>NC_143512.1:13304845-13604845 GCF_031878675.1 Megascapheus bottae | reverse complement strand
CCAGCACGGTTGACGGAGTGCTGGGGCAGCGTATTCAAGAAGCGAATGTTGGGGTCAGCCACACTCAGGTCATCATGTATCCCACAGTCCAATGGGATGAGGATGTACAACCTTCTGCTTCCTGCACCCAGTAGTAGGTTGTTATGGAGCTGATTGTAAGTTTGGATCCGAGCTTGGAGACCTAGGATAGGGAAGGTAAGAAGTCATCTTCATGACCCTCCTGGATTGGGATCCAGGACTGAGACCTAAGCACTGGCTCCCTCAGTGTAGAGGTACAAGAGAATGAGGGGTCTATCCTACTCTCATTATACTAGAGGCTGGAGGGGAAGAATCTCTAGGGTCCTTCTCAACCCTCCTACTCCCACCACCCTGTTGTATCTTCTTCTCCCTGCCATTTCTAGATTTCTGTGTCAACCCCATCCGTTTTCATCATAGTCAACAGGGTCTGAGAGGCTGGCAGAGCCCTACAGGAGACATTCTCAGCATTATGGAGCACAGACAGCCAGCCTCCAGCTCCAGAGTGCTTCCTAGCAGAAGCCCTGGGGTCAAAGAGGTATGTAATACACTGAGTGACAGGCTTGGCTTGCAAATCAAAGGACTGAGACACATGAGCTCCACGTGATCTGGGGTCCAGACTCTGGATAGACCTAGGTTCAAATACTGCCTTCTCTTACTGAGCCATGTAAAATGGAGAAGTCATCTCTCCAAGTCACACTTTCCTTATCTAAAATAGATGATGATTATTAGTTAGGCACAGATAG
Organism: Megascapheus bottae; assembly: GCF_031878675.1. NCBI lineage: Eukaryota > Metazoa > Chordata > Mammalia > Rodentia > Geomyidae > Megascapheus > Megascapheus bottae. The sequence continues at coordinate 13,604,084 of NC_143512.1, read as the reverse complement.
TGGGCACAGAGCATGGAGTAAATATTGAAAACCTTCATGGATGACCTTGGGCAAGTCACCAAATGGCTTTTGGCTCCATACATGCATTGTAGCAATATCCTTCACGCTGAGAAGACTGCTTTGGGAAGCCACTAATTTGGTGGACAAAAATATTGTGAAGGCCCGGAGTTTGGCCTAGTGGTAGAGTGCTTGCCTAGCATTCATGAAGACCCAGGTTCAATTCCTCAATACCACACACATAGAAAAAGTCAGAAGTGGTGCTGTGGCTCAAGTGGTAGAGCTCTGGCCTTCAGAAAACCCAAGGACAGTGCTCAGGCCCTGAGTTCAAGCCCCGGGACTGGATCAATTCCAGGCGTGGTAGCTCATGCCTGTAATCCTGGTACTCAGGAGGCTGAGATCTGAGGACTGTGGTTCAAAGGCAGCCCGGTACTAAAGAACGTGAGACTCTCATCTCCAATTAATCACTAGAAAATGGGAAACAGGGCTGTGGCTCCAGAGGTAGGGCAGTAACCTTGCACTGAAGAGCTCAGGGACAGTGCCCAGGCCCAGAGTTCAAGACCCATGACTGACAAAAAAAGAAAAGAAAAGCACAGCACATTCTAGAAACACAGAAGGCCATGCATTCTAATTCTCTAGAAATGGAGACAGAGAGTAGCCCACCTGGCAGGATTAGCCTCAGGTACCCTATGTAATAAGACCATGCCAGCCCTTGGGCCACATTAAGGTTCATTTTTTCACAGACTGCTGAGACCTCAGCTGGAGTCAGGCTCTGTGGACAGAAAAATAGGGTTGGAGAGCTTCTGTGAAAGACATACCCAAAGCCCTCCTCTTTCAGGAACTTTTCACAGCCTGCTGCTGCCTTCTTCTCTAGGACATTATAGGCTCCACTCCCAGGACTCTAACCATGAAACCTGTCTAAAGCCCAGTACTGAGCCCAGACAGGTCCTACTAGCCACCCCTTCCACTTGCCCAGAGCTTTCTCTGTGTATCATACCTGGAGGCCCAGGAGGATGCTCAGAGCCTGTGAGAGGACCAGAATGGCAAGCACCCAGCTGTGGGACAGGCCAGTGATGTTTCGGAGGGATGGGTAGAAATAACAGGAGAGCAGTAGCAGGGCCCCCTGGCGAATGGGGCATCCCAAACAGGCCCTTACAGCTTTCCAGTAGCTTCCCTGGTACCTGAAGAGGACAGCTCAGCCTCAGCCTGGAGCCAGGGAAGTTCAGGGAGGAATCAAGGATACTTGTTGGGTGCCCAGCTACCATAGAGACTGCAGTGAATTACCTGGAGTGAATGTGCCACACCTCTTCGACCAGACAGCAGATCCTTTTTAACAGCAGTTCAAACTGTTGGGTAGCTAAGTAGAGTACCAGGCACCGGAGCGTGTGGACTGGGGGCTCCCCCAGCTCCCAAAGAATCACCAGGCAGGCCATTAGCAGCACAAAAGCTGCCTGCTGAGCCCGCTGACCCCTGGGTGGTGGGATGGATGAATGAAGGCTGGAATGCGGCATCTGTAGGCACCAAACAAATCTCTGACCATGCTCCTGGCACCTTCCTATTCCCTGGAGTAAGGCTCAAGCTGGGCATCTCCTTTAGCTTCCCGTTCCCTGATGCTCAGCCATTTCCACAGGCTGTTCTCAGAGGTCCCTCTAAGGAACAAACGAGGACACACATCATGCCATAGCATCTAACCCAAAGAGGTTTGTTGTCAAAAGCATAAGGCTCCAGTGAGATCACAGGCATGGTCAAATAAATAAATAAATAAATAAATAAAAGCGCTAACTAGCCCAGATCCAGACCCGGAAGTGTCATCCATGCTGCCCAGCTCAACTATGAATCCTTGAGGAACCAAGGTGCCCCTGTCCTCATGTCCTCAGCATGCTCTGTTCCCACTCCCCAGGGCTCCCAACCCTACCTTCTGCCTCCTGATGCACTTTGTTCCTAGAAGATCACAGATGATGGCAAAAGCCTGGGCCAACCACTACCAGCAACGGATCTCTACAAATGAAACTGTAAAAATGACTGAAGCTTCCTCCCCAGCTCTGGCACCCTGCCAGAGGACTGGGTTAGGGCCTCTGTGGAGAAGGGTATTTCCTGTGCCTTGGGGAGGGAGGGAGGGAGGGAACTCCCACTAAGCCCTTAAGCCAGGCCAGGCTCTTAGAAAAGGAATAAGGCTTGAGAAAACTCCATTTTAAGCCTGGAGATGGCAGTTCATATCTGCAATCCTAGCTACTCAGGAGGCTGAAATCTGAAGATCATGGCCTGAAAACAGCCTGGGAAGGAAGGTCCTAGAGACTCTTATCCCCAATAAACTATTAAAAAAGCCTAAAGCAGAGATGTGGCTCAAGTGATAGATGCCAGCCTTGAGTAAAAGAAGCTCAGAGAAAGCCGGGCGCAGTGGCTCACACCTGTAATCCTAGCTACTCAGGAGGCTAAGATCTGAAGATCAAGGGGGGAGGGGAGTATTGAACAAAACAACCTCCATTCTATTGCCCTTGGCTGTCCCAAAACTAAAAATGCTCAGAAAGTCACTCAGCTGCAGCTACAACCTGACACCCCAGCTTCCCTTCAAGCCCCCTTGATTTTCTCTATCATCAACCACTAGTAGTAGTGTTTTGGCTCTGCACAGGAGGGGTCATGCCTGTGACTTCTCAGACACACTGCTCAGAAAAGCAGTGGAGAATTTCCATTGATGCAGACTCTATGTCATGTGCTGCAATATATGACTTCACTTAGTCCTCATAGGCCCTGCATTAGGAAGCTAGGATTCTAGCCCTGTTTTAGAGGTGGGGCCTCTGGGCTTCTGGTGACCCACCTCAGATGAAATAACTTTTCCTAGCAAGTGAGAACGTGAAGTCTTGAAGTCTGGCGGGTTGCTCTAAAGCCCAGCTCTGTGCTTGATTTCATAAAACCTCATGGAACAATTCCACATTCATAGGGTGTGTCTGTCTGCTGTCAAGCAATCCTGGAGTGCTGACCCTAGCAGTCCCTGGAGAGTAGCAGTAGTTCATTTCTGTCCACGTGCTTGTCTGGCCCCTTCTCCACACTGCAAGCAGACAAGGAAGAAAAGCCCACTCACGGGTTCCCATAAGTAATTTGGACTCCTGGAAATTCTGGTTTTTCAAAATCATTTCCTAAAACCAGGGGGAATCCCCTACTGTCTCTCTTCCCTATAATTGGCTCACATAAAGGGATGGAAAGAAAGAAGACAAATACAATCAACCATGACTCTAGGCAATAGGAATTTGGGTGATTTTTTTTTTTTTTTTTTTTTTGCAAGTCCTGGGCTTGGACTTAGGGCCTGAGCACTGTCCTTGGGCTTTCTCAGGGCCAGAGCTCTGCCACTTGAGCCACAGCACCACTTCTGGCTTTTACTATATATGTGGTACCAGGGAATTGAACCATCGTCTTCATGCATGCTAGGTAAGCACTCTACCACCAGGCAAAACTCCTGGCCTATGGGTGATTTTTCTTATTTTTTCTTTCTTTTTTATTTTTCCTGAATGGGCTGGTTTCAAATCTCTATCCTCATATCTCAATCTCCTGAGATATGAGGATAGGGCCTGAGCCACCAGCAGCCAGCTATAGTCATAGCCCCCCGCCCCCTTCTCCTTCTCTCTTTTTCTCTCTTTCTCTCCCTCTCTTTCCTCCCCTCCTCTCTCCTCTCTCTTTTTTGACAGGGACCCAGTCCTGGGGTTTGAACTCAGAGCCTAGGCACTGTCCCTGAGCAATTTTTTGCACACTAATGAGACTCAACCATTTGAACCACAGCCCAGCTTCTGGCTTTTTGGTGGTTAATTGGAGATAAAAGTCTTTGTGACTTTCCTGCAGGCTGGCTTCAACTCTGATCCTCAGATCTCAGCCTCCTGAAAATAGATGCCCAGCTATAGTGTGTTTTGTTTTCTGTTTGTTTCTTTGTTTGTCAGTCATGAGGCTCAAACTCTGGGCCCAGCTGCTGTTTCTGTGCTCTTCAGCTCAAGGTTATCACTCTACTACTTGAGCCACAGCACTACTTTTGGTTTTCTGGTGGATAATTGGAGGTGAGAGTCTCATGGACTTTCATGCCCAGGCTGGCTTTGAACCATGATCCTCAGATCTCAGCCTCCTGAGTAGCTAGGATTATAAGCGTGAGCCACCAGCACCAGCTGTAGTCATTTTTATAAGTTGCTGTGATTCATTCTCTCCAGAAGTCATTTTAGAGTATAGAGTATAATCCTCATTTTCAAGATATTTAGAGGGTAGAAACAATGCAGCCATGGAATTCAGAGATGGGAAATAATTAGGATTAGATAAAGTTATCAGGATAAAGCTACCCATGACTAAATCCTGGTGGCTTTATAAGAAGGAGAGAGGAGCTGGGAGTATGGCCTAGTGGTAGAGTGCCTGCCTAGCATGCACCAAACCCTGGGTTTGATTCTTTGATACCACATATACAGAAAGCTGGAAGTGGTGCTGTGGCTCAAGTGGCAGATCGCTAGCCTTGAACAAAAAGGGTCCAAGTACAGTCCAAGCCCTGAACCAGCAGCGAGATAGAGGGGGGAGAAGGGGGGGGAGGGAGGGAAGGAGGGAGGGAGAGGGAGAGAGAGAGAAATACCATCACTATAGGAGGCCTTTGACCTTGAACCAGAATTGAGAGCCAGAATTAAACTCTTTCAGTTTGACCATTTGTTGTACTGGGTTATTAGTAAACTATGAAGCTCTAACTAGAGGTTAGGGTTTCAGAACAGATCATTGGGGACACAGTTTTATCTCTCATGGGGTCAGTGATAAAAGTAGGGATCTGGAGAGTAAGGCAACAATGTGGGTTGTGGCCCAGACCTGTGAAGAATCATGCCTGCTACTTGTATTCTTTTGTCAGTCAGACCAGTTGTACTGACAGGCAGGGAATTCACAGCTTTTCCATTCTGGTTTCTGGACCAAAGGAAGCCAAAGGCCGTAAAAGGAAGTGAAGCACCCATTGTAAGCTGCTAAGCTTCTACTCTACTACTTTCAGACCAATGTTCTGGTAGTTTCTTCTTCCATACATCGCAGAAGTGTGGTTCTGGGCAGTCTCTTGTTTCTATTTAAAACTCAGTTACGGATCCCACAAGTCTTCTCTGAAACTTGTCATCTGTGTTTCTGGAAAAGAAATAAATTGCCATGTACTCATTCAGGGAACACTGGCTCTGCACAGGATATGAAAAACTACTTTCTTCCCCACCAAACCCCAGTGCCTGTGCGTGTGTGTGTGTGTGTGTGTGTGTGTGTGTGTGTGTGTGTGTTGCCACTGAGGCTTGAACTGAGGAACTCATGCTTGGCTTTGTCACTCAAGGCTGGCACTCTATCACTTGAGCCACACCTCTACTTTTTTTTGCCCGTCTTGGGGCTTGATCTCAGGACATTTTCCTTGAGCTTTCTCAAGGCTAGGGCTCTACCATTTGAGCCACAGCACCACTTCCAAGGCTTTTGCTGTGTACGTGGTAGCAAGGATAGGACTAGGCTCAACACCTTTGAACTAGATTAGTTGTCTTTGAATTCGTCTAATTAGCCACCAGGTGTCACTAGCACGACTCACCTGGCCTTCCACAGGCCTGAGAAGAGATGGGCTGAGACAGGGAAGTATGGATGGCTTTTTAGGCTTTTTCCACTCTGCCACTTGAGTCTCAGAGATTCCTCTGCTCCACTCCACCCCACCCCCTCTGGCTTCAAACTGCAACTCTTAGGGGAAAAGACTGAAATGATTTACATCTGTTCCTATATCTGGGAACTGTGATTAGAGACTAGTAGATTGGCTTCAAAGTGCGTAAGCAGGGCCCCTTTCAGACAAGAGTTCACCCAGCAAAGGCAGAAAATAAAGTTGGGGTTAAATGATAGAGCATACCTTGGAGAGAAAAAAGCCAAGCAAAAGTTTGAGTTCAAGCCCCAGTAAGAGAAGGGGAAGGAGAGGGATTGAGAGAAGTAAGGAGGGAAATGGAATGACGTTTCCTCAAGTTTTTTTCCCATCCCAAAATTCAGACGTGGCCCAGCTTAAGGGTTTGGGAGAGGACTGTCCTTCCCTCTCTGGTGAGAAGAAATCATCTTCTTTGAGGAGGGGAGGGCAGGGATCGAGGAGAAGGAGAGGAGATTTCCACTCATTCAATATTCAACAAGGATTGCATTTTCGTGGGAAGGAATCATGAGAGTAAGAGAATGGCCTTTTAAATTTCTTTCTTTCTTTTCTTTTCTTTGTCTTTTTTTGTGGGTCATGGGGCTTGAACTCAGTCTGGGCGCTGTCCCTTAGCTCTTCAGCTCAAGGATACCACCCTTCCCCTGAGCCAAATCCCACTACCTGTTTTCTAGAGGTTAACTAGAGATTAGAGTGTCAGGTCCATTTGTGCCCAGGCTGGCTTTGAACCTGATCCTCAGATCTCAGCCTCCTGAGTAGCTAGGATTACAGGCATGAGCCACCGTGCCTGGCTTTCTTTTCCTTTTTTTTTTTTTTTTTTTTTTTGTGCCAGAGGCTTGAACCCAGGGGCTAAGCCCTGTCCATGAGATTCTTTTGCTCAAGGCTAGCACTCAACCACTTGAGCCACAACACCACTTCTGGCTTTTTCTGTTTATGTGGTACTGAGGAATCAAACCCAGGACCTCATGCATGTTAGGCAAACAGTCTACCACTAAGCCACATTCCCAGCCCCTCTATGAGCATTTTTGCTCAAGGCTAATGACCTATTACTTGAATCACAGCTCCACTTCCAGTTTCGTTTGAACTTTCTCACCTAGATGATTTTGAACCTTGATCCTCACATCTCAACCTTCTGAGTAGCTAGGATTACAGGCATGAGCCATCATCTTTGGGCAAGAATGACCTTTAAATTCATTGTGAAGGAAACAGAGAAAGGAGTCCTTTTTTAGAAAAAGAGAATCTGTATGGGGCCAGAAGTTTGGCCTAGTGGTAGAATGCTTGCCTAGCATGCATGAAGACCCGGGTTCAACTCCTCGATACCACATACATAGAAAAAAGCTGGAAGTGATGCTGAGGCTCAAGTGGTAGAGCTCTAGCCTTGAGAAAGTCCAAGGACAGCACTCAGGCCCTGAGCTCAAGCCCAGGACTGGCAAAAAAAAAAAAAAAAAGAGAGAGAATCTGTATATGGAGAATTTTCTTTTTCTTTTCTGTACTGGGGTTAAGGTTTACAATTCTACCACTTAAGCCATGCCCCCTAGCCCTTCGCGCTTTAGTTATTTGCAGATAGAGTCTCACACTTTCGTTATGTACTCAGGCTATGATCTTTCTACATCTGCCTCCCTCATATCTGGTTTTCAACGTATGTACCACTGAGACAGGCCTAGAAACACTGAATTCTTGAGGAGCTTCCAGAAAAAGGGTCTCTACCATGGAGGCCCTGCAAAAAACAGTGTGTTCACCAGGCACCAGTGGCTCATGCCTATAATCCTAGCTACTCAGGAGGCTTAGATCTGAGGATAAAAGTTCAAAGCCAGCCCAGACAGAGTCTGTGAGGCTCGTATCTCCAATTACCCACCAGAAAACCAAAAGTGACTCTGTGGCTCAAGTGGTAGAGCAGTAGCATTGAGCTGAGGAGCTCAGGGACAATGCCCAGGCCCAGAGTTCAAGCCTCACAACAGGGAAAAACAAAAACAACAAAACAACAACGGAAAAAAAAAATAGTGTACTCCTAGAGGATCTGATAAGGTTGGTCTTGGCTGGGGACTTGGAATCCATACATTTAACAAGCTGCACCAGGGATTTTGGTACTGATTGAACATCTAAGGTAATCTAGGGGCTACAGGGACCCATGGTAAAGGCTTGTAGGTCAGATGAAGAACTTTATTATATTTACAAAAAGATGACCACTGAAAGCCAGTCAAGCCTGGAATCCTAGGAGAGAGCTGAGGATCATGGTTAGATGCCAGCCCAGGCAGGAAACTCTGTAAGAGTGTTATCACCAATTAACCACCAAAAAGCCTAAGTGGAGCTGTGGCTCAAATGGTAGAGGGATAGCCTTAGGAGCAAAAAAAAAAAAAAAAAAACAAAAACAAAAACAAAAAAAACTCAGGGACAGTGTTCAACCCTGAATTCTAACACATACACACACACCTGCACCCCTGCCCAAGATTTTATTCCTGGGAACAACAGAATCTTTAGAGATCCCTCCTCCAGTTTCAAGGTAGAAAAACAGATTGAATGTGGCTAGTGTGGCCTTGTCACTGAAACAGATATTGAAAGGAATTAGGGAAAAGACGGTTACAAAGGAAAAAAGGAATCTAACGGGAGGTGGAAAGTAGCCACAGGCCCTCCAGAACCCTTGAGATGAAAGGGTACAAGGAGCCAGAACGTGGTTCAAGTCAGAGGAGTGTGCTGGCGAGAGAACTAGGATATGGACTCTGAAGGACAGGTCAGGGTGAAGGGAGAGAAAGGAAGGGAAGGTACTGTACTGTAGGGTTCTTGGTGATGCCAAACATTCAGAACTCTAGGTCGGGAGGTACTGCATTGGGGCGCATACCGAGTAGACCCAGGCCAGGTACACACTGTCTCGGGCAAGTCCCTCACTCCCGCACTCCCCCGCCCCTAGTGGACCCGCCGGGACGACTCCCTTTCCCAGCGTGCCTTCCGGCGGTGACCTCATTAGGCTCGGGTGCTACCGCAAGACTTCCACTAGATGGCGCTGCGCTCTCCCCGTCCTCCGGGCTTGCGCGAGGCCGGGTGGCCCAGACCCCGTCGGGGGCCGCTCTGCTCCCTCCCTGAGGGATGGTCACTGCCTGGGACTGGGCCTCGAGCTGGCAGCGAGCTCCGGCTCGCGTCTCTGACCTTCTGTACGCACGTCCCAAGCATCCAGATCGGAAATTTGGGCTTCATCCTTGACAGCACCCTGGTCTGATTCAGGCGGATGTGGACCCAGGGGTTTATTTTGTCTAGGGTATTCTCAGCTCTCCCTCATCTGCCCATACCCATCTCGACTCATAGAGTGCCAGGACAAAGGGAATAGACTGCAGGATCCATTACCTCCTAGCTGTGACTTCACCTTGAAGAAATATTACTATAGATCAAGTTTCCTGAAAATCTGAGGGAACAAGAAAGAGATCTTTTGCTTTGTGGTTTTCTTTTCTTTTTGTGTTGTGTGTTCATTTATCTGTCTTTGAAAGGGAAGGAGGAGAATGGGGGGGGCACAAAAATGGAGGGACAAAAAGATGAACAAATGTAGCAGTGATACTCATTAGACACTATTTGAGCTCAAAGAAACTCAGTGATAGTGCCCAGGCCCTGAGTTCAAGCCAATAATCGACAAAATCAAACAACTGAAAATGAACTTTACAACGTGTGGAAAGAAAAAAGAAAGGAAGACATGTACTCATAATTGTAACCCCTCTGTATATCACCTTTGTGAAAAATTTAAAAAGTAGATGGAAATAATTCTAACTAGCTTGTAAAGTGATTGGACTTTCTTTTTTTTTTGCCAGTTGTGGGCTGGGCGCTGTCCCTGAGCTCTTCAGCTCAAGACTACTGCCCTACCCCTGAGCCACAGTGCCACTTCCAGTTTTCTGGTAATTAATAGGAGATAAGAGTCTCATGGATTTTAGTGCCCAGGCTGGCTTTGAACCTGAATCCTCAGATCGCAGCCTCCTAAGTAGCCAGGATTACAAGTGTGAGCCACCACACCCAGCTTATTTTACTTTTTTTTTTTTTTTTTGGTCAGTCCTGGTGCTTGAACTCAGGGCCTGGGCACTGTACCTGAACTTCTTTTGCTCAAAGTTAGCACTCTTTTTTTTTTTTTTTGCCAGTCCTGGGCTTGGGCTGAGAGCCTGACTACTGTCCCTGGATTTTCTCAAGGCTAGAGCTCTACCACTTGAGCCACAGCACCACTTCTGGCTTTTTGCTACATATGTGGTACCGAGGAATCAAACCTGGGTCTTCGTGCATGCTAGGTAAGCACTCTACCACTAGGCCAAACTCCTGGCCCCATTTCCTATTTTTTTTTTTTTTTTTTTTTTTTGCCAGTCCTGGGCTTCAGCTCAGGGCATAAGCATTGTCCTTGGGATTTCTCAAAGTCAGAGTTCTACCACTTGAGCCACAGCACCACTTCTGGCTTTTTGCTACATATGTGGTACCAAGGAATCAAACCTGGGTCTTCGTGCATGCTAGGTAAGCACTCTACCACTAGGCCAAACTCCTGGCCCCATTTCCTATTTTTTTTTTTTTTTTTTTTTGCCAGTCCTGGGCTTCAGCTCAGGGCATAAGCATTGTCCTTGGGATTTCTCAAAGTCAGAGTTCTACCACTTGAGCCACAGCACCACTTCTGGCTTTTTTCTATGTATATGGGACTGAAGAATCGAACCTGGGTCTTCGTGCATGCTAGGCAAGCACTCTACCAGTAGGCCAAAGTCCCGGTCCCAAGTTAGCACTCTTAACACTTGAGCCAAAGCACCACTTCCAGCTTTTTCTGTTTATGTAGTACTGAGGAATTGAACCCAGAGCTTCATGTATGCTAGGTAAGCACTCTACCACTAAGCCACATTCCCAGCCCTAAAATATGTTTTATTAGTATATGTATTTTTATTTGTAAACATAATAATATATAACATAAAAATACACATACAACATAAAACATATTTTATAAAATATATTTGTTATAAATATTATATACAACAAATATATGTATATTTGAACATTATGTGTTTATATTTAAATATCATTGTTGGTTGTGGGGCTTGAACTCAGGGCCTGGGCCATACTCTACCACTTGAACTGTATACTTCCAGGTTTTCTGGTACTTAATTGGAGATAAAAATCACAAGGACTGGGGCCGAGAGTTTGGCCTAGTGGTTAAAGTGCTTGCCTAGCATGCATGAAGACCTGGGTTTGATTCCTTGGTACCACATACATAGAAAAAAAGCCGGAAGTGGTGCTGAGGCTCAAGTGGTAGAGCTCTAGCCTTGAGAAAATCCAAGGACAGTGCTCAGGCCCTGAGCTCAAGCCCAGGACTGTCAAAAAAAAAAAAAAAATCGCAAGGACTTTCCTGCTCTGGCTAGTTGTACACTTCAGTCCTCAATCAGAATCCTGGGTAGTCAGGATTACAGGCATGAGCCACCAGTACCCAGCAAAAATAAAATTTTAAAAAATGGATAATAATCTTCCATAGCCCCTCTGAGACCAGGTAAATACACACATAAATACACACACACACACACAGAGTTTGGTTCACCCTCTGAAAAGAGGACAATAGCAGGGCTAGGCAGAGGAAAGAGGTATGAAGAGACGAATAGGAGGAAAATTGCTGGAGGAGCTGACATCTCTCTAGAGGACATAGATCAGACCCCCCATTGTGATAGAAAGCACCAAAGGGCCAAAGCTAGTGGAGAAGGATCCCTGAGGGATTTGTAGAGATTCAGTTGCATGAAAATAAGGAAACATCAGTTATCTACATCAAAAAGGAGAAGGGGTCTCCCAGCTTTCTTTAGGACTGCGAGATCCCGTCCAGCTCAAATGAGTGTCCAAGACTGCTGAATAGTATCAACTGGGGAATACAGAAAATGTTCTCTCCTCTTTAAGGCAGTTTCTTTTCCTTTGGCATAAACTTACAAAAGGTACTTGGACATCTCACTTCGCAGTTCACTAAGCTCTATTTCCCCCCACACACCCCTACACACACACACACACACACACACACACACCAGTGACAGGGATCTATCCAGGATCTAAATATAAAACCAGTTAAGATGGACCTGATGTCACCCAAAATAAAAGACTAAAGCAAGGCACTGATGGCTCATGTCTGAGATCTGAGGTTAACCATTTGAAGCCAGCCTGGGCAGAAAAGTCACTGGTACTTTTAGCTCCAATTAATCATCAAAAAGCTAGAAGTAGATCTTAAGTGGTGGAGCATTAGTCTTGAGCACAAAAGTTAAGAAACAGTGCTCAGGGCCTGAGTTCAAACCTCAGGTCTGGAATATATACCAAAAAGTTAAACCCAGGGTTGGTGTCTCACAACTGTAATCTTAGCTATTCAGGAAATGAGGATTAGTGAAAGTCTGTGAGATTCTTCTCCAGTTAACTTCTAAAAAGCCCATTAGTGGAGCTGTTGTTCATCAAGTGATAGAGAACTACTTTCTTTCTTTCTTTCTTTCTTTCTTTCTTTCTTTCTTTATTTATTTATTTATTTATTTTGCCAGTCCTGGGCTTGAGCTCAGGGCCTGAGCACTGTCCTTGGGCTTTCTCAAGGCTAGAGCTCTACCACTTGAGCCACAGCACCACTTCCAGATTTTTCTATGTATGTGATACTGAGAAACTGAACCTGCAAGTTCGTGCAAGCACTCTACCACTAGGCTAAACATCTGGCCCCTATAGAGTGCTACTCTTTTTTTTTTTTTTTTTTTTGCCAATCCTGGGCTTGAGCTCAGGGCCTGAGCACTGTCCTTGGACTTTCTCAAGGCTAGAGCTCTACCACTTGAGCCTTAGCACCACTTCCGACTTTTTTGTATGTATGTAGTACCAAGGAATCGAATCCAGGTCTTCGCGCATGCTAGGCAAGCACTTTAACCCCTAGGCCAAACTCCCGGCCCTAGAGTGCTACTCTTAAGCAAAAGAGCTCAGGCAGTGTCAGGAGTGTAGTCTAGTGGTAGAGTGCTTGCCTTGTATGCACAAGCCCTAGGTTCCAATCCTCCCTACCATATACACAGGAAAAACTGAAAGTGGTGCTGTGGCTCAAGTGGTAGAGTGCTAACCTTCAGAAAGCCCAAGGACAGTGCTCAAGCCCTGAGTTAAAGCTCCAGGACTAGGGTGGAGGGCAGAGCTCAGACAGCACTCTCGAGCAAAAAAGGTCAGACAGCATCCAGGTCTGAGTTCAAGCCCAGAATCAACATACATACACACGCGCGCGCACACACACACACGCACGCACAGAACCAGTCAAAAGCCATTAACCTGTTTTTCCCCAAGTTTTCTCCAAATTTCACAATTGAAGAGGAGTTTCCCCTCTTGAATACAGGATTAATAGATGCTAGTTTACAAATGAGTTCAAGCCACAGAATTACAAGAAGAAATGTTTTACATAATACGCTTGAGCTCTGCATGGTGTACATGCCTAGAATCCTAACACTCAGGAGGCAGAGTTAGGGAGATCATAAGTTTGAGCTCAGCCTGGGCTACAAAGCTTGACCTTTTTTCTAAATAAGTAAAGAAATAAGCGAATAAATGTTTGCATTGCTTTCCTTACAAAATACGGCAGTTAAATAAAAGACATTCTGAATATTTTGAATATTTGCTCATGGTTATTAAACCTTCTGCTGTAGAGTAATGGCTACAGACTGTTATATTTGAGATACAGTGTCCGTCCTCCCACTTTAGACATAGAGGATGTTTCTGTTTATAAAGTAACATTAACAGAACTTTACTGATAACAAAATCCTTGACAGGCTCTTTCGTTACTCCAGGATAAATCTCTAGCTGCGAATTTGCTGGAGGAAGAGAGCAAAACTTGAGTACATTATTCTCTTTAGAGTCAGATTTTAGGACAGAGACTGATGGGAGTAGGGAATGATGGCAGGAGGAAGAGAAATCAGCTGAAGTGCTATTCCTAGGGAGACCCGGGACATAAAACTAGAAAGTAGCTGGGCACTGGTGACTCACGCCTGTAATCCTAGCTACTTAGGAGGTTGACATCTGAGACTTTTCTCTCCAATTAACCATCAGATAACTGGATGTGGTGCTGTGGTTCAAGTGGTAGAGTGCTAGTCTTGAGGGGAAAAAACAATTCAGGCAATTAGTTCAAGCCCTACCGCCCACTAAAAACAGATCAAAACACTAGAAAATAGTGCCAGGCACTCATGGCTTGGACCTATAATCCAGCTATTCAGGAGGTTGAGGTCGAGTATCAACATTTGAAACCATCCCAAAGCTGGAAAGTCCAAGAGATTCTTTTTTTTTTTTTTTTGCCAGTCCTGGGCTTGAGCTCAGGGCCTGAGCACCGTCCTTGGACTTTCTCAAGGCTAGAGCTCTACCACTTGAGCCTCAGCACCACTTCCAGCTTTTTTCTATGTATTTGGTACCAAGGAATCGAACCCGGATCTTCATGCATGCTAGGCAAGCACTTTAACCACTAGGCCAAACTCCCGGCCCAAGAGATTCTTTTTTTTCTTGGCCAGTTCTGAGGCTTGAATTCGGCCTGAGCACTGTTCTTGGGCTTTCTCAAGGTTCTACCACTTGAGCCACAGCACCACTTCTGACTTTTTTGTATGTATGTGGTACTGAGAATTAAACTTAGGTCTTCATGCATGCTAAGCAAACACTCTACCACTAGGCCAAACTCTGGGCCCAGTTCAAGAGATTCTTGTCTCCAGTTAACTAGAAGAAAACTGGAACTGGAAGTTGAACTATGACAAAGTGGTAGAGCACTAGCTTTGAGCAGAAAAGCTCAGGGACAATATCCAGGACCTGACTTCAGACCCCGCAACTGACAAACATGAAACAAAACAAAACAAAGAAACTAGAAAGTTGGGTGTCAATGGCTTACACTTGTAGTTCTAGCTATTTAAGAGCTGATACTTGAGGATTGAGGTTTAAAGATAGCCTGGGCAGGAAAGCTCTTGAGACTCCTATCTCCAATTAGCCATCAAAGAATTAGAAGTGGAACGGTGGCTTAATTGGTAGAGTATTAGCCTTGAGAAATAAAGCTCAATGCGGGGCCACTAGTGGTTGCCTAGCATGCACAAAGACCCAGATTTGATTCCTTGGTACCACATACATAGAAAAATCTGGAAGTGGTACTGTGGCTCAAGTGGTAGAGCGCTAGCCTTGAAAAAGCCCAAGGACAGAGCGCAGGCCCTGAGTTCAGAACCCAGGACTGGTGAGAAAAAGAAAGAAAGAAAGAAAAGCTCAGTGGTAGTGGTAGTGGTAGTTCAAGCCCCAGCATCATTCCAAAATGGAAAACAAACCAATAAACCTAAAAAGTAACCATGAGCTTAGTCACCCACTCCAGTTTTGGTTTTGTTATATCTTCACCATCCAGTATGTTGTGATGCGCCCACACGTGTGCACGCACACAGACACAGACACATACGTGTGCTTGTGTGTGTGTGTGTGTGTTGGCCCTGGGGTTTGAACTTAGCGTCTGAGTGCTATACCTGAGCTTCTTTTGCTCAGGCTAGCACTCTGGTACTTGAGACACACAGCTCCACCTCCGTTAGTAGTTTGTTGGGGATAAGAATATCATATTTTCCTGCCCAGGCTGGCTTGGAACTGTTCTTCCTCACAACTCAGATTCCATAGTAGCTAGGATTTCAGGCATGAGCCATTGGTGCCAGGCCTCTGAGGAACTCTTTTTTCTTTTGCCAGTCATGGGGCTTGAACTCAGGGCCTGAACACTGACTGTCCTTGGATAGGCTAGAGCTCTACTACTTGAGCAACAGCGCCACTTCCAGCTTTTTCTATATATGTAGTACCGAGGAATCGAACCCAGGTCTTCGTGCATGCTAGGCAAACACTCTACCACTAGGCCAAACTCCCCACCTCTGAGGGATTTTTTTTTAATGGAACAGAAAACATTTATTATGGGGGAGTGAGGAGAAATATAATTTCCATTGGGATCAATGGTACTAAACTAATGCCCTCAGCATCAGTTGAAAGCATTTATGAAATACTTTTGTGCATTATGTAATATCATTACCATCAAGGTTTACAGAGGTAGGTATTATCTTTATTCCTAAAGAAACTGAGGCACAGAAGAGCTAAGTGATTTGAACAAAGCCAAATAGCTAGCAAATAATGACATCAGAGCTTTCAGATAACTCCTTTTTCCAGGAAATGTAAACAGAGGGTTTTTCTTTTCTTTTCTTTTCCTAGTTGGTCGTGGAGCTTGGGCATTGTCCCTGAGATCTTCAGCTCAAGGTTAACACTCTACCACATAGAGCCACACACCACTTCCATTTTTCTGATGGTTAATTGGAGATAAGAGTCTCACAGACTTTCTTGACTGAGCCATGATCCTTAGATCTCAGCCTTCTGAGTAGTTAGGATTACAAGTATGAGCTACCAGCATCCTTTTTTCTTTTCTTTTTGTCTTATCTGTTTTTCTTTGGGGAGGGTAAAGGGTTATAGAAATGGAGAGATAAAAGTTGAACAAATGCAGCAGTGGTACTTACTAGACACTATGTCAAAAATGAATTATACAGCCGGCGAGGTGGCTCAGGCCTCTAATCCTAGCTACTCAGGAGGCTGAGATCTGAAGATTGCAGTTCAAAATCAGCTCAGGCACTAAACACCATGAGCCTGTTATCTCCAATTAACCACTAGAAAACCAGAAGTGGTGCTGTGATAGGGTGGTAGGGTGGTAGCCTTGAGCTGAAGAGCTCAGGGACAACGCCCAGGCCCAGGGGGAGGGCAGTAGCCTTGAGTTGAAGAGCTCAGGGACAGCACCCAGGCCCAGAGTTCAAGGCTCACAACCCACAAAAAATAGCCAAAAAGGGGCCGGGAGTTTGGCCTAGGTAGAGTGCTTGCTTAGCATGCACAAAGACCCAGGTTCGATTCCTCGGTACCCCACATACATGGCAAAAAGCTGGAAGTGGTGCTGAGACTCAAGTGGTAGAGTGCTAGCCTTGAGAAAGTCCAAGGACAGTGCTCAAGTCCTGAGCTCAAGCCCAGGACTGGCAAAAAAAAAAAAAAAAAAAAAGCCAAAAACCAAAAAACACTTATGAGCAACAGATGGGAGAGAAAAACTGGAAGAGAATGAAAGAAGAATTAACATTGTCCAAAAAGAAATATGCTAATTACCTGACTAAATGTACTAATTACCTGACTTATGAAATAGTAACCCTCTGTATATCACCTTTATAATGAAAATTTAAAAAAAAAAAATTAGGGCTGGCAATGTGGCTTAGTCTACATTAAGCTTGCCTAGTATGCATGAAGTCCTAGGTTAGAGGTCTCAGTCGAACATAAGCAGGAAAATGCCAGGAGTAGAGCTGTGGTCAAGTGGTAGAATGATAGATAGCCTTAAGCAAAAGAAGCTCAGGGACAGCATTCAGGCCCAAAGTTCAAGCCCCACAACTGATGCATACAAAAAGTTTAAAAAAGGGGCCGGGAGTTTGGCCTGGTGGTTAAAGTGCTTGCCTAGCATGCATGAAGACCCGGGTTCGATTCCTCGGTACCACATACATAGAAAAAAGCCGGAAGTGGTGCTGAGGCTCAAGTGGTAGAGCTCTAGCCTTGAGAAAGTCCAAGGACAGTGCTCAGGCCCTGAGCTTAAGCCCAGGACTGGCAAAAAAAAAAAAAAAAAAAAAAAAAAAAAAAGTTTAAAAAGAAACAAACTATCCAACTTGTAGGCAAGGATGGAAAAACTGGGAGATTGTGAAGGAAAGCGATGACCTTACCAAAAAGAAATAATTCTCATTACCAGACTTATAACATCCCTCTGCACATCACAATAATAACAATAATAATAATAATGTCTTTTTTTCCCAGCCTCTGCTCTACTGGATGGCTTGGGTTCTGTACACACTGGTCATCTTGGAAAGGAAGAAATTGACAAAGAAGGATTTAAGACTGCAGGCTAGGCCATGTCTCAGGCCAGGGCCAGGCACTAACCCCGGGGCTAGGAGGTATTGACTGATCCCTTTCTCAGCACTGGTAACCTTTGACCTTGCAGTGGGTTGGCCACCAAAAAGATAGAAGGCTGGCTGGACTGGGAGGGTTTGGGAAAGTAATCCTTTTGTGACAAGGCTGCCATGAATAACTGGAGGGACTATGATTGATGATGGGGGGGGAGGCTGAAAAAACCCAGTGGGTGGCTTGAAGTGAGGTGAAACAGAAGCCCATCCTGGGAGGCTGGGGAAAGCTAAGCCAGCACGGGTACAGGGCAAGTTTAGAAGTGTAAGTGGCCAGGAGCAGATATGCCGATCACAGCCCCAGAACAGGGGGTTTTCCTTTTCCTACTTGGTCTCTTGGACAGTTCAATTGCAAATCTTCATCCCCAAACAGTTAAGATGTATTTGGCACCTCAGTAAATGCCATTACTGTCCTGTTTAGAAAGTGCTCCATAATGGAGGAGGCTCATTGTTATGCATTACTCAGCAGTTTTCAGGGGTACAGTTACCCCAACCCCCACCCCTGTCAATCAAAGGAGACTTGAAGCCTGGGAATGAGATAGCTCCCTACAGGCCTTCAAGGATTCTCTGAGCCTAGCTAGGAAGGCCTTTGTGATGATTATTAAGCCCTAAGCAGGGACCCTTCCCAAATTTGCACCCCCCCCACACACACACACACTTCTTTAGACAGGGTCAATAGTTCCCCTGGGGTAGTGGCTTAAGAAGTGCAAATACCCTGGTGAAAATAAGGAAAGCCTACAGACCAAATCAAGACCAGGTGAGAATGTCATCCTTCCTATTTCTCCCTGCCTGAACTGATAACAAATAGCTTCTGGTCTGCAGAGGCAGGTTCACAACAAAGAAAAAGAAGGAGGTAGAATGCACCTATCTTGGCAATCATGTAGCCCTGAGTTCAAATTTCAATACGTAAGACATCAGCACAACAAGCTTAAGGCCTGGTAGTAAACCCCAGTATCAGGAGGGAAAAAAAGTCTGAGGGAGGTCCTCCCCAGGCCACTGTGTACGGACGGTAGAGACTCTAATAGCGCCAGCACCACGCAAGATGGTGAAAATGGGAAGTGGGGCTTGGCTCAAGGGTAGGGCAGTAAGCCTTAAGCTGAAGAGCTCAGGGACAGCACACCCAGACCAAGTTCAAGCCCCATGACCCACAAAAAACAACAACAAAAAAAGAGCTCAGTGAGGTTGGGACTTTACACAGTTTATACCCTGGACACAATGCTTATCAAAGGGGCTAGCTCAAAATAGTTGCTCAGGAAACACTTGTTGAATAAGAATGTATTTGTTAAGGCTCAATAATAGCTTCTTAAAATGAAGGCCTCAGAAGCAAAGTTTCTCTTGATGTTTTTTGGGGCCCCTTGTCTTTTCTCCTTTATTCTCCCATAGAATTACAACAACCATAGAAATCAGAATTCCTCCAGCTGGGGACATCAATCAGAGATAGAGCACTCTGCTAGCATGTGTGAGTCCTTTGCTTTTAAGCTCAGCACCACAGAAAGATGAAGGGGAAGGAGAGGGAAGAGGAAAAGACGGAAGGAGGAGGAGAGATAGAGGAGTAAGGAGAAGAGAAAGAAAGAAGCCGAAGCAACATCTACTGCTACTGCTACCAGAGCAAGGATTCTTTTTTCCCAAGGTAGACTATAGAGATCAAACTCTTTTCCATAATGCTATCTAGAGCCTGAAAAATACTCTACCCTCCTCAATGTGTAATAGCTAATCAAATCATAAAGAAATTAAGACCTTCATTCCAGAGGTACCCTACCCTATGACAAAGAGGAAGAACTGTTTCAAAGGAGGAGCCAGGAAGAGTAGACAGGCAGGGCTTGCTGCCTACCCCCACTCACCCACCCAGTCCACTTCCACGAGGTCATAGCATTTTTTTTGTCCAATTGTATTTCCACATGGCTGTCGATACTTTATAGAACCTAAGTAGAAAAATGGGTCGTTCACCCTGGCACCTTAGGTCTTCATTCTGAAGGCTCCAGTGTCACATAAAGTTACTATTAAATGAATGTCTAATCCTTTTCTCCTTTCTTTTTTTTTATTGTAGTTAATAGAAGGGTTACATTATATTCATCAGATAGAAGGTGCGTAACTTCACAAACATTGATACCCTTTCTCATGACATGGTCCCCATTTCCCTCCCACCCTCCCCACCCCCCCCACCCCTGCTTATCTTGATTTCCCTCCTTTTCTCCTTTCTATGGATAAGTTATTTCAACACACATAAAAACTAGAACCTTTTAGAGGGACACTTTGAACTTCTCTACCTATTTCTCTTTCTTCCCTACCAAATATCTGATGTAATTGGTTCTAAGTGGTAAAGACTGAAGATGTTCCTTTGCTGGGGAATCATTTACAGTTTATAGTTTTCGGTAAGGGGACTGACCCCTCTCTTTTCCCTGCAAACCACATGCCTGATGTTCTGTCTGACTTTCATGTCAGCAGTGGGCCGTGCTCATCTTCTAGCTGCCCTGTGTGACTGACCTCAGCTCAGTCACCCCTTCCCAGGGGCTTGGCAGTGCACAGTACCCCTAAAGGGCAAGTTGGATGCCGGCTCTGGTTTAGAAATGGCAAAGAGGTCTTTGGCAGAATTAGAGAAGAATTGGCATAGATCAGCCAATACTCTGGAACTCTGAGTTTTGGTAGTACCAGGGTTTGAACTTAGGATGTCATGTTTGTTAGGCTTTTTACTGTTTGAACCGTCTCTGGTCATTTTGGTTGACCACTTTTTGTCCAAGCTGGCCCAAACCATAATCCTCTTGTTTATGCTGTACAGAGTAGTTAAAATGACAGCAAGAGCCACCATGTCCAGTTTTTGGTTGAGATGGGAGTCTGAGGAACTTTTTGTCAATGCTGGCTGGAACTGAGATCCTCTTGATCTCTACCCAAGTAGGCAAGATGACAATTACCAGCAACCACACCCATATAAATGGGTTCATAAATGCTTTTTCTTGAGCAGGTAGCTTCTTACAGGTATCAGGCCTGCTTATCTCCGACTTGGAATTCAAGATGTCCCCTTCACCATCTGCCTCTGAATTCCCAAATCTGAATTGGGACTCTGTTTTGTTCTACACAGTCCTCTATGCCTACCCCTACCAAAGCCACAGTCTCCTACTTATTGTTAATTTACCCACAAAACAAAAATAGAACGCACTTCATAGATCGTTTGGAAGATTAATATGAGACAATAATTCACAGTCAAGAATCAGTTAAAGAAAAAAAAAAAGGCTGGATGCCAGTGGCTCATGCCTACAATCCTAGCCACTCAGGGGGATGAGATCTGAGGATCATGATTCGGAGCCAGCCTGGGCAGAAAAGTCAGTGAAATTCATCTCTAGTAAACTACACAGAAAAAGCAGGAAGTGATACTGTGGCTCAAGTGGTAGAGGAAAGTCTGTGGGACTCTTATCTTCAATTAAATCTCAAAAAACAAGAAGTAGAGCTGTTGCTCAATTGGTAGAGTGCTAACAGAAAAAAGCTCTAGGACAGTGCCCAGGTTTTGAGTTCAAGCCCCCAGGATCAGCACAAAAAAAGACAGGAGAGAAATTAGTAAAAGCTTGGCACCAGTGGTCCATGCTTCATACCTATAATCTTACATTAGTCAGGAGGCAGAGATCTAAGGATCTTTTTGTTCAAAGATATCCTGGCAGAAAAATCCAAAGACTATCTCCAATTATCTAACAAAAAATTTGGACCAGAGGTATGATTCAAGTGGTAGAGTATCAAATGAGTGCACAGAGCACTGAGTTCAAACCCTGGAACAGGCTAATTAACTAATTAAATAGTAAAAATAGGTAATCACCGTTTTTCTGGTAGCTATGAGTCCTCATTCATTATCCATTATCCAGCTTTAACAATTACTAACTTGGGCCGGGAGTTTGGCCTAGTGGTTAAAGTGCTTGCCTAGCATGCACAAAGACCCGGGTTCGATTCCTCGGTACCACATACATAGAAAAAAGCCGGAAGTGGTGCTGAGGCTCAAGTGGTAGAGCTCTAGCCTTGAGAAAGTCCAAGGACAGTGCTCAGGCCCTGAGCTCAAGCCCAGGACTGGCAAAAAAAAAAAAACAACAACAATTACTAACTTATGGGTAGTCTCATTTCTTTATACCTCCAATCAAAATATCACAAAATCTCAAAATATTATTATGTTGGGTATGGTGGCATAGGGCTGTGACACCAGAACTCAGGATGGTAAGGCAGGAAAATCTTTAGATCTTTAGTTCAAAATCAGTCTGGGGGCTGGGAGCATGGCCTAGTGGTAGAGTGCTTGCAAAGCATGCAGGAAGCCCTAGGTTCGATTCTGTGGTATCACATACACAGAAAAAGCCAGAAATGGCACTGTGGCTCAAGTGGCAGAGTACTATCCTTGTGCAAAAAGTGTCCAAGGACAGTACTCAGGTTCTGAGTTCAAGCCCCAGGACTGGAAAAACGAACAACAACAACAACAAAAACAAACAAACAAAAACCAGTCTAGGCCACATCGCAAGGTTTTCTTTCTAAATAATTAAAAATAAGAAGTAAAGCAGTGGCTTAAACAGGTAATTCTAGCTACTTGAAAGGCAAAGATTGAATCAAAGTTTGAGGCCAGCCCAGGTAAAAATATTTTTCTTTTTTTTCTTTTTTGACCAGTCCTGGGGCTTGAACTCAAGGCCTGAGCACTGTCCTTGGACATCATTTTGTGCAGGGTCAGTGCTCTGCCACCTGCACCACAGCTCCACTTCCAGCTTTTTCTGAGTATGTGGTATTGAGGGCTTCATGCATGTTGGCAAACACACTACCACTAGGCTATGCTCCTTACCCTAAAAACATTTCTTTATGACTATCTTAACCAGTGTATGCTGGGCACAGTGGTAAGTCCCTGTTATCATAGCTACGGACTAAGCACAACAGCAGGGTGCAGTGATGTGTGTCTGTCATCCCTAGAGGGGATGATGAGGGGGTAGAAGAATCACAGCCTTGGCAAGCCTGGGTATATAAAGAGACCTACCCCAAAAATAACAAAGGCAAAATTGGGCTAGAGGTAAGGTTCCACTGGCTACATTGCTTGGTCCTGAATCAATCAAAATCAATCAGTCAATCAATCAATCTATCTTAATATTGTCAAATATCTAGTCAGTATTCTAATTTTCAATACCCTTGTGAATTTTTAAATTTTTATTGTATTATTACTTTTGTTAGTTGTGGCAATATCCTTGAGCTTTTTTGCTCAAGGCCAGTACTCTACCACTTTGAGCCACAGTAACACTTCTGGTTTTGTTGTGGTAAATTTGGACATAAGAGTCTCATGGAGGCCGGGAGTTTGGCTTAGTGGTTAAAGTGCTTGCCTAGCATGCATGAAGACCCGGGTTCGATTCCTTGGTAACACATACATAGAAAAAAGCCAGAAGTGGTGCTGAGGCTCAAGTGGTAGAGCTCTAGCCTTGAGAAAACCCAAGGACAGTGCTCAGGCCCTGAGCTCAAGCCCAGGACTGGCAAAAAAAAAAAAAAAAAAAAAGAGTCTCATGGAGGGGGAGGGAAATGGGGACCAAGACATGTGAAAGGGTATCAATGTATGTGAATTAATGCACCTTCTGTCTGGCAAATATCATGTAACCCTTTTACTAATTACAATAAAAAAATGCAAAAAAAAAAAAAAGAGTCTCATGGAGACTTTCTTGCTTGAGCTGGCTTTGAATATGATCCTCAGGGCTCGGCCTCCTGAGAGCTAGGATTAGAGGTGTGAGCCACTAGCTAGCATCCAGATTGTCTAGTAAACTTCATGTTTAATAATTTGAATATAGGGCTGGGAGTTTGGCCTAGTGGTTCAAGTGCTTGCCTAGCATGCATGAAGACCCGGGTTCGATTCCTTGGTACCACATACATAGAAAAAAGCCGGAAGTGGTACTGAGGCTCAAGTGGTAGAGCTCTAGCCTTGAGAAAATCCAAGGACAGTGCTCAGGCCCTGAGCTCAAGCCCAGGACTGGCAAAAAAAAAATAATAAATAAATAAATAATTTGAATATAGGGCTGAAAGTGTGGCCTAGTGGTAGAGTGCTTGCCTAGTATGCATGAAGCCCTGGATTCTATTCCTCAGTACCACATAGGCAGAGAAAACCAGAAGTGGTGCTGTGTCTCAAGTGGTAGAGCCCTAACCTTGAGAAAGCTCAAGAATAGTGCCCAGGCCCTGTTCAAGCCCCAGGCCTGGCAAAACAAAAAACAAATAATTTGACTATAAACAGAGGGCTGGGGACATGGCTCAGGTAGTAGAGCATTTGCCTACCATATCTGAGGTCCTGAGTTTAATTCCCTAGCAACACATACATACATACACACACACACACACACACACACACACACACGCACACACACACGCTACAAACAGAGGCAGAACACTATGATTGATGTGCTTTGTTTATGTGTTGAAACTAGAGCTTGAATTTAGGGCCTTTCACTCTTGCTTAGCTTTTGTGTGTATGCCAGTCCTAGGGTTTGAGCTCCGGGACTGGGGGCTGTCCCTGAGCTTTTTTGCTGAAGGCTAGCACTCTACCATTTGAGTTCCAGCTCCACTTCTGGCATTTTTGGATAGTGGTTCAAAGTCAGCCCAGGCAGCAATGCCCATGAGACTCTCATCTCCAGTTAACTACAAAATGCTAGAAGCAGCCGGGCACATGGCTCATGCCTGGAATCCTAGCTATTCAGGAGGCTGAGATCTGAGGATCATGGTTCAAAGCCAGCCTGGGGTACAAAAGAACCTGAGACTCTCAACCCTAATTAACCACCACGAAACAGGAAATGGTGCTGTGGTTCAAGGGGTAGGGTGGTAACCTTGAGCTGAAGAGCTCAGAGACAGTGCCCAGGCCCAGGGGTAGGGCGGTAGCCTTGAGTGAAGAGCTCAGGGACAGTGCCCATGTCCAGAGTTCAAGCCCCATGACCCAACAAAAAAAAAAAAAGTAAGAAATGGAGCTGTGCCTCAAGTGGTAGAATACTAGCTAGCTCAAAAGTTCAAGGCCCAGGACTGACAAACCGCCCCCCTCAACATTTTGTAATCAGGCTGGTGCCACCATGCTTGCTACTTGGTGGAGGCAGAAAAGGTTTTCTTTTTTTTTTTTTAGTCGGTAATGGGGCTTGAATTCTGGGCCTGGGCACTGTCCCTGAGCTCTTCAGCTCAAGGCTAGCACTCTACTGCTTGAGCAACAGCACCACTTCCAGTTTTCTAGTGGTTAACTGGATATAAGAATCTCATGGAGGGACCGGGAGTTTGGCCTAGTGGTTAAAGTGCTTGCCTAGCATGCATAAAGACCCGGGTTCGATTCCTTGGTACCACATACATAGAAAAAGCCGGAAGTGGTGCTGAGGCTCAAGTGGTAGAGCTCTAGCCTTGAGAAAGTCCAAGGACAGTGCTCAGGCCCTGAGCTCAAGCCCAGGACTGGCAAAAAAAAAAAAAAAAAAGAATCTCATGGACTTTCATGTCCATGCTAGCTTTGAACCATGATCCTTAGATCTCAGCCTCCTGAACAGCCATGAACACAGACACCCAGCAAGGTAGGAGTGTTGAAAGCCAGTCCAGATAAAGATAGTAGAATTTTCTTTTTTTAAAAAACTCAAAAAATAAAGTAAAAATAAAGAGCTGGCTCAATTAGTAGAGCATAAGTTATAAATAAATAAATGAATAAATAAATAAGTAAATAAATAATTGCAGTTTAGCATGGGGATTCACTTCTATAATCTCATCACAGGGAGAAAAGCAGAAGATGGAAAGTTTAAGGCAAGCCTAGATAGGGAGGTGAGGCTAGCATAGGCAATATAGTGAAACATTGTCTCAAAAGAATCCTACAGAGGGACCAGGAGTTTGGCCTAGTGGTAGAGTGCTTGCCTCCCACCCACGAAGACCTGGGTTCCATTCCTCGGTACCACATACGTAGCAAAAAGCCAGAAGTGGTTCTGTGGCTCAAGTGGTAGAGCTCTAGCCTTGAGAAAATCCAGGGACAGTGCTCAGGGCCTGAGCCCAAGCCCAGGACTGGCAAAAAAAAAAAAAGAATCCCACAGAATCAATAGAAGAGTACTTAACATGTACAAGGACTGGATTTGCTCCCAGCACTTCTAGAACTTCAAAATACAAATCAAAATAAACTTTTACTTAATATATAATAAATGAGTATAGACTTGAAATATATAGCTCCATCAGATTTTTGGTCTGGTTTTTTTTTTTACATTTTTTATTGTTATTGTAAAGGTAATAATATATAAAGGAGTTACATAAGTCAGGCAATGAGTGAATTTCTTTTTTTTTTTTTTTTTTTTTGCCAGTCCTGGGCTTGAGCTCAGGGCCTGAGCGCTGTCCTTGGACTTTCTCAAGGCTAGCACTCTACCACTTGAGCCTCAGCACCATTTCCAGCTTTTGTCTATGTATGTGGTACCAAGGAATTGAACCCGGGTCTTCGTGTATGCTAGGCAAGCACTTTAACCACTAGGCCAAACTCCCGGCCCCGAGTGAATTTCTTTTTGAACAATGTCACCCCTCTTTCCCTCTCTATGTTTTTCCCTCCTGTGGAAGTCCCCTCCCAAAAGTTGTTTTTGTGTCGGTGGGGCTTGAACTCTGGGCCTGGGTGCTGTCCCTGAGCTCATGGCTACTGCCCTATCCCCTGAGCAACAATACCACTTCCCCCACTCGAAAGTGGTAGAGTTCATTTTCTACAGTGTCTAGTGATAAGCACTGCTACATTTGTTCACTCTTTGTTCCACCATTTCTATGCCTCCCCCATTCTTCTAAAACTGATAAGCAAACAAGATGAAAAGGGGAAAAAACCCCAAATCCCCAAAACCAGCAACAACCAGGCTGTGGTGGCTCATGCTTGTACTCCTAGCTACTCAGGGGGCTGAGAAATGAGGATTGTGGTTCAAAGCTAGCCCAGGCATGGAAGTTTGTGAGACCACCAGAAAACCAAAAGTAGAACTGTGGTTCAAGTGCTAGTCCTATCCTTGAGTATTAAAACTAAGAACTCAGTTCAAGGCCCAGGCCTGGAATTCAAGCCCAAGAACTGCCACAAAACAACAAACAGGGGCTGGGAGTTTGGCCTAGTGGTAGAGTGCTTGCCTAGCATGGCCTGGGTTCAATTTCTCAGTACCACATACATAGAAAAAAGCCAGAAATGGTGCTGTGGCTCAAGTGGTAGAACTCTAGCCTTGAGAAAACCCAAGGACAATGGTTAGGCCCTGAGCCCAAGCCCAGGACTGACAAAAAACAAAACAAAAACAAAAACAAAACCTCACAACAGTTGATATTAACAACTAAATTGACAGACCTAAGTACTATAGATGCAAGAAGTAGAGACCCTTTCTTTTTTTTTTTTTTTTTTTTTTTTTGCCAGTGTATAGTAGTCATCCTTTGGTTTAAGGGAATTCTATATCTCAGAGCAAGATTATTCTGCCAGATTTGTGAACCCCTTTACATTGGGTTTAGACCATACAAGTTGGTATAAAGCCTTAGATATCATAGTGTGTGTGTGTGTGTGTGTGTGTGTGTGTGTGCGCACGCGTGCGCGCACGTGTATATTTAAGTGAGTTGTTGTTATCTAACAGCTTGTGGATATAAAGGGATTTTCCCTGAGCTGCTCATAATTCAGCCAGCCACTCATGAATTCATTCAATAAGTGTCTTTGAGATGCCAGAGAGTGGGGATTAAAAGAGGAACAATAGAGACAACATCTCTGTTCTGTAGAAACTAACAAGTCTATTGAATGGAACAGTGGTTTGACAATTACAACTGTTCAAGGGTGATCAATCTCTCACAGTGGGGACTCTAACCTAAGGGGCCCCTAACCTAGTCTAAGGTCACTCCTTAGAGCTTCCTGAAAGAGTTGGGGGGGTTGTTTAAAATTTTAGTTTTAAATTATTGTTATAAGGTGATATATGGGGAGGGGTTACAGTTACATAAGTAATGGGTACAACTTATTTATAGTTTGCCTGTCCTAGCACTTTAACTCTGCGCTTGGGTGCTCTCCCTAAGCCTCTTTGTGCTCAAGACTAGTGCTCTACCACTTGAGCCACACTACCCACTTCTAGTTATTTGAGTAGTTTATTCGAGCTAAAAATTTCATGGACTTTCTGCCTAGTCTGGCTAGGAGCTGCAATCCTCAGATCTCAGCCTCCTGAGTAATTAGGATTACAGGCCTGAGCCACGGTGCCTGCTGTGAGTACATTTCTTTTTTTTTTTTTTGGCCCCTTTCTCTTTCTGGCCCCGCTCGCTCCGGCCCTGCTCGCTCAGGCCCGGCTAGGCCCCCTTTCTGGCTCAGGCCCCGCTCGCTCCGGCCCGCTCGCTCCGGTCCGGCTCGCTCCCGCACGCTCCTGGCCCCCGCACGCTCCTGGCCCCGCTCGCTCCGGCCCTGCCAGCTCTCGCTTGCTCCTGGCTCTGCTC
The DNA here is from genome assembly GCF_031878675.1 of Megascapheus bottae. Taxonomy (NCBI): domain Eukaryota; kingdom Metazoa; phylum Chordata; class Mammalia; order Rodentia; family Geomyidae; genus Megascapheus; species Megascapheus bottae. Next base: position 13,576,124 of record NC_143512.1, on the reverse strand, counting down.
GCTCCGGCCCCGCTCGCTCCGGCCTCGCTGGCTCTGGCTCGGCTTGCTCCCGCACGCTCCGGCCACCACTCGGTTGGGCTCTGTTCACTTCAGCTCAGCTCGCTTCTTTCGCTCTCTGTCGCCGTCTTGTCTCGTCTCTGCCACTTTTCCGGTTTGGTTGTGTCTCGTCTCTGCCACTTCCGGCTTGGTTGTGTATGTGGGATACCGAGGAATCGAACCCGGGTCTTTGTGCTAGGCAAGCACTTTAACCGCTAGGCCAAACTCCCGGGCCCGTGAGTACATTTCTTTTTGGACAATTACCCCTTCTCTCATTCTCTCCCAATTTTTCCCTTATGAACCCCCACACAAATTGTATTGTTCATTTTCAGCGAAGAGGTGACTTTTAAGACAAAACCCAAATGCAAAAAATTATAAAGAAAGCCTGTGAGTTACATCTGGGTTTTGTGGCTTAATCCAGGAATCCCAGCTGCACAGGTGGCAATGGGAGGATAAAGGTAAGAGTAAGAAAGAAGAGAGGAGGGGACAGGAGAGGGGAGGAGGGCAGTTTATCATGTTATATCAATCTGGGACATCTTTCTAAAGGAATGTAAGTCTTCACGCAAATAAGATTATTAGCACAGTCATGTTTACAGGAGCACTATTCATAATAATCAAACTATGGATTCAGCCCAAGTGTCCATAAATGGTTGAAAGAATTTTAAAAAATGTGATAATTATAGAAATTCCCTTCTTGAATACTTGTTAAACATGTCATTTGAAGTACGATGTAAAAATTAATGTTAATAAATTCTTTAATAAAAAAATGTGATAAAACCAGATGCAGCCTATAATCCTACTCAGGAGGCTGAGATCTGAAGATTACGGTTCAAAGCCAGCCCGGGCACTAAAGACCGTGAGACTCTTACCTCAAGGGACAGGGTGGTAGCCTTGAGCTCAAGAGCTCAGCGACAGGGCCCAGGCTGAGTTCAAGTCTCATGACCCACTAAAAAAAAAAAAAAGTTCCCTTTCATCCCATAATCCCAAGTATATCTATTCAGGGCATCTTGATTCTACTTTTCCCCTTTGGGGTTACTCTTTTCTTCTTCTTCTTCTTTTTTTTTTTGCCAGTCCTGGGCTTGAGCTCGGGGCCTGAGCACTGTCCTTGGGCTTTCTCAAGGCTAGAGCTCTACCACTTGAGCCTCAGCACCACTTCCGGCTTTTTCCTATGTATGTGGTACCGAGGAATCGAACCCGGGTCTTCGTGCATGCTAGACAAGCACTCTACCACTAGGCCAAACTCCCGGCCCATGGGGTTACCCTTTTCTAATGTCTACCCCTCTTTATTGAGTAGGTTGACGGTGTGAGCTTATTTGACTTTGGCTAGGTCTACCCTTCAGTGGTTTCTGACTACATAGGGTAGGCTCGCTCCCAAAGCTGACATGTCAGTGGCAGAGGAAGAGAAAAAATTCAATTCTTTCCAACTGGGGGCTCTGTCGGGAAAGCTCAGCCGTGGGCGGCTTGCGGCCACACCGCTACCACACGACGAACCAGAAAGGATCTGACGAGACCTGTGGCTCCCGAAATGTCCTAGTCCTGCCACTGGAGAGCTGTGTGACCTTGGACAAGTCCCTTCCTCCTCTGGAACGTGGCGAGAGATCGAGGGGCTTCCTCCAGAGAATGGCACAAGCGATGGCCAAGCAATACGAACATCTGCCTTTAGACCTTGACTGCTCCTTCCGGGACACGCGCAGCGGGTATCAGAAGCGGGGACTCCAGGGTCCAGGCGCGGGAGCCACCGGGAGCCCGCGCCCGAGTTCTCGCGAGATCTCTCCCCTGCGCTTCCCGGCGTCATTCCCTCGGTGTCCGTGGCTGCGACGGCGACGGAGCGTAGGATACACACAGGGGCGGCCCGTATCCCTCCGCGTCCCTGGGCCCAGCCCTCCGTCTGCGGCCCGCCAATCCCCGCGCTTCCCGACCTGCCCCTCGGCCGGGGCCCTCCCCACGTTCCGGCAGCCCCACCCCGGCGGCGCCGCCCGCCCGCCCGCCCGCGCGTCCCTCGGTCCACCTGCGTTAGGCAGGAAAGCAGGCAGTTCCTCCGGTTGTCTGACCGGCCGGCCCCTACCGAGCCCGAGACGCGAGTTCTCGGTTCCCGGCGGAGGGATAGCAGCGCCCGGGGAGGCGGCGCTGAGTTTGCGAGGAAGAGTCAGCTACGGCGGCGGCGGCTGGGGCGGCTGGGGCTGCTGGGGCGGCCGCGGCGGCAGCGCATAAAGGGTCCGCCGCCGAGTGATGCGGTGATCGCTGCGGCAGCCCCAGAAGCTGAGTGGGCCCCGGCCCTCAGCCCGTCCCGCCGGGCCCGCGCTCCACTACATCCCGTCTCCTCCGGCTGACCGGCGACCGCCCAGGCGGCCTCAGGCCTCCTGGTCCCTTCCCCGTCCCTCCCCCGTCCCCGTCCCAGCCCCGGGGGCCGCCGCCTCCCACCATGGCTCTGAAGAGAATCCACAAGGTAAGCGGCCGGAGGTCGGCTGCGGGAGGGCCGCGGGGCAGGCCTGGGCATAGGCTTTGGCCTGCACTTCCCGCCGTCGTCTCCGCCGGGCTCGCGGCCTCTGGTTCTCGCTGCTGGCGCTGGCCCCGCGGGGCGGCCTTCACACCCCACTCCCAGTGATGGCGCCCGCGGAGGCCCGGGCGCGCGGCCCGCGCTTAGGCCGGAGGAGCTCCAGCCCTCTCTGCGTTCCTCCTGCCTGCCTTTCCCAGGCCGCGTGGTACGGGGACCCAGAACCTTCCTCCAGCCCGGTAGTGCTGCGCTCCAGGGCCATTGTCCAGGCGTTGGAGGGTGGGGGCCGGAGTATCAGGCGGCTCCACCAACAGAGGTCGAAAGGGCTCATCACCCCATCTCTGCCCCCCCACCACCCCGGGCGCATTCTCACCCCCCCCCCCCTCCATTAGGGCACAGCCGCCTGAGCTTCTGGCCCCTGTCTGTGGACAGACAGCTCCGTTTTGCCCCGATCCACAACTGTTTTGAGTTCACGTCCTTTAGTTACTTAGTCCACCTTACTTGTCCAGAAAGTGTTACAGTTAGGAAGTTCAGAAGGGAGAAAATGTGACTGAGGAGGAGGACAGTGGAAGGAGAAATGTTTTTATTTCTTGAGATTGCCATATGTAGTCAGAAACTAGCTCTTATGTTTTGCAGGCTTGGAAAACTAATGGGAAAGCTGTTAGATCGACAAGGATAGACGCCAATCAGTTGAGAAACTGAACATTGAAAATACTGGAAAAACTAGGTTCCTGTCACAGAATAGTTATAACACTGAAATTAGCTGCTAGGTCTTCAGAGGGACCTTTTTAACTTAGAAAAAGTTTTACTGATTTTTGGGGCTAGGAAGAAAATCTTTGCTCTTTAAAATAAAAGGTTATTTATTGATAGAGAGGTTTTCTTAATACCATGTCAGGAATATTAAAATTGAGGTTCCCCCCAATACTGTAACCTTCTTAGCATCACTACCATTTATTGGAAATGGGAATACCACTGATGATTTTTGCTTGGGGTTTCATATGGCTACTCCGGCTAGCTACATAAAACCTTAGGTACCTAGAGGTGTAGATCCTAAGCTTATTAATCCTAAAGATTGGGGTGAAAATTCAAGGGAAAGAACCAGTTTGCACTTTTTCTTAAACCATATTGGATTGTGAATTATTTGACCTTTTATGAACATCTTAGCTCTGCTTGGTCCTCATTTCATTCTACATCAAACACCTTTAGTGTGGAATTAATTTTATTCCTTATTATAAATTAGCTCCTTACCAACTTCATTTGACTTCAATCTCTTACAAATGAAAAGGGCAGACTTTTCTTTTTTTCCCCTTTTTTTGAACTCAGGGCCTTGTGCTTGCTATATAGGCTTGCCTGCAATCCTAGCTACTCAGGAAGCTGAAGCCTGAGAATTATGGTTTGAAACCAGCCCCCAGACAGTGAAGTCTGGTAGACTTTTTTCTTTTGTTTGGTTGTGGAGCTTGACTTGAACTCATCACCTGGACATTGTTCCTGTGCTCCTCTGCTCAAAGCTAGAGCTCTACTTCTTGGGCCACAGCTCCACTTTTTTTTTTTTTTTAAATGTATGTAATTAATGAAAGAGTTTCACACACTTTCCTTGTCTGGGCTGGCTTCTCACTGTCATACTCAGATCTGGCCTTTTGAGTAGCTTGGCTTATAGAGCCAGCCACCAATGCTATCAATGACAAGCCTATCTTGAATCTTTTTTTCTGCCAGTCCTGAGGCCTGAACTCAGGGCCTGGGCACTGTCCTTAGGCTTTTTCAGGGTACCAAGGACTTCACGCATGGGGTATCCAGGGCTTCATGCATGCTGAACAAGCACTCTACCACTAGCCCACACTCCTGGTCCCTAACATTTTTTTTTTTTTTTTTTGGCCAGTCCTGGGCTTGGGCTCAAGGCTTAACCACTGTCTGTGGGTTTTCTCAGTGCCACAGCACCACTTCAGCTTTTTTCTATGTATGTGGTACTGAGGAATTGAACCTGGGTCTTTGTGCTTGCAAGGCAAGCACTATACCACTAGGCCAAACTCCCAGCCCCTATCTTGAACTTTTAAAACTTGTATTACCCTCCTACCTATGATTTATAATTTTAGAGTCTTCCACATGATGGCTTGATATCTGAGATTGCCAGAGATAGAAAATAGAAATTGTTTTTGGTATACCAGCCAAATGATAATGCGAGGAAAAAAAAGAGGCCAATTTTTCCAAACATTTTGTTTGTTTCTTTCTCCCTCCCTCCCTCCCTCCCCCCCTCTCTCTTTTTCTTTCTTTGCCAGTCCTGGGCCTTGAACTCAGGGCCTGGGCACTGCTCTTGGGCTTTCTCAAGGCTCGAGCTCCACCACTTGGGCCACAGCACCATTTCGGGCTTTTTTTCTATGTATATGGTATTGAGGAATCGAACCCCATGGTCTTTGTGCATGCTAGGCCACGCTCTATCACTAGGCTAAACTCTCAGCCCATCTGATTTCTTTTCTTTTTTTTTTTTTGGTCAGTTGTGGGGCCTGAACTCAGAGCCTGAATGTTGTTCTTGAGCTTTTTGCTTAAAGCTAGTGCTCTGCCACTTTGAGCCACAGAGCTACTTCTGGTTTTCTGATGGTTAAATGGTGATAAGAGTCTCACTTTTTCCTGCCTAGGCTGACTTTGAACAGCTGTCCTCAGATCTCAGCCTCCTGAGCAGCTAGAATTATATGCTTGAGCTACGAGTTCCTGGCTTTGATACCCATTTTAAGTTGATGGCAGTCTGCTTTATTCTCAGCTCAATGTATAAGAATCCCTAGAAGACTTTCTTACATAATTGATCTTGGTTTGAAACTCTTCTCATTCTCTGAAAAAGTAATTTTACTTAAATACCTTTGCATCTGAGTTCTAATAATTTTTGTAATGAAACAGCTCTAAAAAGCATTTGGCATAGCTCATTGCTAGTGGCTGATGCCTGTAATCAAGGGGGATGATATCTGAGGAGCATGGTTCGAAACCAGCCTGGGCAGGAAAGACCATTAGACTCTTACCTCCAATTAACCTCTGAAAAGTTGGAAATGGAGCTGTGGTTCAAGTGATAGAATGTTAACCTTGAGCAAAAAAGTTCAGGACAAGGCCCAAGGTCCTAGGCCCTGAGTTCAAGTCCTAAGAACAACGAGAAAAAAATTTAACATTGAGGCATTTTAGGAATTCAATTTTTATTTCTTTGGCAGAGATACTATTTGTGTCTGAATTTGGCAGTCGTTTTATTTTTGTAGTGCTGGGGATTAAACCTTAGGACTTTATACATGTTAAGAAAGTAAGTGCTCTACTACTAATCTGCACTCTGTCCCTAAATTTGGTAGCATTTTAAATGCCATGTATTTTTTTGGGAAAAGGCTTTTTATGGGCTTTTTATTTTTTTTTATTGTTTATTTATTTATTTATCTTTTGCCAGTCCTGGGCCTTGAGCTCAGGGTCTGAGCACTGTCCTTGGGCTTGAGCCACAGCACCACTTCTGGCTTTTTTCTATGCATGTGGTACCGAGGAATTGAACCCAGGTCTTCGTGCATGCTAGGCAAGCACTCTACCACTAGGCCAAACTCCCAGCCATGGGCTTTTTATTTTGATAGACTTTTTTTTTTTTTTTTTTTTTGCCAGTCCTGGGGCTTGAACTTGGACTGGGCATTGTCCTTGGGCTTTCTCAAGGCTCTATCATTTGAACCACAGCACCATTTCCAGCATTTTCTGTGTATGTGGTACCGAGGAATGAACCCAGGACATCCCGCATGCTAAGCAAGTACTCTACTACTAGGCCACATTCCTGGCCCTTGACAGGCATCTTAAGGTGTTCTGACCTATGCTTTAAGCAGCAAAGTGTATTAACGAGGACTATTATGAATGTATAATATAGTGATATTCAGTGTTCTGGCAGGATTGTGAGCCTCTGTGGTTTTTGTTGTTTTAGTATTTATACAAAATGGCCTTAACCTGCTGTTTTGAGCTTTTAAACTGACTTTATTGGTCTTGTTTTGATTTTGATCCTTTTGAGTATCTGCTACTAGCAGCATCACCCCCAACCCTTTTCCAGTTAGCTGTCTTTCATCTGTTGTGGGCTACGAAACCATATCACAGAGCTTATTTTTTTTTTTTTTTTTTTTTTTTTGCCAGTCCTGGGCTTGAGCTCAGGGCCTGAGCACTGTCCTTGGATTTTTCTCAAGGCTAGAACTCTACCACTTGAGCCTCAGTACCACTTCTGGCTTTTTCTAAGTATGTGGTACCAAGGAATCGAACCCGGGTCTTCGTGCATGCTAGGCAAGCACTTTAACCACTAGGCCAAACTCCCGGCCCATCACAGAGCTTATTAAAATTGTGTCTGAAATAAGATCCAGTAGGCTCTGAGTGAAGATTTCTTATGTTCTGTAGACTGTAGACTCTGGCTCATCAGAGAAATTTTTTACTTCTTTATGTACTGCTACACATTCAGGTGCTACAATATTGAAATTATTACTAGGAAAGGCAAAGTTTAACTATTTGTGGTGTCCATGTCCTGGGCTTGAATTTGGGGCTTTTTTTAAGCTCGAAGTTACTACTCTACCACTTGAACCACAGCTCTATTTCCTTCTTTTTAGTGGTTAATTGGAGATAAGAGCCTTAACAGACTTTATAGGGCTGGTTTTGGACCACAATCCATAGATCTCAGCTTCCTGTATAGTTAGAGTTACAAATGTGAGCCACTAGCACCCAGCTACTTTGATTCTTTAAGTAGTCGAAGACTGATCAAAGTTAGATTACTAAAAGCTTTTTTTTTTTTTTTTTTTTTTTTTTTTTTGCCAGTCCTAGGGCTTGAACTCAGGGCTTGATTACTGTCCTTGGAGTTTCTCAAGGCTGTAGCACTACCACTTGAGCCACAGCACCACTTCTGGCTTTTTCTATTTATGTGGTACTGAGGAATTGAACCTGGGTCTTCTGCATGCTAGGCGAGTACTTTACCACTAGGCCAAACCCAGTGGCCCCTACTAAAAACTTTTTTTTGTGTGTGTCCCAGTCCTGGGGCTTGAACTCAGAGCCTGAGGACTGTCCTTGGCTTTCCTCAAGGCAAGTGCTTTACCACTTGCCACAGCACCACTTCCGGCTTTTTTTTGCCAGTCCTGGGCTTGAGCTCAGGGCCTGAGCACTGTCCTTGGACTTTTCTCAAGGCTAAAGCTCTACCACTTGAGCCTCAGCACCATTTCTGGCTTTTTTCTATGTATATGGTACTGAGGAATCGAACCCGGGTCTTCATGCATGCTAGGCAAGCACTCTACCACTAGGCCAAACTCCCAGTCCCAATTTTTTTTCCCTTGTCAGTCATGGGACTTGAACTCAGGGCCTGAGTACTGTCCTTGGGCTTATCTATTTTTTTTTTTCTTCTGCCAGTCCTGGGGCTTGAACTCAGGACTTGGGCACTATCCCTGGACACTTTTTGCTCAAGGCTAGTGCTCTGCCACTTGACCACAACGCTGCTTGCGGCTTTTTCTTCGTATGTGGTACCAAGGAATCGAACCTGTGCATGCAAGGCAAGCACTCTACCACTAGGCCAAACTCCCCAGTCCCTGTACAAGCTTTTTTAATACTAATAATACTTTGTGTTTTCATGGTGTTCTGCTACTTATAGTTAAAACTTGGCAAACATAGCTCAAGAACAAAAGTAATACCAAGATCATCAGTTCATCTGCTCTCTTTCTACTACACAAATTAGAATCATAGGAGAATGAAGTCATTTAATGATAAGTTGGACACTGGTGGATCATATCTATAATCCTAGCTACTTAGGAGGCTGTGATTTGAGGATCACGGCATAAAGTCAGTCAGGATAGAAGAGTCTGTGAGACTCATCTCCAATCAACTACCAGAAAACAGGATGTAAGTGAGTACTGTGGCTCAAAGTGGTAAAGTACTAGCTTTGAGCAAAAAGTGTTCAGGGACAGCTCCCAGGTCCTGAGTTCAGTCCTCAAGATATACGAAAAAAAGTTTGAACATGACTTTTATGCAACGTTAAAAAGTAACTTCCTAAAATCCTTATTAACTGCTTCCTAAGTTTGTGTGTACAGGTGCATGTGTGTTTGTGTATTTCAGAAACTAGCCTTTGACTGCTGAGGCCTTCCTGCAGTGATTACAGGTGATTACCACCTTATCCAGCTTTGTATAGCTTTATGTGAAGTCCTAGGGAGCACCAGTTCAGTAGATACATTATTTCCATAGTCATTTACATTTTACTCTTCACTATGATTAGTTTCATATAGTAAATCATCTTTATTTTTTATTTACTTATTTTTGTGGCTTATGGGGCTTGAACTCTGAGCCTGTTCACTGTCCTTGAGCTCTTCAGCTCAAGGCTACTGCCCTATCCCTTGAGCCATGGCCCCCATTTCCCATTTTCTAGTAGTTAATTGTAGATAAGAGTCACAGTCTTTAGTGCCTGGGCTGGCTTTAACCCAGATCCTCAGATCTCAGCCTCCTGAGTAGCTAGGATTACAGTGATGAGCCACAGTGACTGGCTCATTGTTTCAAGATTGAGAGATCCAGGCGCAGTAGCTAATCCTAGTCAGTGGTTTAGATGGAATCTCTGGCCTTTTTTATGTTTGAGGTGGTCTGGAATTGTAGTCCCCCCATCTCTGCTTCACATATAGCTACACTTAGAAGTTTAAGCCATCATACCAGGCCTAAAATATAGATATAGAAAAGGAGTTTTAACATTGTGACAGTAAATTTTATTTATTTAGTCTGTTTTAGAGCTGAACTCTGGGCCTGGGTGCTGTCCCTGAGCTCTTCAGCTGAAGGCTAGCATTCTACCATTTGTGCCACAGAGCCACTTCCAGTTATCTGGTGGTTAATTGAAGATAAGAATCTCTTCGACTTTAGTGCCTGGCTGGTTTTGAACCTCTATCCTAGGATCTCAGCCTCCTGAAGTAGCTACAATTACTGATGAGAGCTACTGATGCCTGGCTGTAACAGTAAATTTTAGATTATTTTTAAGTGCTGTTGGCTGTGGGTAGGGGTATAGTTCAGAGGTGGAATGCTTGCCTAGCTTGTGCTATATCAAGGGTTTGATCCCCAGCACGACAGAAAATACTGTCAAAGGGTAAGGATTAAATAAATTAAAAAAAAAAAAAACTACAGATCATAACTGCTCAGGAGGCTGATATCTAAGGATTGTGGTTTGAAGCTAGCCCAGGCAGGAAAGTCCATGAGAGTCTTGTCCCTAGTAAACTAATTTTAAGTGCAGGGCTGGGAATATGGCTTAGTGATAGAATGCTTGCCTAGCATGCATGAAGCCATGGGTTTGATTCCTTAGTACCACGTAAATGTAAAAAGATAGAAGTGATACTGTGGCTTAGGTGGGAGAGTGCTAGCCTTGAGCAAAAGAAGTTCAGGGACAGTGCCCAGTCCTCGAGTTCAAGCCCCAAGACTTGGCAGCTGTGGTGGGGGCAGGGTAGAAGTAAAGCTGTGGCTTCATTGGAAGAGTACTAGTACTGGTCTTGAGCAAAAGAAGGATAGGGACAAGATTCAGGTTGTTCAAGCATCAGGACTGGGACCTAAAATAAAAAAAACTAAAACTGGCCACCAGTGACTCATGGTTGTAATCCTAGCTACTTAGATGGCTAAGATCTGGGGATCACAATTTGAAGCCAGGCTTAATGGGAAAGTCTGTGAGACCCTTATCTCCAATTAACCACCAGAAAGTTGGAAATAGAGCTGCAGCTTGAGTGATAGAGCACTAGCTCTTTGGAGGTTGGAGGGGTGAAGTCAGGGACAAAACTCAGGCTTGAGAGTTCAAGTAACCCTACAACCCCACACCCCAAAAAGGTAAAAAAATGTAGCACAAAGTCTTGTGTATAGCTGAAGATGCCTGTTAAAAATAGTTCTATTTCAGAGTTGGGCGCCAGTGGCTTACGCCTGTAATCTTAGCCCCTTAGGAGACTGAGATCTGAGGATCATGGTTCAAAGCCACCCAGGCACAAAGGTCCACAAGACTCATCTCCAATTAACCACCAGAAAATCTGAAGTGGCACTGTGGCTCAGGTGGTAGAGTGCTATCCTTGAACTGAGGATCTCAGGGACAGCGCCCAGGCCTAAAGTTCAAGCCCCACTATGGATCAAAAGAAAAAAAAAAATTCTATCTTAGAAAACAGACATACCTTACTCCAAAAGATAAGCTTCTTGGTATAGGTATTCTGAGAAAATTCAACTTCTCATACTCCATTAGAATTTTTTTTTTTTTTTTTTTTTTGCCTTGGGCTTGAACTCAAGACCTGGGCACTGGCCTTGAGCACTCTTCCTCAGGGCTAGCATTCTGCCACTTGAATCATACCACCACTTCCAGCTTTTTCTGTGTATATGGGACTGAGGAATGGCACCTAGGGCTTTGTGCATGCTAAACACGCACTGTACCACTAGGGTATACTCCAGCCCCTAGAAAAGGATTCTTAGCTAGTAGTTTCAGTTATTTTGAGAGGGTGAGACAAAAGGATTGCTTGAACCCAAGAATTCAGGGCCACCCTGTGCAACATAGTAAGACCTTACTTGTGCTGGTCCTGGCTTGAACTTGCTTTTTTTTTTTTTTTTTTTTTTTTGGCCAATCCTGAGCTTGAGCTCAGGGTCTAAGCAGTTTTTGGGCTTTCTGAAGGCTAGAGCCCTGCCACTTGAGCCACAGCACCAGTTCTGACTTTTTTCTATGTATGGTACCGAGGAATTGAACCTGGGTCTTTGTGCATGTTAGGAAAGCACTCTTACCACTAGGCAAAACTTCCAGCCCCTTGAACTCACTTTTTGTACTCCATGCTAGTGTTTTACCACTTAGTTAATTGTAGATAAGCATTGAACAGGCTGCCCTCAGTCCACAATCCTCATGTCTTAGGCTGCTGTGCTAGATATATAGGTGTGAGCCAATAGTACTTGGTGATCCTGTTTCTCCCTCCTCTCCCCCCTCTCTCTCATCCTGAGGCTTGAACTCAGGGCCGGTGCACTGTCCTTGGGCTTTTCTCAAGGCTAGCACTCTCACTTGAGCCACAGTATGGCTTCCAGCTTTTTTGTGTATGTGGTACCGAGGAATCAAACATGGGTGTTCATGCATACTAGGCAAGCACTCTACCACTAGACCAAACTCCCAGCCTGATCCTGTTTCTTTTTTTGGCCAGTCCTGGGGCTTAAATTCAATCCTGGGTACTTTTCCTCAAGGCTAGTGCTCTGCCACTCAAGTCACAGCAACACTTCTATGTATGTGGGAATAAGGAGTTGGACCCTGGGCTTCATATATGCTAGGCAAGCACTCTTAACACCCAGCTGAGCTCCTGGCCCTGATGATACTGTTTATTAAAAGTAAATAAGATAAGTAGTGTAGGAATGGTATAAGGATTGTGTACATCATGTTATTGGCATGCATAAGGCTTAGAGTTAAGTCATTCTGCTCTCCCCCCACCAAACAAAAAGAAATATTCAGAAATTTATTGAATTGAGAAACTTTCTCTGGCTGTAATAGATTGCTACTTAAATATAATTAAATTAAGGATTTTCTTTAAAGTCTTTTAGTATTAGTTTACTATTGACGGACAAGGAGGCTTTGACAAGTTCCAGTTCTGGATAGTATAGTCCGCAAAGAGATATGGCTACTATCCTGGTAGTTCTGTTGATAGGAATTCCTGACTCATTCCTAAAGCTGCGGGAAACCTCTGTAGCCCTCATCTTGGAAATACAGGAGCACACTTGTTTTTCCTATATAAATAACTGTGACACAGGAAATACCATTTGTTCTGTCTGCAGAGCCAGGTGAGATGTCAGGTAATAGAATTAATATGTTAGCACTACTGGGGTTAAAGCTATGTGACTTCCTAGGTAAGAGCAGGGCTGGATCAAGAACCTGGATTTTATTTTTCTGTTTTTAGCTTCTCCTGGGACTTAAACTCTTGGCTTAGACACTGTTCCCTGAGTTCTTTTTTCTTCTTCTTCCTCTTCCTCTTCCTCTTCCTCCTCCTCCTCCTCCTCCTCCTCCTCTTCTTCTTCTTCTTCTTCTTCTTCTTCTTCTTCTTCTTCTTCTTCTTCTTCTTCTTCTTCTTTTTGCCAGTCTTGGGCTTTAGCTCAAGGCCTGAGCACTGTCCTTGGACTTTCTCAAGGTTAGAGCTCTACCACTTGAGCCTCAGCATCACTTCCAGCTTTTTTCTATGCATGTGGTACCAAGAAATTGAACCCGGGTCTTCGTGCATGCTAGGCAAGCACTGTACCACTATGCCAAACTCCCCGCCCCTGAGTTCTTTTTTTACTCAAAACTAGCACTCTTAACACTTGACCTACAGCACCACTTCCAGCCTTTTCTGAGTAGTTTATTGTAGATAAGAATCTCACTAACTTTCCTGCCTGGGCTGGTTTCTAATCATGACCTGCTGATCTCAGCCTCCTGAGTAGCTAGAATTACTGCTCAAAGCTAGTGCTGGACTACTTTGAGCCACAGCACCACTTCTGGTTTTCTGGTGGTTAAGTGGAAATAAGATTTTCTCTTATTTTGTACTAGTTATTTTGAGATACGGTCTTAATATTTTATTTTATTTTTGTGGGTCATAGGGCTTGAACTCGGCCTGGAAGTTGTCCCTGAGCCCTTCAGCTTAAGACCATCACCCTATCCTTGAGCCAAGCCCCTCTTCCTGTTTTCTAGTGGTTAATTGGAGATAAGAGTCTCAGGTCCTTTTGTGCTGGGGCTACTAGCTTTGAACCTTAATCCTCAGATCTCAGCCTCCTGAATAGCCTGAGCACTGTGCCTAGTTTTTGTTTTTTTTTTTCCAGTCCTGGTGCTTGAACTCAGGGCCTGAGCACTGTCTTTGGGCTTTTTTCTCAAGGCTGGATCTCTACCACTTAAGCTACAACACCACTTCCAGCTTTTTTCTAGGTATATGGTACTGAGGAATCAAACCTGGGTCTTCATGCATGCTAGTACTCTTACCACTAGGCCAAACTCCTGGTCTCAGGATCTTACTTTTTGCCCATGCCCATGCTGGAAACTTGAGTCCCCTATTTCTTTTTTCTTTTTTAGTTTTTAATTTTGGGTCAGTCGTGGGGTCTTGAATTCGGCCTGGGCACTATCCCTGAGCTCTTCAGCTCAAGGCTAGTACTCTGCCACTTGAGCCACAGCACCACTTTGGATTCCCCTATTTTTGTCTTCCTTTTGTGGCTATAATGATTGGCACAAATCACTTTGCCCAGCTTCTTGAGCTTTTGCTCAAGGCTATCCCTCTACCACTTAACTTGAACCATAGTACTCCGGCCTTTTCTGTTTGGGGGTACTGAGGAATCAAATTCAGGGTTTCATGAACGACAGCCCCCCTTTTTTGTGAGGGGCCAGGGTAAGGGGAAGGAATTGCAGTGCTAGGCAAATACTACCATTGAATTATATCTCCAGTCCTATGAAAATAATCCCACCCTCCCCTTCAGTCGTGGATCTTGATCTTTGGGCCTGGGTGCTATCCCTGAGCTCTTCAGCCAAGGCTAGTGTTCTTTGAGCCAAAATGTCACTTCTGGTTTTTTGGTGATTAATTGGAGATAATGAGTCTCATGGACCCATTATCAGTTAGGTCAGGCTGACGTTGAACTGAGATCCTTAGATCTCAGCCTCCTGAGTAGGATTACAGTTTTGAGCCACTGACACCCAACCTGTTTCATAATTTATATAATTTTTTTAGGGGAGGTTATGTCGTTAATGGTGGTAAAACTCAAGGCCTGGGTGCTGTCTCTGAGTTCTTTTGCTCTACCATTTTGATCTACAGCTGCACTTCCAGTTTTTGAGTGGTTAAAGCCTCTTTTAATTTCTGTCCTAATTACTATTTCTTTCCATTTGTCAATTTTGGATTTGGCTTGTTTCTGTTCGTTTTTGATTTTTAGAAGTTTGAGTTGCATAACTAGGTTTTTATTTGGACGCTTTTTCTTTTCTCTTTTTCTTTTTTTGCCATTCTGGGGCTTGAACTCAGGGCCCAAGGCTAGTGTTCTATCACTTGAAATTACAGTACTACTTCTGGCTTTCTCTGTATATGTGGTACCTAAGAATCAAACCCAGGGCTTTGTGCTTGCAGGTATTGTACCACTAGTGCACTTCCAGCCCAGCGGAATTTTAATTCTTTGTTAATTTTTTTTTGGAGGGCGGGGTTGGTTTGTACTATTTTTTTAGTGAGAATGGAGTACTGAAGTGTATCCCTTAATAGTGGGATACTGAGGTCTGTTAGTGTTTATCAGACCAGAAATGTCTGTTTAATGAATATATATGTATATATGTTAACAGCTTTTTTTATCTAATGGATCATTCCCTTTATTAAATAGAAGTATATTTCCTATTCTCTACTGATAGATTTTGGTTTGAAATCTGTTTTTATGAGGTAAACGTATGGCTACCCCTACCTGCTTGTTTCTTGCTAATTAATTAATTAATATGGGTGCTGATCCCCGGACTTTTTTGCTCAGGGCTAGTGCTCAACTACTTGAGCACTTCTGCTTTTTGCTGGTTAATTAGGGATAAGAGTCCCATGGGCTAGTCTTCTCTGACTAGCTTTGAACTAGTATTATTATATCTATGCCTCTTGAGTAGCTAAGATTACAGGCATGTGCCATAGTGCCTGGCTTGAGTCTTTGAGTATGTGTGCGTGTGCCTGTGTGCCTGCTGTACAGGAGCTTGTGTTTGTGGCCTGGACTCTATCGCTTATCTGTCTGTCTGTCTGTTAGTTGTGGGGCTTGAACCCTGGGCCTGGGTCTTGTCCCTGGGTTCTTTTTGCTCAAGGTGAGTACTTTTTGTCACTGAGCCACAGTGTCACTTCTGGGTGGTTAATTGGACATAAGAATCTCACTGACTTTCATTCCCTGGGATCTCAGCTTCTTGAGTAGCTAGGAATACAGGCGAGAGCCACAGGAACTCAGCTTCCCTTAACTTTTCACTCAAGGTTGGTACTTTTTTGTGTGTGGGGGTTGGGGGTGATCATGAGGCTTGAATTCAGCCTGGGTGCTGTCCTTGAGCTCTTGAGCTCAAGGCTACCACCCTACCCTTAAGCTAAGCCCTACTTCCCATTTTCTAGAGTTTTTTAAAGGTTAATTGGAGATAAGGGTACCAGGTCCTTTTGTGCTGGGGCTGGCTTTGAACCTTGATCCTCAGATCTCAGCCTCCTGAGTAGCTAGGATTACAGGCGTGAGCCACTGCCGGCTCAATGCCCGTACTTTGCCATTGAAGTCAGACCTTCATTTCTGACATTTGTTGTTAATTGGAAGTACAATTTTCCTGCCTTCAAACTATGATTCTCAGGTCTCTTCAAAATAACCACTGTTTTCTTTTGATTGTTGATTGAATCTTTTTCCTTTTCATTATTACTTAAGTCCTTTATTATGGGACTGTTAGTTTGAAGAGGATTTATAGCTTTTTTATTCATGAATCTAGTGATTTTTTTTTTTTTTTTTGGCCAGTTCTGGGGTTTGAACTCAGGAAGAATTGTTTTAGAAAGGAGGTAGTGGGATAATGAATAATACTAGATACTAAGGTCTTCCTAGACTTTGCTTCTATATTCAACTTGAGCCATAGCACCACTTCCCACATCTGTATCTATACCTATTTATCTATTTATTTATTTATTTATTTATATATATATATATATATATATATATATTTTTTTTTTTTTTTTTTGCCAGTCCTGGGGCTTGAACTCAGGGCCTGGGTACTGTCCTTGAACTTTCTCAAGCTAGCACTCTACTACTTGAGCCACATTACCAGTTCTGGCTTTTCTGTGTATATGGTGCCGAGGAAACAAACCCAGGCCTTGTGCATACTAGGCAAGCATTCTACCACTAGGCCACATGCAGGGCCTATACCTATTTATATACACATACCTATTTGAGTGGTGCAGGCAACTGTGGAACATGATCTTTAGGCCTACGTGGGAGAATTCTGTCTTCTTTAGGCAGCAGCACCTACAGCCCGGAGATAGGCTGTAGACTGAAATTCATTCCTATTCAAAGGTTTATGGCCCATGCTGGCCTTATGCTACACAGTTCTGTCCTATCCAGAGAGGGTAGATTCACAGAAATTGCCACCTGCTGTAGGAGTTCCAGTTGCCTGTTTGAGCTCTACAAGCAAAGGGAGGATCCCAGGCTTCTTTTCTTTTCTTTTTTTGTCTGTCATGGGGCTTGAACTCTGGGCCAGGGTGTTGTTCTTGAGCTTTTTAGCTCAAGGCTACTGCCCTACCCCTGGAGCCACAGCACCACTTCTGATTTTGTAGTAGTTAATTGGAGATAAGAGTCTCACAAACTTTAGTGCCCAAGCTGGCTTTGAACTGCCATCCCAGATCTCAGCCTTCCTGAGTAGGATTACAGGTGTGAGCCACTGCACCCGGATACCTTTTTTTTTTTTTTTTTTTTTAAGTCTTTATCTTAATGTGCTTTCTGGAAGTGATTTTTAGCAACTTTTATTTCCTAGCATTTCAAATTAATAGATTCTCAGAATATTCAGTTGTTGTTTTAAGCATTTTGGTCTTGTTTCATGGAAATAATTGTTTAACTTACCCTTACTAGTTTTGTGATCATTTTTCTTTTGCTCTCACTTCCCAGCTCCTTCATTCCATATTATTCTTGTCTTTCTTTTTCATACTGATGAGTGATCAATGTTTTCTTCATTTACATTGTTTGTCAGTTGTATGTCCTAATTAATAAAAGGGCAATTAGCCAGGCAACAGTGGGTCACATCTGTAATCTTAGCTACTTGGGAGCCCAAGATCTAAGGATGATAGTTCAAATCCAGTTTGGGCAGGAAAATCCTTAAGGTTCTTATCTAAAAGTTGGATGTCAGGGACAGCGCCCAGGCTCTGAGTTCAAGTACCAGGACAGGCACAAAAAAAGTAGGTGGGGGAAGGTATTAAAAAAAAAAACAATAAAATGGTTAGATCATATGGAAATGAGGCTTGGCAATTATTTTATAATTGAATTATGGAATTCAGTTTATACCTTGCTAGTGGTTGCCATTTCTATGGATGCCATCACACCTGTTGTGTTTCCCCAGTAGCGTGGGTTGACAGGCTTGCTGGCACCTAGTGTTAATCCAGATGGTGTCTCAAGAATTTTTTCTTTTTGGCTTGGGCTGGCCTCAAACCATTCCCCTCCTCTTCTCATCTCTAATTCCAAGTAGTGCCATTGCAAATGAGCCATTGTGCACAAACTATACTTCTTGATAAGAAAAGGGCATGTATATAAGGAGGAAAGAGATTATTAGTCATCTTTAAGATTATATACTGGAGATTGGGAATGTGGCGTAGTGGTTGGCCTAGTATGCATTAAGCCCTGGGTTCAATTCCTCAGTCCCACATAATCAGGAAATAACCAGAAGTGGAGCTGTGGCTGAGGTGCTAGCCTAGGGCACAAGAAGCTCAGGGACAGTGCGTAGGTCCTGAGTTCAAGCCCCAGGATCAATAAAAGAAGAGAGAGAGAGAGAGAGAGAGAGAGAGAGAGAGAGAGAGAGAGAGAGAGAGAGAGAGAAAGGGAGAGAGATTATGCTGCACTAGTGGCTCACACTTGTAATTTTAGCCAATCAGAGGGCTGAGAGTTTGAAGTAGGAAAAACCATGAGACTATCTCCAATAAATTGCAAAAAAAAAAAAAAGGAAAAAGGAACAAAACTCTACAAACGGACCTTTGTATGGCTTCAATGGTAGAGCACTAGCTTTGAGCAAGAGTGCCAGCGATGAATGCCCAGGCCTTATTCAGGACATGAAACCAGCAAAACAAAGAAAAAATTACATTGACAACAATTCATTTTCAGCAGTATTTGGACTTTTCCAAATGTTACCTTTTTTTTCCAGTTGGTCATGGGGCTTGAACTCTGGGCCTAGACACTGTCCCTGAGCTCTTCAGCTCAAGGCTACCGACCTACCCCTGGAGCCTCAGCCCTACTTCTTGTTTTCTAGAGATTAATTGAGATAAGAGTCTCACATTCTTTAGTGCCCAGGTTGGAGCTGGCTTTGAACCTTGATTTTCAGATCTCAGCCTCCTGAGTAGCTAGCATTACAGGCAGAAGCCACCAGAGCTTGGCTTCATTTTTTATTCTTGAAGATGTGTTTGCTAGATTAATGAGGCAGGGAAAGAAAGAGTATCTGGGAAAAAAATCTTAAAATGTGATTGTTACGGGTATATATATATGTATTTATTCAGGAATCTAGTCTTTCCAGTTAGAAACAAATACCTAAACTACCTTGCTTAGCCTATTGCAGAGAGACAGAAGAAAAGAAAATTAAAAAAAAAAGTTGTGATTCAAAGTTGAATCACAGGAAGAACTTCATTCTACTAGCCTTGTTTTTACTGAGACTTTTTTCTTAAATAATAGCACAGTCTAATAGTGTGTGTGTGCATGCATGCTAGTCCTGGGGCTGAACTCAGAGGCCTGAACACTGCCCTTGCACACTTTTGCTCAAGGCTAGCACTCTGACACTTGAGCCACAGTCCCACTTCTGGCTTTTTCTGTGTATGTGGTTCTGGGGAAATGAACCCAGGGCTTTCTTTGTGTATGTTAGGTGAACACACTACCACTAGGCCACGTTCCCGGCCCCATAGCACACATATATTAAGAACCCTAGCATGGTGAGGTAATCCCAAGAGATAGAAGCAGCAAAATGAAGATTTCAAGGGCAACCAAGGCAAAGGAAGAGAGATCTAATCTGAGGGATTGGGGGTGTGGGGTTCATTGGCTGGAGACTTAGCTAAACTGGTGAGAAGCTCTTGAATTCAATGCCAGTGCCACTGTTTAAAAAAAAAAAAAAGGTTATTAAAGGCAGGTTGAAGTTGTAGCTCTCAAGTGATAGAACACTTGCCTAGCCAACTCAAGGCTCTGGGTTCAATCCCTAGAACTGCAAAGATGAAAAGAAGAAAAGAAACTTGAGGCTGACTAGAGGCTGTGCTTTTGGAGGTAGGTGTTGAAGTCATAATATTTGTGTATTTGTTATTCCTCAGAACTGCTGTTCTGCTTGCTGCCTTCTCTGCCTTAGTCTGAAAAATGCTGTCAGAATCCTCAAAAAGTACCCCACTATTTCTTGACAATAAATTGGTTAGATGATAGCTGCTTAGTAGGTAGAAATGATTAAGATTAAAAGAGATAGATGATAGATCATTTTGCCCAGTCTTCGGCATTACATAATGTAAACATATATTGAAATAATGTGGTACCTAGGATTACAGGCATGGACCACAAGCAAGCACTCAGCAAGATTTTTTTTGGGTGGGGGTGGGTCATGGGGCTTGAACTGGGCACTGTCCCTGAGCTCTTCAGCTCAAGGCTCCTGCCCTATCCTTGAGCTAATCCTCACTTCCCCTTTTCTAGAAATTAATTGGAGATAAGAGCCTCAGGTCCTTTTGTGCCTGGGCAGGCTTTGAACCTTGATCCTCAGATCTCAGCCTCCTGAGTAGCTAGGATTACAGGCGTGAGCCACTGAGCCCAGCCAAAAAATTTTTTTTAACATCTTTAAATAGTTATATAGTGGGGCTTCAGTTTAGCAAATCTGTTTATTAGTACAATGAATTTTCACCTTTTTTTTTTTTTTTTTTGGCCAGTCCTGGGGCTTGAACTCAGGGCCTGAACATTGTTCTCTGGCTTTCTCAAGGCTAGTGCTCTACCACTAGAGTCACAGCACCACTTCTGGCTTTTTTCTATGTATGTGGTACCGAGGAATCAAACCTGCGTCTTTGTGCATGTGAGGCAAGCACTCTACCACTAGGCCAAACTCCTGGCCCCAATACAATGAATTTTCAATATGACCCTGTTCCAGTCCTTGCTGCAGATGACTTGACATTCTCTATAAGGTGCGAATTTCATCACAGAAACAGAAACTGCTTGTTTTTTATTTGTTGTTTTTTGGGGGGGTGCCAGTCCTGGGCTTGAGCTCAGGGCATGAACCCTGTCCTTGGACTTTCTCAAGGCTAGCACTCTACCACTTGAGCCTTAGCACCACTTCCGGCTTTTTTCTATGTATGTGGTACGGAGGAATTGAACCCGGGTCTTTGTGCATGCTAGGCAAGCACTCTACCACTAGGCCAAACTCCCAGCCCGAAACTGCTTGTTTTTATTTTCATGGTAGTTTAATATTTTCCTCAAGATGTACAGTAGTGTTTCTGTTATCGTGCAGAAGATACTTGATTAGATGCCATTTCAAATACAGTATGGACAAAGGGATCCTATTGCTAAGCTTACATAAAACATAATCAGGTAAGGTTCCCCCCCGTCCCCAGATACCCCTATTTATACTTGTCAGTACTATCTAGTAGCTAGCTTTTGAAGGCTGGATTTTTCTAGGAAGATGTTAATAATCTTGGTCAGTGTGCTAAAGTACACTGTTAAACTTAGATTTATTTTTCCTTCTGTTTTGGGGGATTGAGCCCAGGGCCTTGAGCGTGTTAGGTAAATTCTCTATGCTGAGCTACGTTCTTCTGGAAGTTACTTTAAAAACCAGATTGTCTTTTTTGTTAATTTATTTTTATTAAATTTACTTATTGTTAATGTAAATATATACAGAGAGGTTACAGTTACATAAGTCAGGTTTGAATTGCTTTTTTTTCTGCCTTTGATTAGTCATAGGCAGTTTAGATTTATAGCTGGTAAAGTTGAACAGTTTATTTGTCCTTGCATATCTATCCTTTTATCTATTTTTTCTTTTCTTTTCCTTTTTTTGGGGGGGGGCATTCCCCTGGTTTGAACTCAGGGCCTGAGCACTGTCCTTGGGTTTCCTCAAGGCTATAACTTGAGCCACAGCACTTCTGGCTTTTTCTCTGTATGTGGTACTGAGGAATCCAACCTGGTTCTTTGTGCATGCTAGGCAAGCACTCTACCACTAGGCCAAACTTCCAGTCCCTCGTTTTATAGCTTGTTAGCTTATAGAACGAGTGATGTAACCATGTCAAGTGTATCTACACAACTACATTTATGAAATGACAGCACAAAAATCTACTATTTAAGTTTCAAGAACAGTTCTAGCCTGGCAGTGGTAGGTCATGTCTGTAATCTTAGTTGTTCAGGAGGCCAAGATCTGAGGATTATAGTTCCAAGCTGGCCTGGGCAGACAGATTTGAGAGACTTAAAAAAAAAAAAAATCTACCTAGCAAAATGCTAAAAATGAAAGTATGTCTTTATAATGGTAGAATGTCAGCCTTGACCCAAAAGGCTAAGCAAGAGTGCAAAATCCTACATTAAGCCCTGGAGCAAGCCTACACACAAGAAAGAATTCACAGTTCAAGATAAACAGTTTTTTTTTTATAGTTCATATTATTTAAATACTAAAGTAGTATAGTTCTTTTGGATGCCATAGTTTTACAGGGTTTGCATGATACCATTTTATCAAATCCTTTTGAATTCCTTATCTTGCCACTTTAACATAGAAACACACCAAGATATTGGCATTCAGGAGCCACCCCTCCCATTTTATTTAGTTTATTATAATTATAATAAAATAATGAGGGTTACAGTTATATAATTCAGGTAATGAGTGCATTTCTTTTTGGACAGTGTTATTCCTTCTCTTTCTTCTGTTTTTAACCCTCTAATCCCAGCCCTTCCCCCCCCCCTTTTTTTTTGGGCTTGAACTCAGAGTCTGGGCACTGTCCTTAGACACATTTTGCTCATTGCTAGCACTCTGCCACTTAAGCCACAGTGCCACTTCTGGCTTTTTCTGTGTATGTGGTTCCAGGGAATCGAACCCAGGGCTTCATGCACGCTAGGCGAGCACATTACCACTAGGCCACACTCCCTACCCCCCTTCTCCCATTTTTTTGGATCTTGGGATTTGGTGATTGATATATAGAAGAGTGTAGCAATGAAACAACCCTCTTAAAGGTAAGTTCTTTAGGGTTTTAGTTTTCTCTGTAGCTGCTCTCAAAGGAGAAATCCAGCTGGTAGACAAGGTCTTTATCAGCCAGATGTCAGGAAGGAAACTTCTGAACATTTAAGTATTTGGAGCTTAGTGAGTAGAGAAATAAATGTTCCACCATTTATCTATTAGCCCGTAGAATCTTCCATCTACTTGGCTGTGTACCACTTTTGTTTTGGATATGGTAGTAGAGAAGAAAGACTCATGTCCTATAACTGACAGTAGAGGGAATTTCAGATCCTTGAAAACTGAGCCTCTGCTGCTTGTCAGCTTCAGGAATTGATAGCAAGGAACAACTCTTTGCCTGCTTTGCTCTGTACCATATATCTGTTGCTAATATTTTGTTTCCCTGCCTACTACAGAGTAGTCTTACTGGAATACTTGTGATTTTTCTATCCCATCTTTTTCATTTACTACTTTGGCCATGGTTGCTAAAATTCCAAACTTAAGGTTTGTTAGGTATGTGATCATATGCATATGGTTGTGTTATCAGAGAATGCGAATATTGCTTTCTACAAACCCTACTTCAACGAATCTTAAGATACCATCAACTGAAAAAACACATTGCCAAGCTGACATGCTGTTGGTCTTTGGGGGTTTTTTTTGTTTTTTGTTTTTTTTTTTTTGCCAGTCATGGGCTTGAGTCCAGAGCCTGAACCACAGCACCACTTCTGCCTTTTTTTTTTTTTTTGCCAGTTCTGTGGCTTGAACTCAGGGCCTGAGCACTATCCTTGGGCTTTCTCAAGGCTAGGGCTCTACCCACTGAACCACTGCACCACTTCAGGCATTTTTCTATGTATGTGGTACCAAGAAATTGAACCTGGGTCTTCATGTGTGCTAGGAAAGCACTCTACCACTAGGCCAAACTCCCAGTCCTAACTTCTGGCTTTTTTCTATGCATTTGGTACCAAGAAATTGAACCTGGGTCTTCATGTGTGCTAGGAAAGCACTCTACCACTAGGCCAAACTCCCAGTCCCAAAGATAGAAATATCTTTTTGTAGGTAGTTAGAATTACTTGCTACTCAGGAGGCTGAGATCTGAGGATTATGCACAGAAAAAGCCAGAAGAGGCATTGTGGCTCAAGTGGTGGATGCTAGATTTGAGTGCAAAGAGGTTCAGAAACAGCACCCATGTCCTGAGTTCAAGCCCCGCAACTGACAAAAAGGAAATCTTTGTTCTTTGCACACAAGTAGGTAAATTTGGAGGCCATCATTATTAAGTGAAATAAGTCAGGCATAGAAATATAACCAGAAGATCTTAAGCCGGGCGTGGTGGCTCATACCTGTAATCCTAGCTACTCAGGAGGCTGAGATCTGAGGATCGAGGTTTAAAGCCAGGTGGGCACTAAAGACTGAGAGACTCTTATTTCCAATTAACCACTAGAAAACTGGAAATGGTGCTGTGGCTCAAGGGACAGGTAGTCTCTGAGCTGTAATGCCCAGGCCCAGGGTTCAAGTCCCACAACCGACCCCCCCCCCCACAAAAAAAAAAAGATCTTATTTATCCCAGGAATCTATAATTCAGCCTCATAGTTGTAAGTAGAGCAACATAGTGATTACTAGAGACAAAGAATGTTTGGGAGAAGTGGCTCAAAGGAAACAAAATTTTATTTGTGTAAGATGGTAAAGTATAGGAGACTTAAGTGCAACATGATGAATGTAATGGTGTATGTGTTTGTATTGGTCCTGGGGCTTGAACTCAGGACCTGGACACTGTCTCTGAGCTTTTTTGTTCAAGTCTAGAGATCTATCACTTGAGCCACAGCTTGACTTTTTTTTTTTTTTGCCAGTCCTGGGTCTTGAACTCAGGGGCTGGGCCACTGGCCTTGGACTTTATCAAGGCTAGAGCTCTACCACTTGAGCCACAGTATCATTTCTGGCATTTTGCTATGTATGTGGTACCAAGGAATCGAACCCGGGTCTTCGTGCATGCTAGGCAAGCTCTCTACTACCACTAGGCCAAACTCCCGGCCTGACTTTTTTTTTTTTTTTTTTTTTTAGGTTGGTTATGAACTCTCGGCTTAGATGTTGTCCCTGAGCTCTTCAGCTCAAGGCTATCGCCCTACCCTTCACGAGCTTTGTAGTACCTGAGTTTTGTAGTGCCCCAGGCTAGCTTTGAACCTCAGCCTTCTGAGTAGCGTGGATTATAGACGTCAGCCACCTTGCCCAGCTACACAGCTTGACTTTTGACTTTTTGGTTAATTGGATATAAGAGTCAGGCATTAAATGGGAGGCCTCAGATTTCAGCCTCCTGAGTAGCTAGGATTACAGGCTTGAGCCACCAATGTCTAGCACATCACTATTATGATTAAAAATGTATTCTTGTTTTTTTTGTTGTTTGTTTTTTGCAGGGTGGGGTTCTATCTTGGGGCTTGAACTCTGGGCCTGGCCACTGTCCCTGAGCTCTTCAGCTCAGGGTTTGTGGATCTATCACTTGAGCCACAGTACCACTTCCAGTTTTCTGGTGGGTAATTGGGAATAAGAGTCTCATAGACTTTTGTGACTGGGCTAGCTTTGAACTGCAATCCTCAGGTCTCAGCCTCCTGAGTAGCTAAGATTATATGTGTGAGCTACCTGCTTGTTGTTGGATGTTTTTGATGATTATCTAAAACTTTGTAGTAGAGTAGATTAGATTTTTTTCTAAATTTCACTGATACCTTTCCTTATTTTTTGAGACAAGGTCTTTGGAGCCCAGGGTGGGCTTGAACCTACCATTTTCCTGTGTCTACCTCCCAAGTGCTAGAATTGTAAATGTGCATTATTGTGCTCAACTTAAGATACATATTGGAGATAAAAATCTCACAGACTTTCATGCCTCGCATAGCTATATATTTTTATTGGAATTAGAAATTGTCAACATTAGCCTGTGCCAGTGGTAGATCCGCTAGCCCTGAGCTGAAGAGCTCAGGGACAGTGGCACTAGCCTTGAGCCAAAGAAGCTCGAGACAGACCCTAGGCCCTAAGTTCAAGCCCTAGGACTGGCACCCCCCCGAGAGGGAGGGGAGAGGGAGAGGGAGAGAGATTGAGATTTTCCTTAGCCTAGCTGTTCAGGTGACTAAGATATGTGCATTGTGGTTTGAAGGGGGAAGTTAATAAGATTCTTACCTCTAATTAACCACCAAAAAGTGGCTAAAGTGTTAGAACACCAGTCTTGAGTGAAGAAGTGAGACCAGGAGGCCTTGTGTGTCCTAGTAACAGTGTGTGTGTGCGTTCACACACATACACACACACACACACACATCCGTGAACCTAGGACATACCTTGACTTTACCCTTTTTAGTACTATTTTCGTCCTGCTCTCTCTTCCTCTCTCTCTCCCTCTCCCTCATCCCCCCTCCCCATTTCCACCTCCATCTCTTTGTATTAGCCATTTTGCCTTCGACCTCTTCACATTTTAGTGGAAATGAGTTTTCTAGTATTTGCTTTGTCTTTGCTAACTGTTGCAAACATAAAAGCAGCTAAACTTTTGTGTAAGAGCTTTTACAATGCAGACTGCTCCTACAGGTCTATCTTAGAATTTCAGTTTGGTAGCTATGGGGGGCATAGCCTGAAAAAATTACATTTATGGTAGAATATCCTTGTGATGTTAGTACTTCTGTGCCAGGACGTAGGATTTGTTAGGATTTTTTTTTTTGTCTTTTGGCAGTTTTACAACTCACATTTTTTTTCCTCTTGACTTTTTCTTTACTTTCTTTTGCTTTCTTGATCTTTTTTCTTTCTTTTTTTTTTTTTTTTTTGTTGGTCATGGGTCTTGAACTTGGCCTGGATGCTGTCCCTGAGCTCTTCAGTTCAAGGCTACTGCCCTACCTTGAGCCAAGCTCTGTTTTCTAGAGGTTAATGAGATGAGTCTCCAGTGATTTTGTTTCCTGCTTTTGTATCCCGGCTGGCTTTGAACCTTGATCCTCAGATCTCAGCCTCCTGAGTAGCTAGGATTACAGGTATGAGCCACCAGACCCAGCCTAACTGTTCTTTGTAATTAAGTAATGCTAAGACTCACTTTACTTTCCTGGCTAATTATAGGTGCTCAGACATTTCTAATATCTAAACCTAAGATATAGCAGTATAACTGTATATCTTAAATCCTTACCTATATTAGTCAGCTTTATTGTTACTGAGAAAAAAAAGGAGGAATGCTTTATTTCATTGCCTAGGCCTGAATTCAGGCTTGTTTATGTGATACTAAGGAATGAAACCCAGGGCTTAATGCATGCGAGGCAAGCACTCCACCACAAAGCCATATTCCCAGCCCATTCATTTTTCTATTTATATGCCTCCATGTCTGCCTTGAACCAAGTAAGTGTTAAATGAGTGTATTAAATGTGTATTAATTAGCCTGTATTGGGGCAACATTGTAACAGTTAATTATGGCATACAGGCTTATGAAGTGGATTGATGATCTTAAATTTATAAGGTCTTATGACTAAAGGGACAAATCTTGATGTCATTTGGCTTGGGAAAAGGTATCTCAGTTTGAAAGGAGCAAAAGATTAAGTCTAAATCAGAAGTAAAATACCATGCAGAATTTTCAGAATAGTTTGTTAGTTTCAAATTATAGTTTAATTGCCTCTTGGTATTAAGACACTGTTAGCAATATCCAAATTGAGCAGGAGTACTTTGTTTCACTGACCAGTACTGCAAATTACATTGTAAAATGAGACCTGACATCTGTCCAACACTTGCACATATATAAGTGGATATGATTTGGGCAGGAAGACAAAATAGAAAACTAATTTGGACACTGTTGGATAATGCTGTAATCCTGGTTACTCCACAGGCTGAGGTCTGAGGATTGGGGTTCACAGCCTGCCTGATTGGTCAGGGAAAAGTCCATGAAGACTTTTTTTTGGGTGTGGGGAGGCAGTCCTGAGGCTTGAACTTAGGGGCTTGGCACGGACGGTCCTTGGACACTTTTAGTGCTCAGCCACTTGAGAGCCACACTATCACTTCTGGCTTTTTCTGAGTATGTGGTAGCAAGGAATTGAACCCAGGGCTTTGTGCATGCTGGGTGAGTACTCTTATCACTAGGCTATGCTCCCAGCTGCGTGGTACATAGAACTAAATTTCCCTCCCACTCCCAGGTCAGATGTGTGGCTTGACCTCTGCGCCTGGGCACTGTCCTTGAGCTCTTCAGCTCAAGACCCAGGACTGTGCTACTTGAGCCACAGCACCATTTCCCATGTAGACTCTTATCTCCATTTAACCACCAAATAAAAGCCAGAAGTGGCGCTTTGATTCAAGTAGTACAGTGCTAGCTAGATCAGAGTCAGTGCCCAGGCCCTGGGTTCAAGCCCAGGACTGCTCAATTCGTTTTTCTTGTTGTACTTCTAAAATATATTCTAAAACAAATCCATCCTTAGAGCTTGAGTTTTGTCTAGAACAAACAAAACAAACCAACACTTGTTTGTTATACTGTCTTCTGGCTCATACTTGTGAAAAATTATGAGCTGAGGATATGGCTAGTGGCAAAATAGTTATATAGCATGTGCTCTGCTCATATCACTAGTTCAGCTAAAGAAAACAAAGTAGAAGCCAGGTGCTGGTGGCTCATGCCTGTAGTCCTACCTACTCAGGATGCTGAGATCTGAGGATCTTGGTTCAAAGCCAGCCCAGGCAGGAAGGATTATAAGACTCTTGCCTCCAATTAGCCAACAGAAAATTGGAAGTGGCTGCTGTTGCTTAAGTGGTAGAGTGGTAGCCTTGAACTGAAGAGCTGAGGGACAATGCCTAGGCCCAGAGTTCAAGCCCCATGATCCATGTAGGAATCTTACATTTTCTATCTTCTGTTTTTTGTGTTTATTTCTTTTTTTCCTGCCTTTCCTTACTGTAAAGATGTTACACTAAAACAATTCCTTGCTGAAATTTACCAAAAAAAAAGAAAGAAAGAAAATCAGTCCCAAGGGACAAGGACAAATTGTATGGTTTCCTATCTTAGGATTTTGCAGTCAACCCACCTGTTTATTACCAGGCTCCAAATTTTGTGGACCTTTTTAATTCTGATTTTATTTTTTTGTTATACTGGGTTTGAACTCAGGGTTGCTAGGAAAGCCTTGTTTTTGTTTTGAGATAGCTTAGTAAACTGACATCTGATTGTGCAACATTACTAGATGTAGATCAGTTTTATTACTTAATCCCTTTAATATATCTTTTAAGTTTTTTGTTTGTTTGTTTGTCATGGGGCTTGAACTTGGCCTGGGCCTATCTCTGAGCTCTTTAGCTCAAGGCTACTGCCCTACTCTTGAGCCAAGACCCACTTCCTGTTTTCTAGAAGTTAATTGGAGATAAGAGTCTTAGGTCCTTTTGTGTCTGGCTGGCTTTGAACCTTAATCCTCAGATCTCAGCCTCCTGAGTAGCTAGGATTACAGGTGTGAGCCACAGTGCCCTGCCCGGCTTCTTTAAGTTTTGTCTACCACCTCTCAAGTCCTGGTAGTATGTCAGATGGCCCAGTATTATTTTGGAACATTTGTGATTTTTTTTCTCTTCATTCCAGTATTGGGGCTTGAACTCAGGTATGCTGTCCTTGAGCTTTTTTGCTCAAGGGTAGTGCTCTACCATAGCTCCACTTCCAGCTTCTTTGAAGATAAAGAGTCTCATGGACTTTCCTGCCCATGCTGCCTTTGAACCACAGTTCTCAGATCTCAGCTTCTATGAGTAGCTAAAATTCAGGGATAAGCCACAGCGTCCAACAACTTGCTTTGAGTATATATGTATATATAGCATAATAGATTTTCAGTACAAAAATTGACACTGAATCTTTTTAATCACATACTAGGTTACAAGAGAAATTCCATTGTAACATTTCCGCAATGTGTCAGTTATACCCCTCTATCAATTTTCTCTTATCCCATTCCCACCTTCCTCAAATTATTTCATTTTCATGCATTCAAACAAATTTCTTCAACTATATTCTCCTGTTTCATTAACCTCCCTCCCTGCAGTGACACCCACTTTCCTCAATGGAGGACCATGAACCTTTTTTAAGTGTGTGTGTGTGTGTGTGTGTGTGTGTGTGTGTGTGTCAGTGATTAGAGTTTTGAACCTAGGACCTTGTGTTTGCTAGGTGTGGGCTCTCCCACTTGAGTCATACCCCAACCCTGGCACTGAATCTTCATAAAACCCTAGTGTTCAAGAGGATTGTTAGTTTAAGGTCAGGTCAATTTAACCATGTTAAGCTCCCCCCTACCCCCAAAAAACCAAGTATGGTGCTATATACTTACAATTCCAGCTACTAGAGGAGGATCTAGTTTTGAGGCCTTAGTGGACACTCATTTGAAAACACAAGTTAAATGCAAAAGTGGCTTATTTGAATGCTGGTGACTCAAAGCCTCTATCCTTGCTACTCTGGAAGCAGAGATTGAAGATCATGGTTTGAAGCAAATCAATCAGGGGAAAAAAAGTCAGTGAGAGCTAAAGTGTAGATGTGGCTCAGGTAGTAGATCACCATCCTGGAGCCAAAAAGCCAGGAGAATGCAAGGCCCTGAGTTCAAACTCCATTGGTAGCGAAAAGAAAAAGCAAGCTGTGGAGGGAAATATATGATTTTTAAGGCCCCCCTCCAAAAAAAAAGACAGTTTTAAGAGCTAGAGAAGTGACTACTTAGCAATAGAATGCTTGCCTAGCGTGTGGGAAAACCTGACTTCCATCTGTAGCACTGGAGGGAAATTACAGGTTTTATGGCTCCTTTAGTACATAATGCCTGTTTACCATATTATCATACTCACCTACTCAACTCTGAATAAGGAAATTTGTTTTATTCCTTTAATCTTCCAGTTTTGGAGATTACTGAATAATTGCTCTATCACTGAGCTACATTCTCCTTCCCTACTCACTTTAAATAAAACATTAACTTACATTGGAGAATATAAAATAAATACTTCAATGTAAAGATTCATTATTATTCCTAACTTTGATGGAATTATGTTAAAAGAGCTTCACCAGGGCCGGGAGTTTGGCCTAGTGGTAGAGTGCTTGCCTAGCATGCACAAAGATCCAGGTTCAATTCCTCAGTACCACATACATAGAAAAATGCCAAAAGTGGTACTGATGCTCAAATGGTAGAGCCCTAGCCTTGAGAAAGTTCAAGGGTAATATTCAGGCCCTGAGCTCAAACCCAGGGACTGGCCAAAAAGAAAAGCTTCACCAGTAAATAGAACAAGAGAATGTTAGTAATAGGGTAAATTTAATAACAATGTAAAATTACATTTATAAATTTTTGATTTATAAATGAATGTCCTTCCTTTTTGATTTTCTTAAGGAATTGAATGACCTGGCGCGGGATCCCCCAGCACAATGTTCAGCAGGTCCTGTTGGAGATGACAGTAAGTATAACAGAGCTATAAAAACTGGAGACATGACTCAATGAGTGGATAGACGCCCTGCCTAAACATAACTATGGAATAAAACAGCATAAACCTTGGTGGAAGTCTGGTACATACGAATATGTGAGTGTATACATGTAGTTATATATGTCCAAAGGATATTTTATATGTAGAGATCATTTGGTATAAGGAAAAAGGAGCTGTTTATAATCTTAGTTTCACATGAAAAAATCCTGTTCTTAGGGCCAGGAGTGTGGACTAGTGGTAAAGTGCTTGCCTACCTAGCATGTGTAGAGCCCTGGGTTCAATTCCTTGGTTCCATATACACAGAAAAAGCTGGAAGTGCCCCTGTGGCTCACGTGGCAGAGCGCTAGCCTTGAGCAAA
The DNA here is from genome assembly GCF_031878675.1 of Megascapheus bottae. Classification (NCBI taxonomy): domain Eukaryota; kingdom Metazoa; phylum Chordata; class Mammalia; order Rodentia; family Geomyidae; genus Megascapheus; species Megascapheus bottae. Next base: position 13,545,047 of record NC_143512.1, on the reverse strand, counting down.
AGTGCTCTAGAACTGCCCAAGGCCCTGAGGTTAGGCCCCAGGAAAAGATCCTGTTCTCTGGTCATCTAGTCATCTTATGTTCTGCTTATTACATTTTGAACTTGTGCCAGGTATTACCGTCAAGCTCAAGACCTGTTCTTTGCCACTTGATTCAAAGCTCCATTTCCTAAGTATTTATTTATTTCCTTTTTTTTTTTTTCCTCTTTTTTTGCCAGTCTTGGGACCTAACCCCAGGCCCCCGGGCAGTTCTTGAGCACTTTTGCTCAAGGACTTTTTTGTGTGTGCCAGTTCTGGGCTTGGGCTCAGGGCCTGAGAACTGTCCTTGGGTTTTCTGAAGGCTAGATCTCTACCACTTGAGCCACTGTACCACTTTTGGCTTTTTTCTATATATGTGGTACCAAGAAATCAAACCTAGGTCTTTGTGCATGCTAGATAAACAGTCTACCACTAGGCCAGACTCCCAGCCCTAGGTATTTATTTTTATTTTTAAGACAATTAGTAAGTATGATGTGTAATATCTCTGTCTCTTGGCTTATATTTACAAAAAAGGTGTAATTAAGCTTTTAATTTTTGCATTCTAGGCAATCACTCTTTATTTACTTATTTATTTATTTTTCTAGTCCTGGAACTTGAACTCAGGGCCTCGGCACTGTCCCTAAACTTCTTTTGCTGAAAGCTAGCACTTTTCCCATTTGAGCCACATTGCCTCTTTGGGCCTTTTCTGTTTATATGGTACTGATGAATCAAACTAAGGGCTTCATGTATGCTAGATAAGCACTCTACCACTAAGCCACATTCCTATTTCCTATCCCTAGGCAAGCATTCTTTTTTTTTTTTTTTTTTTTTTTTTTTGGATTGGTGGTGGGGCTTGGACTTTGGGTCTAGGCGCTGCCCCTGAGCTCTTCAGTTCAAGGCTACTGCCCTACCCCTGTGCCTGTGTGTTGTCCCTGAGCAGTTCAGCTCAGGGCTCCCACCCTACCCCTTGAGCTATGGCACCACTTCCAGTTTTCTAGTGGTTAATTTTAATTGGGTCTTAGTGCCCAGGTGATCCTTAGAACTTAGCCTCTTGAGTAGATAGGATTACAGGTGTGAGCCACCGTGCCCTGCTAGGCAAGCACTCTTACACTGAGCTGTTACTAGCCTAGCCATCCTAATTTTTTCTTTTCTTTTCTTTTTCTTCCTTCCTTCCTTCCTTCCTTTCTTTTTTTGTCAGTCCTGGGGCTTTACCTCTGGACCTGGTACTTTCCCTGAGCTCCTTAGCTCAAGACTCTTATCACTTGAGCCACAGCATATCTTCCAGTTTTCTGGTGGTTCTCATAGCCTCATAGACTTTGGTGCCCGGGCTGGTTTTGAGATAGGATCAGAGGTTGTACACAGAATTTCCCTGCTTCCTAGGCTGATACTGTGCCACTCTAGTGACTTTTTTTTTTTGCCAGTCCTGGGCTTGAGCTCAGGGCCTGAGCACTGTCTTTGGACTTTCTCAAGGCTAGAGCTCTACCACTTGAGCCTCAGCATGACTTCCGGCTTTTTTCTATGTATGTAGTATCAAGGAATTGAATCCAGATCTTCATGCATGCTAGGCAAGAACTCTACAACTAGGCCAAACTCCTAGCCCATACCTCTTTTTCCATTGACTTTTTCAGATAGGGTTTCATAGAAGCCCAGGCTGGTTTGTCCACAATCTTTCTTACACTTCCCAGGTAGCTGATATAACAGCTTAGCACTGCCACACCTAGTGTTGGTATAGGACACTAACTGTGAAGCAAGATAACTGTGTGTGTGTGTGTGTGTGTGTGTGTGTGTGTGTGTGTGTGTGTGTGTGTGGCGGGGGGTGTTCTGTGTTCCTGAGTCCTGGGGCTTGAATTCAGGCTGGACTTTGTCCTTGAGCTTCTTGCTCAAGTCTAGGGACCTTCCACTTGAGCCACAGCTTGACTTTTGACTTTTTGATTAATTGGTTATAAGAGTGTGCCATTGCATGAGGAGCCTCAAATCTCAGCCTCCTAGGTAGCTAGAACTGGATATACAATATGATCCAGCAATTTGCCTCCTAAGTAGATATTTAAGAGGGTTGAAAATTTTCATCCAAACCTTTGTGAATAAATTTTCAATAGAAGCATTATTCATAATATCCAAAGGGGGAATCCATATTCACAACAACTGAATAAAGAATAAATTGAATGGCACATTATTCTACCATAAGATGCAATGAAGGTCAGGTAAATATTGAAACGTGAATAAACATGAACAAAAACATGCTTAAGTAAGACAAAGAACATATATTGTGTTTTTCCATGCATATGAAATCACTAATCATTCATGTCCATTGAGTAAATAGGTTGCTAGTTTCATAGGACTAGGAATTTTGGGAGAATAGGTAGTGGTTATTAATGTGTATGGGCTTCCCTTGGTGTGTGATTAAAATGTTCTAATGCTGATTGTATTGATTGTTGCACAACTATGTCCTTGTGCTAAAATCAACTGAATCTTACTTTCAGTGATTGAGAGTGCCTTTAAAGCTGTTTACTGGTGGTTGCCAGTAGCTCACACTTGTAATCCTAGCTTCTCAGGAGATCGAGGATCGTGGTTTGAAGCCAACCCAAGCAGAAAAGCCCCAGGAAGTGGTGCTGTAGTTCTTAAGTGCAAGGTGTTGTTCTTTCCCCACCTCTTTTGCTTAAAACTAGCATACTTGAACCACAGTACCACTTTAGGCTTTTTTATGTGGTACTAAAGAATCAAACCCAGGGCTTCATGCTGGTAGGCAAGCATTCTACTACTAAGCCATATTTCTAGCCTAAAAATACCCCCCCCCCACCCGCCTGCTTGAATTCAGGGCCTGGGCACTGTTATTGGACACTTTTTGCTTAAGGCTAGCACTCTGCCACTTCTGGCTTTTTCTGTGTATCTGGTAGTGAAGAATCAAATCCAGGGTTTCATGCATGGTATGTGAACACTCTACCACTAGGCTATGCTCCCAGTCCCCAAAATACTCTGTATTTGAAAATATTCTTTACGAGTAGTTTAGATTTCTATTTATTTATTTATTTAGCCAGTCCTGGGCTTGGGCTCAGGGCTTGAGCACTGTCCTTGGACTTTCTCAAGGCTAGCACTCTACCACTTGAGCCCAGCGCCACTTCCGGCTTTTTGCTATGTATGTGGGGTACCGAGGAATCAAACCCGGGTCTTCATGCATGCTAGGCAAGCACTCTACCATTAGGCCAAATTCCCAGCCCCTAGATTTTTATTTTTTTTGTTCAGACGCAACATTTTTTTATCCTACTCATTAATTATTGTGCTGTTTACAAATGAGCATATATAAATAGATGGGAAATGATAGGTTATTATGGTGTAGGTATGACGTGGGTATTTGTTACATGTTGATCTTTTTCCTTGTTCTTTTTCAGTGTTCCATTGGCAAGCTACAATAATGGGACCAGTAAGTATTCACATTAATTTCAGATGAATAGTATGTGTAATTTTCTCATTTTAAATGTACTTTTCTTATCTTCAACAGAATGACAGTCCCTATCAGGGTGGAGTATTTTTCTTGACAATTCATTTCCCAACAGATTACCCCTTCAAACCACCTAAGGTAATTGAAATGTGACTTATTGTTTTTAGTGTATTCTGTATGATACTAATAAACCAATTTACAAAATTCTCCTTTTCATGTAGGTCGCATTTACAACAAGAATTTATCATCCAAATATTAACAGTAATGGGAGCATTTGTCTTGATATTCTACGGTCACAGTGGTCTCCAGCACTAACTATTTCAAAAGGTAATAGAATAGTTTTTTAATAACAAGGTAAAGCAAATATGTTTTATGTCATTTTAAGGGTATTAGTAGGAGTGGGCAGTACTGAGGTTTGAACTTAGGGTCTCACACTTGCTAAACAGTCTTGTCACTAAGCCATAATACGTTAGCCCAAGGTTACCTACTTTGAAGAGATTGCTCATATTCCTTATTTATTTTTCTGTGTGTGGGTCTTGGGGCTTGAACTCAGCCTGGGCACTGTCACTGAGCTCTTCAGCTCAAAGCTACCACCCTACCCTTGAGTCAAACCCCACTTCCTATTTTCTAGATGTTAATTGGAGATACGAGTCCCAGGTCTTTTTGTGCCCTGCCTGGCTTTGAACCTTGATCCTCAGATCTCAGCCTCCTGAGTAGCTAGTATCACAGGCGTGAGTCACCACACCCAGCTTATATTCCTATTAAGAGGAGCAATCTCAATGAATCTGAAGTAGACCATGAGACAACCAAGTTAGATTTACAGGCATAAAGTATTCTTTGGTTATAGTGACTATTCTGATGATTGTACTATTTAAAAGAGATTAGGGCCTGGGAATGTGACTTAGTGATACAGTGCTTGCCTAGCATGCATGAAGCACTGGGTTCATTTCCTCAGTACCACATAAACAGAAAAGCCCTTTGGCTCAAGAGAGAGTGTGGGCCCCAGGACTGGAAGAAGAAAAAAAAAAAAAAAGGAAAATTGGGCTAGAGTTGTGTTGTTTCAAGTGGTAGTATAGATTGTAAGATTAATATTGAGATGATACTTGATTTGATGTCATTTTTTTAAAGAGTAAAACAAGACAGTTAATCCACAATCAACCAGTCTTTCAGATTTGATGAATTAAAAGGAAACAATGAGAAATATCAGTTCTTTAGAGGGACACCTGATATGAATATGGAAATTCAATTCTCTCCATCCCGCTTCCACTCCTGGAGCTTGTACTCAGGGTCTTGGCATTTTCCTTAAGCTTTAGCATTCTACCACTTCAGCCACAGCACACTTGCAGCTTTTTCTACATATTTGGCACTGAGGAATCTAACCCAGGGCTTTGTGCGTGCTAGGCAAGCAGTCTACCATTAGGCCACACTCGGTACCCAGACATTAGATTCTTTTTTTTTTTTTGCCAGTCCTGGGCTTGAGCTCAGGGCCTGAGCACTGTCCTTGGATTTTCTCAAGGCTAGAGCTCTACCACTTGAGCCTCAGCACCACTTCTGGCTTTTTTCTATGTATGTGGTACCGAGGAATTGAACCCGGGTCTTCATGCATGCTAGGCAAGCACTTTAACCACTAGGCCAAACTCTCGGCCCCAGACATTAGATTCTTAAAGAACAAAATTATGTCATTTAAGTGGGATGCAGTGGCTCATGCTTGTAATCCTAGTTATTCAGGAAGCTGAGATTTGAGGATCGCAGTTCAAAGCAGCCTGAGCACTGAAGTCCATGAGACTCTTATCTCCTATTAACCACTAGAAAAACGGGAAGTGGTGCTGTGGCTCCAGTGGTAGGGCAGTAGCCTTGAGCTGAAGAGCTCAGGGATTATACCCAGGCCCAGAGTTCAAGTCCCATGACCAACCAAAAAAACCAAAATTATGTCATATTTATATAGTTAAAGGTTTTGCCAGCTCTTGCCTTTATATTTAGAACAGATTCACTCTCTAAACTAGTTTAATATTACTTTGGGGGTTGGGGGTGGTTAGACATGTAACTTACATAGAGCTGTTGCTTAGATATGTACAAGGTTGTAGGTTCGATACCCAGCACCACCAAAAAAAAGTTCATTTTAGCGTAGTATAGTTCTCTGTGTGTTTAAAACGTGAGGTTAGTTAACTTGTAAAAAGAGATTGTCACTCTACTAAATCAAGCCCTAATTATATCAGGTTAACTTTTTTTAAAAATATCAATTAATTAAGCTATATAATTAATGAACATTATCTAAAATATTGATTTGAAATTGTATACCTTGTCAATATTATACCCAAATGGAACCATAGATGGATTAAAAGCTAAACCTTAGTGAGCATTTATCAGATCTCAACTTTTTTTTTTTCTCCTGTAATATCAGGGCTTAAACTAAGGTCCTCACACTTTCTTGCTCAGCTGTTTTGCTCACATCTGGTGATCTTCCATAGAGATATTTCTCCATTCCAGCTGTTTAGCTAATTAAGTAGAGATAGTCTCCTGGACTTTGCTGCCAAGACTGGCTTGGAAGCTTGAGCCTCAAATCTCAGCCCCCTGAGTAGAAGTGACTATGGATTAAAACGCTAATGAAAAAAGGAAAATACTGGTGATAAAAAAAGAAAAAAGAAAAAAAACAAATAGCCTAGCCAAGTGGCTCATGCCTGTGATTCTAGCTACTCAGGAGGCTGAGATCTGAGGATCTCGGTACAAAGCCGGGCAATACAAAGCAGAGACTCTTAGCTCCAGTTAATCACTGGAAAATGGGAAGTGGGGTGCCAGGAGTTTGGCCTAGTGATAGAGTGCCTGCCTAGCAAGCATGAAGACCTCGATTCCTCGATACCACATATAAAGAAAAAGCCAGAAATGGTGCTGTGGCTCAAATGGTAGAGCATTAATCTTGAGAAAGCCCAAGGACAGTACTCAGGCCCTGAGGTCAAGCCCCAGGACTGGCAAAAAAGATAAAGAGGGGCGGGGGAGTGGGGCTGTGGCTCCTGGGTAGAACAGTAGTCTTGAGCTGAAGAGCTTAGGGACAGCTCCCAGCCCCAGAATTCAAGCCCCAGGAAGGCTCCTCCCCCAAAAAAAACAAAAACAAAAACCTAGATATTAGCACAATGGCTCACGCCTGTAATCCTAGCTACTCAGGAGGCTGAGATCTGAGGATTGTGATTCAGTGCAGCCTGGACACTAAAGGCCAGACTCTTATCTCCAATTAACTACTAGGAAACTGGACATGGTGGTGTGGCTCAACGGGTAGTCTTGAACTGAAGAGCTGAGGGACAATGCCAAGGCCCCGAAGTTCAAGTCCCATGACCAACAACAACAAAAAGATAGATATAGAAGAAACTTTAAGTTACTTCTATGAAGGGCCTGTCTGGAGACTTTTGACAGAGGTCACATTTACATTATAATGTAACATCAATTTTCTTTGAATTGAAAGAATTAAGTAGGTATAATACTAAAATCCATTCCGACTTTTCATTCCAAGATAAAATGGACACTTCAGATTTGTCTCTTTAGCGGGCAAGGTGGTTCACACTTGTAATCCTAGCTACTCTGGAGACTGAGATCTGAAAATCAAGGTTCAAAGCCTGCCCGGGCACAAAAGGACCTGACACTCTTATCTCCAGTTAACCTCTAGAAAAGGGGAAGTGAGGATTGGCTCAAGGGTAGGGCAGTAGCCTTGAGTTGAGGAGCTCAGGGACATGACCCACCAAAAAAAAAAAAATTTTGTCTCTTTCAAATGATGGAATATGAATACTTTTGAAATATAGTGTGTCTATGCATGCAAAATTGCATAAGGAGTGTAAGAACTGTTGTATATGGGAAAGAGAACAGTAGAGAAAGCTAGTGTGACTAAAAGATAATGCAGTATCATGAAATAGCATGGTGAAACCTTTTGCATAATTGATACATATTGAAGTGATGAAAAAAGGTCTCATTAAGGCCATGTGACTCAAATGGTAGAGCACCTGTCTTGCAAGTATAAGAAGGCTTTATTTGGTTCAAACCCCAGTAAGGGACAATGTTAAAGTTTCTCCTTTATAGATGCCCTATTAAAAAATTAATAAAGGGAATTTTAGTAATACTAATTTGGCAATATGTACAATTTTAGGCAGGTAATTCATTGTACTCTTGAATATTTAATAGATCATAAATGTATGTTTCTATACAGGTCAACACTTTCAGTTGCACTCAGACATCCATTGTCATTTTTAGGAAATACATGAAATCTTTTCTGTTACAGTGTGCTATGTACATTGTCATCATTAGACGATGACCTCTGAGAATGGAAGAAAAGATGCTTTGGGAATGCTCCTTACCAGAACTGTGGAGCCAGAAAAAATCTCCCTGAAAGTAGAGGTCTGGCTCGTGTGGTAGAGCACTGATTTTTAGTGGAAAAGCCTAATAAGAGCATGTACTAGTGGCTTGTGCCTGTAATCCTACCTTCATAGAAGGCTGAGATCTGAGGATCACAGTTTGAAGGCAGCCCAGGCAGAAAAGTTGTATGACTTTTTTCTCTTTGTGCTGGTCCTAGGGCTTGAAATAGCTCTGGACTCTATCTGAGGTCTTTTTGCTCAAGGTTAGCACTCCACCACTTTGAGTCAAAGTGCCATACCAGTTTTCTGCTGGTAAGAACCTCACAGACTTTCCTGCCTGGGCTGGCTTTGAACCATGATCTAACTAGGATTACAGGTGTGACATACTGGTGCCAGATAGACTCTCAGCTCCAATTAACCACCATAAGTAGAAGTAGAGCTGTGGCTCAAGTGGTAGGACACTAGCCTTGAGGACAGTCCATCCCTGAGTTCAAGCCTCAGGACCAGTATATACATGTGTATATGTGTGCGCACACACACAATTTTCCTGATAGTTAATAGAATTCCTCCTCCCCTGTATTGTGTTAGTTGGGCAATAATTTTGTTGCCCAACTGAATGATAAAGGGCATGTCAGCCTTTATTTAAAAATCCTTCAGAGGATCTTTGTATAATAGAGAAGAGAATGAGTACATTCTTTTTCTGCTGAATTTGGTGTTTTGACTATAAAATATATTCAGAGTCATTGCTTCTTCATAGAGAACATTAGACAGAAAAAGAATAGTAGAGGGTTTTTTTTTAGCATTAGAAAAGAAAGATTTGGGCCAGGAGCATATACTCAGAAAAAGCTGGAAGTGGTGCAGTGGCTCAAGTCGCAGAGTGCTAGCTTTGAGCAAAACGTGTCCAAGGACAGTGCCCATGCCCTGAGTTCAAGCCACTGGACTGGCAAAGAAAGAGAGGGGAGGGGATGGGAGAGGGAGAGAGAGGAAAATTAAGATTTGAGGGCCGGAAGTTTGGCCTAGTAGTAGAGTGCTTGCGTAGCATGGGTTCGATTCCTCGATACCACACACATAGAAAAAAGCTGGAAGTGGTGCTGAGGCTCAAGTGGTAGAGCTCTAGCCTTGAGAAAGTCCAAGGACAATGCTCAGGCCCTGAGCTCAAGCCCAGGACTGGCAAAAAAAGAAAATTAAGATTTGAGTTTATTCCATTAGGTTAGAAGGAAATACTGAACTTAATATTATTAATTCCTTCTTTGGCATTTCACAATATATGTCAATTTAATGGCTGAAGTCTATAAAGAAATTTATACTACTGAGATTTATCTGTGTTATCATTGAGGGAAATGGCTTAGACAAAGTCTAAATCATCGATGAAAAGAATTTGAGACCTTACTAGAAGTATGTTATAGACAGCACATTGGTTCATGCTGTAATTGGGTAGCTGTAATCCTAGCTACCCAAGAGGCTGAGATCTCAGGATGGAGATTCAAAGCCAGCCCAGGCACTAAAAAAAGGTCTGTGAGACTTATCTCCAATTAATCACCAGATTAAGGCTCCATAGTTAGGGCTGTAGCATTGAGCTTGAAGAGCTCAGGGACAATGTCCAGGCCAAGGGATAGAGCAGTAGCCTTGAGCTGAAGAGCACCCAGGCCTACAGTTCAAGTCTCACAACTGACAAAACAAAAAAAAAGCAGAAATATCTCATATCCTCTGAAGGGTGGGTATTCCCATTTTGGTATAAACATTTCTTCTTGTGCTGAATTATTTTTAGTTGAAAATAAAGCAAATTAATTGTATCTTAAAATGATATTTCATAACAAATAGTGATTGTTGGGTTGGTTCCACAATTAGAATTGTTGCTAGTGTGACTCTTTTAAGAGTTTTTAAGCCAGATGCTGGTGGCTCATGCTTAGATCTGAGAATTACAGTAGAAGCCAGCCTGGGCAGGAGAGTTGGTGAGACATATCTCCAATTAACCAGCAAGCCAGAAGTACAGCTGTGGCTCAAGTTAAATGGTAGAGCACTAGCCTTGAATAGAAAAGCTAAGGAAGACTACACAAAGCCTGGGTTCAAGTCCCTAGTACCTGCACCAAAAATTTTTTTTTTGCAAGTCATTTTTCCCTAAACTGAGCTTCTAAAAATTGAACTTAATAGGCTTTGGTAACTGACAATTGTACTTGGTCTAGGATTTGGAAATCTATTTTTTACTGTTCCTCTGTTTGGAATCAAATTGAGGTCTTTATGTAGGTTAGGAAAGTGCCCTATCCCTAAGCTCTTCTCAACCTGGCCTACTGCTTTCTTGTCCTCCCTCCTACCTCTGTCTCCCTAATTTCTTTTGCGCTGCTACTGAAGCTTGAATTTAGAGTCTCATGCTCTGACAGTGTTCTTTCCAGTTGAGCCACAACTCCATTTTGGCATTTTTGCTGGTAATTTGAATCTTGAGGACTTATCTGCCCTGACTGAGTTCAAACCATCTTTATCAGATCTCAGCATCCTCAGTAGCTAGGGTTGCAAACGTGAGCCACCAACACCTACCTAAGACTTGGGTTTTCTAATTCTGTTTAATTCCGCCAGGGTCATTGGACAAGTCACTTCACATGTCTGAGCCAGCTCCTTTAGCAGTTTAGAGACAATCATATCTGCACTTCTTACTTCATGGCATAATTGTAAGACTTTGACCAAAGGGGTTAATATTCTTATCCAAGAGACTAAGGTTTCATAACAATTCATTCTCCTTTTTTTTTCCTTTAGGAAAAGTTGATTAGGAATAGTCATTCTAAATTTTTGATGATTGAACTTTGAAATATGTTTAAGCTTCTTAAAATCTTTGATGCCTACTGTAAATGTTAAAGTTAGAGCTTTCAAAGCTACAAGGCAGTATAGTGTAGTTTTGAATTTTTATTTGATGATGCTGGGGATAAAACTCAGTGTCTTGTGCATACTAAGTACTGTACCATCTAGCTATACCCCTGGCCCTGGATTTTTAGAGTCCACCTAGCTGTACCCCTAGCTCTAGAGAGTTTGTTGACATTTTGTGTTATCTCAACTTTCTTGCTTTTATTTTCTACTAATGCATACATATTTTTTCATCCTAGTACTTTTGTCCATCTGTTCTCTGTTGTGTGATCCCAATCCAGATGATCCCTTAGTGCCTGAGATTGCTCGGATCTACAAAACAGATAGAGAAAAGTAAGTATGGCCTCTAGCTAGAAAGGTCTCTGGTAGGATAAATATGTTATATAGAATCTTCCTTACCTAAGGGCTAATATGGGCCACATAGTTAAAAATGAGCTCCCAACCTACTTTCCTAGAGATAAGCAATAGGAGTATTTACATGAAGTATCATAGGTGATACCAGTTTTATTTCTAATTGTTTCATATGACTTTCACTGTTTAAGAACACTTACATATACAGCACATTTCTGACAGCTTTGTGTTTCATGTTTGCTTTTGACATAAAGTATTTAAAGTCAACTACCCATTTGTCTTGCCTAGGTATTTATAAATCAATGAGAAGGGGGAATACCATTTTATATAATCTAAAGGAGGAAAATGAATAAATCCCTTTAGACATGAAAGCCCCAAATTGCTTCCATAACCAAACTAGATTGTAAATTAAGGGGCTGGGAGTTTGGCCTAGTGGTAGAGTGCTTGCCTACCATGCACGAAGACGGGTTCAATTCCTCAGTACCACATACATAGAAAAAAAAGAAGCCAGAAGTGGTGCTGAGGCTCAAGTGGTAGAGCTCTAGCCTTGAGAAAGTCTCAGGACAGAACAGTGCTCAGGCCCTGAGCTCAACCCCAGGACTGGCAATTAAAAAAAAAAAAAAAAAAAGGAATATTGTAATTATTTTTTAAAAAGCATTCAATATAGTAGCTGGGCTTTAATCCAGGAGGCTGAGATCTGAGGATTGCAGTTTAAAACCATTCCAGGCAGTAAACCCCGTGATGTTCTTTTCTCTTAACTACCAAAAAGCAAGTTTTAGTAGGTTAGCCTTGAGAAAAGAACTTAGGGACTGCACCCAGCCCCTGAGTTCAAGCCCTGGAATAGGCACAAACAAGTGATAGTACCTAAGAACATTCTAACAATTACTATTAAGTGTTCCCTGAGATTGATTATAGGAGGGATTGTGTCTTAGAAAGACATAGCTTTCCAGGTATGGGTGGCTTACAAGACATAGCTTTCCAGGTATGGGTGGCTTACATCTAGCTACTCAGGAGACTGAGATCTGAGGATTGCAGTTCAAAATGAGCCTGGGCGGGAAATTCTATGAGATTTTTTTTGCTGTTGGGGGACTTGAACTATGGACCTACGTGCTGTCCCTGAACTCTTCAGCTCAAGGCTACCACTCTGCCTCTTGAGCGTATAGCACCACTTCTGGTTTTCTGGTGGTTAATTGGAGATAAGAGTCTCATGGATTTTTTTGCCCGGGCTGGCTTTGAACCTCGATCCTCAGATTTCAGCCTCCTGAGTAGCTAGGATTACTGGTTTGTTAGATTATTATCTCCAATTAACTACCAGAAAACTAGAAGTGGCACTGTGGCTCAAAGTGGCAGTACACTAGCACCCAGACCCCCCAAAGCCCCACGACAACGAAAAAGAATAAGTTTGGGTTCTTTGTTGTTTTTAATGGAGCTATACCAGGAATGGGAAATCTAATAGTGGTTGCTTCTAGGACAATTTTAATTGTGTTTAAGTCTGAATAGCATCTATAGTTATATATTCCTATGTGAAATTTTATTTTATTTTTTTATTTTTATTTATTTATTTATTTTTTGCCAGTCCTGGGCTTGAGCTCAGGGCCTGAGCATTGTCCTTGGACGTTCTCAAGGCTAGAGCTCTACCACTTGAGCCTCAGCACCACTTCTGGCTTTTTTCTATGTATGTGGTACCAAGGAATCAAACCCGGGTCTTCATGCATGCTAGGCAAGCACTTTAACCACTAGGGCAAACTCCCAGCCCCGTGAAATTTTATTTTTTGCCAGTCATGGGGCTTGAACTCAGGGCATGGGCACTGTCCCTGAACTTCTTTTGCTCAAGGCTAGCACTTGAGCCACAGTGTCACTTGCAGCTTTTTCTGTTTATGTGGTTCTAAGGAATTGAACCCAGGGCTTCATGCATGCTAAGCAAGCACTCTACCACTAAGCCCCATTCCCAGGCGTTCCCCCCCCCCCTTATTTGTCTTGGTAAAGGTGATTATATGGGCCGGAAATTTGGCCTACTGGTAGAGTGCTTGCCTAGCATGCACGAAGACTCAGGTTCAATACCTAGATACCACACGTACGTACGTACGTACGTACGTACATACATACATACATACATACATACATACATACATACATACATACATACGCACGCCAGAAGTGGTGCTGTGGCTCCAGTAGTAGAGCACTAGCCTTGAGAAAACCCAAGGACAGTGTTCAGGCCCTGAGTTCAAGCCCCAGTACTGGCACGCGCGGCACACACACACACACACACACGAAGATCAAGGTGATTACAGGAACAAACTTCATTTTAAAAATAAAATTAGTCGGCCGGGAGTTTGGCCTAGTGGTTAAAGTGCTTGCCTAGCATGCATGAAGACCCGGGTTCAATTCCTCGGTACCACATATAGAAAAAAGCTGGAAGTGGTGCTGAGGCTCAAGTGGTAGAGCTCTAGCCTTGAGAAAGTCCAAGGACAGTGCTCAGGCCCTGAGCTCAAGCCCAGGACTGGCAAAAAATAAATAAATAAATAAAATTAGTCAATCTTAGCATCCCAGGAGGCTGGGATCTAAAGGTCACAATTCAAAGCCAGCCCAGGCAGGAAAGTCTGTGAGACTCTTATCTCCAGTTAACCACAAAAAATAAAATTAGTCTTAATTTAACATTGTTGATGGGAAACCACTTCATCTAGTATATAAGAATTGTGAATATGAGGCCGGGAGTTTGGCCTAGTGGTTAAAGTGCTTGCCTAGCATGCATGAAGACCCGGGTTCGATTCCTCAGTACCACATACATAGAAAAAAAGCTGGAAGTGGTGCTGAGGCTCAAGTGGTACAGCTCTAGCCTTGAGAAAGTCCAAGGAGAGTGCTCAGGCCCTGAGCTCAAGCCCAGGACTGGCAAAAAAAAAAAAAAAAAAGAATTGTGAATATGAATGCTATAGAAAAGAAAGCATACCTCAAATCATTGTAGTAGTATTGTGGTAGTCAGTAGAACTTTTACATTGCCGATTTGGTTAACTTTGTTTTGGTATCTTTGATTTTGTTTTGTTTTTGAGAAGTATCTCTTACTATGTTGCTTCTGAGCTCAAAGGCTCCTCCTATCTCAGCCTCTCCAGTAGATAGGACTATAGACCACCATGCCCAGATCTGCAGCCTTTCTTCCTCCCTCTACCTCATTTTTGAAGTCCCTTTGTTCTGTTAATTTTAGTACTAGAATGTTTTTCAGAAGCATTCCTTTTGTCAAGCAAATTGTGGAAATAAGTCAGAACAAGTAGTATTTTTAAAAAGAAAGTGTTATATTCACTAGTTAATTTAATGAGGCACACCAATAAATCGCAGCCTTAGGAGGCTGAAATATAAAGAATTTCTAGTTTGAGGCTACCCCTAGTTATATAGTGAACCCTTATTCCCTCCCCAAACCCCAAACTCAAATGAATCAAGTTAAAAGTCAAGTGTGTAAAACAGTACATGTTTAGCAAATGGAGTTATATATATGAAATGGTTTTCCATGGTACATTGTATTCTGCTGCCATTGAGTGTAGACTTCTTACAAATTTGAAGTATAAAAGTGACTTTGACTATACTAGAAATTGTTGCCCTGAAATTTTTACTAGTGCAATCTGTTGCTTATTGACTCCTTAAGCCAAGCTTCTCTTTGTATGTACAGGTACAACAGAATAGCTCGGGAATGGACTCAGAAGTATGCGATGTAATTAAAGAAATTATTGGATAACCTCTACAAATAAAGATAGGGGAACTCTGAAAGAGAAAGTCCTTTTGATTTCCATTTGACTGCTTTCTATGAGCCCACGCCTCATCTTCCCCTGTGCACATGTTTACCTGATAAAACAGCAGTGCTGCGTGTTGTACATACTTGGAACAACAAAATAGAGATACTGTACTTCTGTACCAACATTGCCTCCTAGCAGAGAAGTATGTGTGTGACAGCCAATCCTCCAGGCATAACCTAGGTGTGAGACTAAAAACTTTCCTTATTGACAGAAATTTGGATAACAGCAAAGTGTGAGGGATGGTGGGTACTTGGTGTGTCTTTGGATGGGGGAAAGCTCTACTGGCCTGTAGGTGATTGTTTTTAAGTGGAATCCATTTAAACTCAAAACAGTTATGAACAGCAGGTGAAGAACATGAAGGTATTTCTTTATTCATTTTCTCCAGAGGACCTACAACTTAGGTGAAAGTTATGACCAACCAGATTAAACTACCCACATCCTGTATTAAGGTCTAAGTCTAACTGGTCAACATTTAAATGGATTGGAGCTATTAGTATAAAAAGTATGATGGGCTTTGTTTCCAACTCTTTTACATTTCCCCACCCTCCCTCTCTCTCCCTCTTCCCCCCCCCCCCAACCCTCTACATTCTTTGGTTTGTATGTGGTTTCTCAGTTAATAGCTAATAGCTCTTATTTTTCTTATGTTTTTAACCACTTAGGTCTATTTGGATGTAAGGGTGAAAATTCATTTGATGGAAATACTTGTGTATATTTAAAGACCCAATTGCTCCTCTGGAGCTTGTACGTTCAAGAATGATTAATCTGTGTAATAAACTGATTACTACAGTCATTACATATAATTTGTGTGAATAGGCTTTTTGATTTTAAGAATTTTGTCTAACTGAGATTAGTGCTGGGTGTCCCTCACCCCTGAAATGTTTTCATTTATACTGGCTGCATTTTAAAATCATGAAACAATTCCAGTTTACATAGTCTAAAGAATAAAAAGATATCTTGAGAGTAATTTTACTGAACAAGATTAAGGCATAAGCTTAAAGGCTTTTTTTTGTGAAATGTATATGCGCAGCATTCCAGGAACATGACTGTTAAACTAAGTAAGAAATTTGCTTTGTTACTGAAACTAAGCTGCATTTCACCAAAACTTTGTGACATTCCCTTGGTACATAGGAACACAAAGGCATCACTATTTGGTTAGTGAAGCCTCTGTGACTGTAATCATAAAAGAGCAACTCTGACTAAACCTGGGAAAATGAGCACAATCTTGTATTGGAGAGTCTACGTAATTACTTTGCACTAACATTTGCAGGATGTTCATCCAATTTTAAATTGTACTGTATGTGGCTTTTTAAAGTCTTCCCTTGACTCTAGTAAAATGTAGTTTGAAACTTGTAAGCTGTGTTTGCCAGAAACATCGTTCATGTGAACTAGGCAAGTTATCCCCATTCCCCTTCTTTACATCCTATAATTGTAAACCAGGCCAGCCTGAAGGCCGTGGCTGACGCTCTCTAGCCATCAGATTCTTTAAAATGCATCTTTACACTCTTGCACAAAAATCGAGGAATAAATGTCCACTGCTTTTGGTTTTAAACTTGCTCACATTGTCTCATCTCTCAGTGTCACTGCTCCTTTATCTCAGAACCTACTTATGATATCAGCAAAAAACCCTGTTAAAGGTCTGTGATCTTAGCTAGCTATTGGCTGCTTAAAAGCCTTTCAAGGACGACTATTAACATCATTGACTTTGCAGATAAAGTTTAACTATTAACATTTAGGATGAAAAGTTAGAATTACACTCAAACTTAAAATATTCTTGTATTCACTGCATCTTTGGCAGTGGGAAATTCAGTCTGTGCATATATTGGTTGGTTTATTTGATGTCTTCCTCTTTTCCCCCCTCCCCCCAGTGATACAGATTAGACCCAGGCTCTTACATACTTGCAAGTCAAGTGCTCTGTCAGTGAGCTGTATCCTAGCCTGAACTCATCATTTTTTTTTTAAGTTTCTGTTAACTATATAATTTATAGAAAAGCAGTTGCACATTTTTATTTGTCATCTTAGCAACCAGCTTTCTACCATGTGTTAGGTCATAATATGGATATTTTTCACAGCATAGCTCTAAGTATTGTGCTAAATAAAAGCCACCATCCTAGTGTACAAGTGCCAAATACAAGTTCTCTATGGTCACATGAAAGTATTAGGTCCTTGAATGCAATTTAGTCTTTCCCAATTTAGTAGGAAGCATGTTTGGCCCAGTTATGTACATGGGTCTCTTTTCCAGAATGAAGGCTCAATGAGGGAAGCCAGCCTTTCCTACTAAGAATACTCAGGGTGGTTCTCACCTAAGATCACACAGGCCTTCTTTCCAGGAGTTTCTCCGGCTTTGTCATATGTAAAAGCTAGTTTGAAGCAACCTTGGTTTATCTTGATAGCCCCAGTAGTAGTTACAAAGGAATGTTGGCTTCCTCCTGTTTGCTCGTTCACTCTTTCCTCCCCCCCCCCTTTTTCTTGGTACATCGTGGGGCTTGAACTCTGGACCTGGATGCTGTTCCTGAGCTCTTCAGCTCAAGGCTACCACCCTACCCTTGAGCCAAGCCCCACTTCCCGTTTTCTAGTAGATACATACATATATACATAAATAAATAAATATATATTATGTTTTTATTTATTTATTTTTGCCAGTCCTAGGCTTGAGCTTAGGGTCTGAGCACTGTCCTTAGATTTTCTCAAAGCTAGAGCTCTACCACTTGAGCCTCAGCACCACTTCTGGCTTTTTTTCTATGTATGTGGCACTGAGGAATCAAACCCAGATCTTCGTGCATGCTAGGCAAGCTACCACCAGGCCAAACTCCCGGCCCCTCTAGAGGTTAATTAAAAGATAAGAGCCTCAGGTCCTTTTGTTTCCCCAGCTGGCGTTGAACCTTAATCCTCAGATCTCAGCCTCCTCAGTAGTTAGGATTGTAGCTGTGAGCTACAGTGGGCTCCCTTTCTTCTCTTTTTCTCCTCTCCCTTGTGCCCCCCACCCCTGTCCTGGGGCTTGAATTCAAGGCCTGGCACTGTCCTTGAGCTTTTTCAAGGCTAGTATTCTTATGCCTTGAGCCACAGTACTACTTTGTTAAGTTATAATGGGAGTAGTCTCTTTTAAACAATTTCAGGTATCTGCATGCTCTGTTATTAGCCAGTACTCAAAAGGAGCATTGTCCAGCCAGTTTCTACAGATTTGGAAAGCCTGTGGAAATGGTGGGTAGAGGGGAGAGGATAAAAGTATGTAAGGAGAGGAAAATACTGTCAGAGAAAGAAACTTTTTCTGTGAACCAACCTAACCTAGCAAAATTAGCAGTTTTTGGAAGTTCCTACTGCTAGCTAACTTTGTGGGTCATTTCTCTTTGCCTTGATAAGTTACTTTGAGCTTTAAATTGTCAGGAGAAATGGGTTATTTCTAAATTACAGTTACAATGTATTCAATTGAAGTGAAACTCAGGATTTATCTGTGTTGTATAGCACCTTTTAATGCCCAGTGAGGAGGGTTTTGTTCATAGGGGGGTTTTTGTGTGTGTGGTGAGAGGGAGGGGGTTGAGTTACTAGAATTCGAATTCAACCTAGCTTTTGGGTTAGTGCTCTCCTACTTGAGCTCTGATTCTAGTGTGGATAGGGTTGGTGATCTTGGGCGGGCCGGGGGGGAGTTCTGTTTGTATGTGCTTTTATCAGGGCTTAAACTCAGGTGGTGCTCTACCTGAGAAAAAGCTGGAAGTGGTGCCAAGGCTCAGGTGGTAGAGCTCTGGTTTTGAGAAAGTCCAAGGATAGTGCTCGGGCCCTGAGCTCAAGCCCAGGACTGTGGGGGAAAAAAAAAAAGAAAGAAAACAGTTGAAGCAAACTTAGCACTATGTGTGTATGCATTCAGATACAGATACATAAAGAATTCCAGAATCCTGGTTCCTGTTCAGCTTTTCTTGACTTAAATGAAAACCACCTTTCTCCAATTCTCTTAATCCACAGAAACCTTCCTTAGAAGCCTTTTCCAGGTATCATAACATTACTTAAGGTTAATAAGTACTTGGTAGTCAGAACCATCACTATTTCTAGATCAGTTCTTAGGAAAGTTGACAAGAGAACCACATTGTCAGGGCTAATACACATCGAACAATTCCTTCTTCAATGCCATATTTTAGTTGGTTAAGTGGGGCTCAAACATTTTGACTGAAGCCTTTGAGGCCTCATTGACTCACCAACCAGTTTTTGTTGTTGTTGTGAGGCCTGAACCCAGGACCTGAGTGCTATCCTTGGGCTTCTTCTTTGCTAAAGATAAGTGTTCTTCCACTTTGAGTCACAGCGCCACTTCCCAGCTTTGTTCTTTCCAAGTGACCATTCCTGTGCTAGTCAAGGCAAAGTTAGACATTTTTGTGGCAAGTGATCATTTTTTCATTTTTACATAGTTGTGGAGTTTGATCCAATCCAGAAGCATAGTATAATCTGCTTATTAGCAGGTTTAGCACCAGTATAGCATCTAACTGTTGATCTTTGAAAGGTTGTATGTTTGGTGCTAGTTCTGGTGCTTGACTCAGGGCCTAGCTAGTTTAACTTGGCTTTCTCCCTCAAGGTTGGTACTCCTATCACTTGCAGTAGTTTCACTTCCTCATATTTGGGGGGGGGGGGGGCGGGCAGTCCTGGGGATTGAACTCAAGACCTGGGCACTGTCCTTGGACACTTTTTGTTCAAGGCTAGTGCTCTGCCACTTGAGCCACATCTCCACTTCTGGCTTTTTCTGTGTATGTGGTACCAAGGAATTGAACCCAGAGCTTTGTGCATGCTAGGCAAGCACTCTATCACTAGGCCACACTCCCAGCCCCACTTCCTTATTTTTTTAAATGTGTAGAACAGACTTACAATGCTGCAACATTTGATTGCTCCATTTCATTCTATTCTTTTTTTTTTGCTAGTCCTGGTGCTTGAGCTCAGGGCCTGAGCACCATCCTTAGACTTTTCTCAAGGCTAGAGCTCTACCACTTAGCCATAGTACCACTCCCAGCTTTTTTCTATGTATGTGATACAGAGGAATCGAACCCGGGTCTTTGTGCATGCTAGACAAGCACTCTACCACGAGGCCAAATTCTCAGACTTCTTTGCTATAGAAAAGTGGAAATTGTAGGTGTAGGTGTAGTGATGGTGGTAGAAGAGATTTGGTCTCAATTTGTTGCCCTGACTGGTGTCGAACTTTAGGCCGAAGTGCTATTTTTGTTTCTGCTCCAAGTTCTAGGGCCTCTAGAGAACAAGACTAAATAAGGGGAGGATTTTGGTAAAGCAGAACAGCTACTTCCCAAATTGCTAGTTTTCTTGGGTTTATTCCCCCCGAGTATGATATTTGCACTCCAGAGCCAGCACCATCTCAGACATGAGAGAGATTCTACACTAATTGGCAAAAGCAAAGCTAACTACCTTGCATGGCAGCAGGGCTGTCTAGAATTTTTCTTCACTAATAAGACAATATGGATTTGACTCATCTCATCAGTTTTTCCTCCCATCACTGTCATCTTGGAAGGTGTGGATACCTGCAGGATGTTGTGCCTGGAATTGAAGGTGACTGGCCCCATTAGAGAGTATTTTGGACTTCTAGTCACTTGTTGGAAAGTCACAAGAAACATCATGAAAATCATAGAGGGGCTGGGAGTTTGGCCTAGTGGTAGAGTGCCTGCCTAGCATGCATGAAGGCCTGGGTTCAATTCCTTGGTCCCACATACATAGAAAAAGCCAGAAGTTGTGCTGTGGCTCAAGTGGTAGAGCTCTCATCTTAAGACAACCCAAGGACAGTGCTCAAGCCCAGAATTCAAGCTCCAGGAGTGCCCCCCCCCCAAAAAAAAAAGTGATAGCTATTTTGGGGCTGTGAGTGTGGCCTAGTGGTAAGAGTGCTTGCCTAGCATGCATGAAGACCCAGTTTTGGATCCTTGGTACCACTTGCACAGAAAAGCAAGAATTGGTGCTGTGGCTCAAGGGTTTGAGTGCTAGCCTTGAGAAAGCCCAAGACTGGCCAAAAAAAAAAAAAATGTCATAGCTGTCTTGTAGAAGGACAGCGTCTGCTCATCCCTCCTTTAGTGAAAACGAGATAAATTTTGGAGAATTTCTTGTTAAAAAGTTATAGGAGGGGCCAGGAGTTTGATGTAGTGGTAGAATGCTTGCCTAGCATGCACGAAGACCCGGGTTCGATTCCTCGGTACCACATACATAGAAAAAAGCCATAAGTGATGCTGAGGCTCAAGTGGTAGAGCTCTAGCCTTGAAAGTCCAAGGACAGTGCTCAGGCCCTGAGCTTAAGCCCAGGACTGGCAAAAAAAGAAAAGGCCGGGAGTTTGGCCTCGTGGTCGAGTGCTTGCCTAGCATGCACGAGGACCTGGATTCGATTCCTTGGTACCACATACATGGAAAAAAAGAAGAAGTGGTGCTAAGGCTCAAGTGATAGAGCTCTAGCCTTGAGAAAGTCCAAGGACAGTGCTCAGGCCCTAACTTCAAGCCCAGGACTGGCCAAAAAAAGAAAGAAAAGTTATGGGCTAGCCAGGCAATGGCTCATGCCTGTAATCCTAGCTACTCAGGAGGCTGAGATCTGAGGATCAAGGTTCATATCCAGCCCAGGCACAAAAGGACCAGAGACGTATCTTCAATTAACCTCTAGAAAACAGGAAGTGGGTCTTGGCTCAAGGGTAAGGTGAAGAGCTCAGCGACAGTGCCTAGGCTGAGTTCAAGCCCCATGACCCACCAAAAAAAAAAAAAGTTATAGGCTAGATTGTAGATTTATTTGGGGGGATGTGGAAGAACTACTCTGACACATTATGTCTGTAGCTTGATTCCTACTTACCTGACCTCTGTTAATCCTTGACCCAGGAGACAACTGGATGGGGTTACAGCAGCATGCTCACGGGTAGAAATATTGAAAGTGTGCCTCCAGCGTGGGGAGTGATATTGATGGCTTTGGTATCTGAGTGAGTGCTAGTGCCTGAGTGGCCAGCAGAGGGCAGTAGTGACATAGTTTTTTTTTTTTTTTTTAAAGCAGCTATAAGGTGTATGATCAATACATGGACAAAACCCAAGAGACTCTTTGGGGGCTTGGTTTTTAGTTGTATTTGGCATCCCACGAGCTTAGTTCCTCAATTTCCCTCATATAGTGAAGGAACTAGTAGTCCAAGACCTACCAAAAATCCAGGCTGCTAACTCCCACCTCCTCTCCCACTGCTGTTAGAGAGTTATATTGATGTGTGTGAACAGGCTAAGCAGATTCAGCCCAAAGCCTTTGCCCACCTAGCTGCAGGTGACATTGGTGCACAGATCTTTCCTGTTGATTGCTTTATGTGGACAGCAGGATGTATATTTCTGTTATCTTTTCTCAGAAGCAGTCCCTGTATCCCCACTTAACCCAGTCTCACTTGCCTGTTCACCCACTGTGGGCAACCATAACATGGTCTTTCAGACCCTGAAGATGGGTAAGGTGTGGGGAGTGCAGAAGCAGAGCAGTGTTTTCTTGTTTTTCACTTACCTTGTGTCTGGGGTCCTCAGGCTCCCATGTCCTCTAGTCTAACAGATATGATTCTCTAGGGCCACAACCCAGAAGCCAGCTGCCTCTTTATGGGGAATGCTTTGATCTTTTAGGCTTGGCCATCTGGATATGCAAATATCTGCAGATCTGCTGAACCTACCAAGTGGCTGCAACCCAGGCAGAGTTGTGAGAACCACATCTATCCCCAGATGGGGAAAGCTGTTGAGGGGCTGTTGGTGCTTGTAAGTCAGGCTTTTGCCTACCAGTTGATGTAGTCAGGAAGGGTACTTTTGTGGGCATATTCCTACTTTAGTTCCTAATCATGTAAGGGAGTTTTTTTTTTTTTTTTTTTTTTTTTTTTTGCCAGTCCTGGGCTTGAGCTCAGGGCCTGAGCACTGTCCTTGGACTTTCTCAAGGCTAGAGCTCTACCACTTGTGCCTCAGCACCACTTCCGGCTTTTTTCTATGTATGTGGTACCAAGGAATCGAACCCGGGTCTTCGTGCATGCTAGGCAAGCACTTGAACCACTAGGCCAAACTCCTGGCCCTCATGTAAGGGATTTTGCATCCACAAGAGGTTCTAGAGGTAAGAATGTCCTTGGGATGAGAAGGAACTGTAGGTTCTAGTTTGATGCTGGTTTTTACCTGCAGGGGATATTCCTGGCTTGGTACTGTGCCAGATGCTTACAGTAGAACTGGGCTTAGGGATCCTGAAGGGGACTAACAGCCTGGCCCCAAAATTCTTTGCTCTCCCCCAGACCGCCCCTTAGGACTGGTTATCTGACTGTAGCAGGAGGAATGTGTGCTCTGGTGGGGGTAGCCAGCAGGGTCAGGGCGGAAACCTGGGAATGTAGACTCCTTGCCTCTTCTAGCTGTTGGAAGGAAAGAGGTGTGGAGAATGTGGCTGATGGGCTTTAGTCATGGGAGAGCATAGGCCAGTCCGTGTGTGTGTGTACGTGTGTACATGTCCATGTACGCACACACTTGAGAGTACACTCATGGGGAGAGGCTGTGCATGTATTCAGGAGTTTGTGAGACTGGTGAGCCCAGACATTCTTCAGTGTTTATGTATATGGGTGTGGGCCTAAATCTGTAGCTTTGAGCAACATAATTTTGATAGGGGTTTGAATCACAGGCCCAGAGCTTTTCAGTTAGGATCTTGGGCAACTAATTTATCTTTGGTTTTCTTCCTCTAGAGTATTGGTACTTGGGACTGGGAATGTGGCTCATTGGTAGATTGCATGTCTAGCATGCATGAAGCCCTGGATTTGATTCCTTGGTACCACATAAACAGAAAAATGCAGAAGTGGTGCTGTGGCTCAAGTGATAGAGTATTAGCCTTGAGAAATCCCAATAACAGTGCCCAGGCCCTGAGGTCAAGCCCCTGGACTGGCAGGGGGTGAGGGGGAGGAGTTCAGGGACAGTGCCCAGGCCCTCCCTGAGTTCAAGCCCAGGACTGGGAGGAAAAAAATGTCAGGAGCGAGAGAGAGCATGGATACTTGGCACCCAGCTGGGTCTGTAGGCAAGGCTTGGTGGAAAATGGCCTTATTCAAATTAAAGAGTTGTGTCTGTGGGTGCTTGTGGTTTTAGGAATGGAGGTATAGTAGGGTGTCTTTCCTAGATTTCTGTACCAGCCTGAGGTTTGTCCTTGGAGTAGGACCTAGTTCCTAGGACATCCAGGGACCTAAGAGCAAGGTATCTGGGCCCTTTTAGGCTCACAGCTCATTTATACCTACTGAATGAGACCTATGCCTGTTTGTGGCTGCCCTTCCTGGTGAATAAAGCCTGGGGCAAGGAGGTAGGGTAGCTACTGAGAGCCTTGGGGAAGGGTACCAGATCTCTCCCTGCCCCCAGCTGCAGGTGATCAAAGAACCTTTCTTTCCAAATCATAGGTCAAAAACCCACTCTTGCCTGTCACTTGGATCAGTGTGCAGACTTGGGATATGGACACAGGCTGGAGAATTAACCAATGCGGGCACTGATAAATGTTGGGAGGCAGTACCAAAGTCTTGGTATGACTTTGGTGGGAGATCCCTGGGTATGAGACTACTGGAAGCCCTCAACAGGGTCCAGCCTGGTCCACTTATTCCTGCCCTGTTTCTTTTGTAATGTACTATGTTCTAGGTCTGGGCACTGTCCCTTAGCTCTTTGTTCATGGCTGGCACTCTACTAATTGAGCCAGGTTCCACTTCCAGGGTGTGTGGGGCAGGGTGGAGGGGCTAATTAGAGATAAGTCTCAGGGATTTTTCTGCCTGGGCTGGCAGGTCCCAGCCACGTGAGTAGTTAGGATTATAGTCATGAGCCACTGCGCCTGGCCCAGGAGTGATCTTATACATGTGCTCTTGTAGGGGCTATGCTCCCTATACATGCACCCACTGAGAAATTGGAACGGGAGATGTTGCTAAGATTGAGGAAGCTTGCAAATTTTGCCTGTGTTTATTGGGGGAAATGAAGTGGCAGAAGGACTAACTAGGGATAATCCTTCAAGAGCTTATTTGGGGGGCTCTGAGACGCAGAGTGGCTGACCATTTGGGAGGGAAGTGCTTTGTATTTTCCAACTTTGTGGAGAGTAGTAGGACATAAGGGCAGTAGCTCTGTACTGGTTAGGTTGCACTGGTGAAGATTGTGGACTTTGGTGGCCAGCTGCATGGACCTGCTTGGGGGGAGGGGGGAGGATAATTAATAGCTATGTTTTGGGAGAAGTGACAGTGTAGCTGCAATGTGGTGTTCAGTGTGAGCTGCTGTGACATTTGAGTTTCCCAGATGTGTGTAATGGCCAAACTAATTTTGCTGCTGATGAATCAGATTCCCAGATAGAAATGGACCAGACTTGAAGAGATGATGCTAAGTAGCTCCAGTCACTTATATAGACAAGACCATTAATAAGCCAATGACCCTGTGTTGAGTGTTTACCATGTTGTCAGGCCCTGTGGTAAGTATTTATCTGCTCCTGCCAAAGTGTTTACTGTGCTGGATGGGGGGGGGGGTTTGTATACATGTTGGAATGTAAAATAGCTTTATCCCTTAGTTATGGGATGCATCCCATTGTACTGTTGCAGTTGAGTCCCAATTTAAGGTGTTTTTTTTTTCCTTTTTTGAAATTGTGATGGTGTGTAATGTGGCTATGACTTTGTTGTATTGTGACATAGTTGTTGAGATGCTAGTGGAATGTATGCTTCATCTTGCGTTCTGGTAATAGGGTGGGTGTTTAATGCACAGTCGTGGTGGTGTGAGGCCCTGTGGTGGTGTGGTGAACTGGTTGTGTGATAGTGTGACTGATTGCATGTGTCTCTTGACCCTCTTGTATGCATGCACATGGAAACCAGAGGTTTGACTGACTGTTGTGACTTGTGTCAGAGACTGTAGTGTGGCTTAACTACGTCTGTCTCCTTTGTGGTGTGAAAACCCACAATGATGTTTTCTGTGGATTGTGTGTCCGTGCGACCCTGATGTGCCCTTTTGTAGGTCTGTAGTGTTTTTTGACCTCGGCCACGGATGCCCCCAGCCCTGCCGGCTGTGCCGCCCCTCCCCCGCGCCATCCGCCCGCCCGCCCGCGCCGGGCAGCGATCGATCGCCATTGATTGTCCCTGACGAGCTGCTCCACTTTCCAGCCAATGTCAGGAGGGGGGGGGGAGTCTCCGCCGCCCTGGCGGTGTCATTTCCACACACTCCCTGGGCTGCTGCCAGCCCGGGCACGTCCAAGAGTCGGTCTGGATTGCCCGGAGCGCGGACTGGACCGCCCACTTTGCTGAGAAAGCCCCCCGACGGCGCGGTCCTACTCTCACCCTCCTCCTGGTAGGGCCGCCCCCGGCCTGGGGCGGGTGGACGGCTGTTGTCCCCTGGAGTTGGGGCTGGCTGGGGGGGGGGGGGGCAGAGTGCTGGCCTCGGGCGGGGGCAGGCGTTTCCGGTGGGCGGAGGCGCCTGCGGGCCAACTTCTCTGGCCCAAACAGATGCTAATGATTTTCCGGGAGGCGCTGGTTATCTCTGGCCCCAGCTGGCCAGAGTGTGGAGATGGGCCCCGCACCTCCACCTCCTTATCCTCCCTTCTGAGCCCCACGAAGTGACCATTTGGCTGCGGAGTGGGCCTTGGGGATCTCAGAATGGTGGCTGCGTGGGAATATATGCTCCTCGTCTTGTCCTCCCAAGACGTTTTCCTGAAGTGCCCCAACATGCACACGCAGGCCGCCCGCGGCCCTACGACCCCATCCCCTACTCCGCTGTGTGTGTCACCCACTTGAGAGCCATCCCATCGGAGACCCACAGCCCTCCTCCTCCACCCTTAACGCAGGGGCCAGAGCCAGTTTCCAGACTCCCTGGTGGAAGTGCTGACGTGGCTTTGGGCAGCTGTCTGGGGCCGGGAAGCGGGGCAGATGTCACGCAGCCCAAGGGAGGAGGCGGCTCCGCGGGGAGGGCGGGCAGGGCCTGTGGCCAGGCGAGACGGCCTCCTCCCCCTCGAACCTGGCTGTCTGTCTGGAGCTGGGGCACTGCCACCGCGCCAGGCCGACCCGCCGGCCAGACTAGCTGCAGCTCCTCTCTGTGGCTACTGATGAGTGCTGCAGCCTCTTCCCAGCCTGCTGGAGAAGAGAGCACCTGCTTTGGATGGGCTGGATCTCCAAGTGAAAGCAGACGCGGATGAAGCCCCAGCCCCAGTGCCAGGCACACTGTTGCTGTTCAATAAATGTCAGCTGCTGCCATTTTTATTGTTGTCTTTGCAAGTGGGGACTTGGTGTGTCCAAAGGCAAAACAGACCTCAGGGTGACAGCTGGCCTCAGAGGTCATTCTAGCCAGCCTGCTGTCTCACTGCCCCTGGCCCCCTATATTTCTATGCCTCTCCAGCTTTGTGCCTTCTCACTGCAGCGTCAGCCCCTCTTAGCTCTCCCTGCTGCCAAACTGCCCTCCTCCCCACCTTCTATCCTTGCGGTTCTCTCCTATCTGGCGGCCACATTGGGTCCCTGGAGCAACAGAGCCCCCTGGGAACAGCAATCGATGGGGCGGAACAGCCTCCCTGACAGATGGACCCACGGAGGCTGGGCTGCTTCAGCAGAGCTCCCTAGGAAACAGGAGAGAGACAGAAGCTAAGCCACCACCATGGCTGCCTCCTAAATAGAAATGGGAGAGGTTGGGGAGGTGAGGAAGGCAGCCAGAGCTTCGAACTTGCCTGTCATGCCAGGGCCAGCCCTTAAGGGATGAGCTTGGAGGGGCACAGTCGCCATTGCCTTTTGCATGGTGTACCCAGAATCCTAGTGAAGGGTGGGGCTTTCTGGAAGTGGGATGCGTGAACTCCATCCATGTTCAGAAGCTGGAATGGATCTTAGCCATGCCCTTCATCCTCTGCTCAGCATCTGAGTGCTCTGAGTTGGTGAATAGCCAGCTTGCCATATTCCTAAGGCCGCAAGAGTATGGGTGTTTGTGTAAATACGAATTGAATTCAGAGCTGGTGCGTGCTACATAAGCACTCTTCCACTGAGTTAAAAGAGTCTCGCTGGAGCCTGGTGCCAGTGGCTCACGCCTGTAATCCTAGCTACTCAGGAGGCTGAGATCTGAGGATCACAGTTCAAATCCAGCCCAGGCAGAAAAGTGTATGAGTCTTATATCCAATTAATCACAGAAAAAGCCAGAAATGGAGCTGTTGCTCAAGTGGTAGAGTGCTAGCTTTGAGTAAAGGGAACTCACCAACAGTGCTTAGACCCAGAGTTCAAGCCCAAGGAACAGCAAAAAAAGAAAAAAAAAATCTTGCTAAATCGTCCCAGTAGACCTTGATCTTATGGTCCTCCTCCCTAAATGGCTGGGATCAGAGGTGTGTGCTGCCATGCCTAGCCACAGGAGAATGGGGTTGGAGGCATGGCTCAGGTGGTGAAATGCCAACCAATGAGCAAAAACAAGAGTCAGGTAGCAAGTTTGAATACTGGTCTCATAAGCCAGAATGGGAGAATGTTCTTTGGCTATGTCAGTGAGAGCTAAGTCTTGGTCCTTCAGTAGTGGTAGGTAGTAGAGAATTCTTCCTGCCCATTTACAATTTTCCATGTTAGTCCAGGAAGTTACTTCCAGGATTTAACCCAGAATTTTTTGAAACAACACTACTGACATTTTGTGCTATAAGCCATTTAATTATCCTGTACGTTGGAGGGTGTTTAGCCTGTTGACACCAGGTAAGACTATCAAAAATATCTCCAAAGGGGCTGGGAATATGACTTAGTGGTAGAATGCTTGCTTGGCATGCATGAAGCCCCGGGGTTGGATTCCTTAGTACCATATACACAGAAAAAGCCAAAAGTGGTGTTGTGGCTCAAGGGTAGAGCACTACCTTGAGAAAGCACAAGGACAGTGCTCAGGCCCTGAGTTCAAACCCTAGGACTGGCAAAAAAAAAAAAAAAGCCAGAAGTGGTGCTGTGGCTCAAGTGGTAGGTAGATTGCTAGCATTAAGCAAAAGGAAGTTCAGGGACAGTACCCAGACCCTGAGTTCAAGCACCCCAGCATTTGAAGTCTGATCCCCAGCACTTGAAATCTTCAGACATTTCTGGATGTCCTGTGAGACATTCTGTTCTATCCTCAGAGCCCAACCACCTGGAGGAGATAGCCAGAATCCCATGAGATGCCAAAACCCTGCAATAGAGGGGAAGTGGGTCTCCCAGGCCATCAGCCCTACTTCCAGCTGTCTCCAGTAGGCAACAGTGAAAAATACCTCCTATCCTCATTTCCCCAACTGCTAGATTGGAGCAAATGGTGCTTACCTGACATGGAAGGCTGTTGGCATCACTGCTCAGCTGTTCCTAGCCAGGTGGCAACACTACACTGACTGCTGGAGCTACAAGTCATGGAAGCGAGGGGATAGATGAGACCAGGGGATTGCTTGGGCTGCCTTCAGTCCAGTCCGTTCAAGGTGGGGACCAGCAGCACAGATAAGATAATCAGCATCCTCTCTCCCCTTGGTGCCCTGGCCCTGTCACCACTGCCTCCCAATGGGCCATTATTGACCAGAGACCAGGCTGGCAGGACTCAGAGCCAGTGGGGGCAGGAGAAAGATTGTCCACACAGGTCCAGCCAGCTGACAGCTGGGCCATCTGAACATTGAACTTCTCCCTCCAGGAAGGCAGGAGGAGGAGGGATCAGCTAAATGGCACTGAATAGCCCCAACCCATAGCCCTGATCCAGAGGATTGGGAGGGGGGCTCCCTCTAGTGTCATTCTCTGTGCAGGTGAGCAGAGGAGGGAAAGGTCTCTGGAGCACTGTTTCACTGATGGGAAGTCCCTACTTTTGTGTAACCTACTTCCTTTTTTTCCTAAAACAATCCTGGCCAAGCCTGCATGCTCTGGCCCCAACAGAAACAATGCCCAATACCACAGTCCTAATGTGATGTGTCCTCATGCTTGAAGAAGAGAACTCTTCCAGGAGGGGAAATTTTGGTCAAAATCCAGGTCAACAGGTGCCTGGATGGATGGAGATTAGGAGAATGTTTGGACAAGGCGGGAGGCTGGGACACTGGTGCCAGCCAACAACAGAAGACCCACTGAACCCAGCACTGGCTGAGGGGGAGGGGGTCCTAGTGTGGGGAGGAGGGAGTGGCTAGGAGGTGGGCAGTGGTTTTGTAATCAGAGATGGGCCTGCTGGGCTAAGGCCCTTAAGCTTAGGCTGGGGTTTAAAATAGAGCCTTGGCCTGACCAGGATCGGATTCAGGTCACCCACAAGGCGGCGTGGCCACCACCGTGCAGCTCAAATTTCTTGCTTTTCCTGATAATTTAGCAGTAAAGGAGGGGCTGCTGAGTCAGATGGGCCTCAAGAAAGGAGTTTGGGTACAGGCCTGTCTACTTTCCATACCCTACCCCACATGCCACATCCACGCCCTGACGTCCTCCTTTGCAGTTGACATTTAGCATCAACTGGGAGCCTGACCCTAGGCAGAGCATGAGAACGAACGAGGAAGGCCTTATCCCTGCAGTGAGCCTGAAAATTCTAGGCCTAAGCAAAGCAAAGGGGGGAGAAACACTTCCGCAGGCTGCAGCAAGAGGTTAGCTCTCAGGTAAGCTTTCTCCTGACAATATGAAGGTGACTGCAATGAGGAGGGGAGACTGTTCTCAATAACTTCCAGTTATTCTAGCACTTTCCCTGGAAAAGCTGCACTCCTTCAGTGCTCTCTAGGGAGAGAGTGACCTGGTAGTGCTTCCCAACTCCAGTACCTCTCTGCCCATGCAAGGACTTGAGGTGCAGGTCTAAGAGTAGATTCTGGTCATTTCCTTGTATCCAAACAAGTGTTCACTTTCTCAGGCTGAGCTAAAGAATAAGGCAGGTAAGTGGTTATCTTGTGACAATAAAAAGCTCCTCCCTTGCTATCGTGAGCAGTGGCTCCTGAGGCCTTCTGGGTAATGGATTCACTCCCCACTTTCCCCTCCTGCTCCAACTCTGGGTCAGAGTTGGAGGAGGTAAGTGACACAGGAGGCCAAGGCTAGATCTCTCTAACTGGAGCAGTGGCCAACCTTCCTAACAGAGCGAGTTCACATATATACATCTAAAAAAATCATCGCGTATGTCTTAATGGTTTTTCAACAGGCCCTGATTGAAGCATGCCCAATTTAGCCATGCCATAAGTAACTTTTTATATTTCCTTAGGGAATCATTTCACTTATGAATCTTCTGAATCTGCAGTCTCGATTAAAAGTTGATGTTTTTTTTCTGTCTCCTTGGCTTTTGAGATGCCTCCCTCGTGAAAAGGGTGGTAGCACCATCCATCTCCCTCACTGGCCTATCTGGAGTTTTCCTGGGTTGTGGGGAGGCCAAGCTGCCCCATGGGTGGAACCTGGTGAATGTAATCTAGGGAAGCTCCCGGAGCCACCTCTCTCTCCTGATCCCTGCCCAAACACTCCCTCCTGTCCCTGGAACAGAAGCTCCC
The DNA here is from genome assembly GCF_031878675.1 of Megascapheus bottae. Classification (NCBI taxonomy): domain Eukaryota; kingdom Metazoa; phylum Chordata; class Mammalia; order Rodentia; family Geomyidae; genus Megascapheus; species Megascapheus bottae. The sequence continues at coordinate 13,513,914 of NC_143512.1, read as the reverse complement.
CAGGGGTTCAATGCCAGCCTAGGCAGAAAAAGTCTATGAGACTCTATTCTCCAATTAACTAGCAAAATGCCGTCATTGGAAGTGTGGCCCCTTTGCTAGCAAAAAAGCTAAGCAAGAGCCATAGGTCCTGAGTTCAAACTCTAGACACACACGCACGCACATGATTCCCCAAGCAGTATTACAGTGTAGGAGTTGGCTTGGCTGAGCACCTTCAGAGGTTCTAGCTGAACATCGATGGTTTATACCTGTAATCCTAGCTATCAGGAGGCTGAAATCTAAGGATCCCAGTTCAAAGCCAGCCTAAGCAGAAAAGTTTGTAAGATTCTTTTTTTTCCATTTTTTGGTTTTTTTTTTTTATTGTCAGGGTAATGTATAGAGGGGTTACAGTTACATTCGCCAGGTAGTAGATGCACTTCTCACACATTGATACCCCCTCTCATGTTTTTGTCCCCATTTCCCTCCCCCCAGGTTTGTAAGATTCTTATGTCCAATTACCCAGCAACAAGCTGTGAGAGCCTGACTCAAGTGGTAGAACATTAGTCATGCACAAGAAAGAAAGAAGGAAAGAAGAAAGAGAAAGACCGATCAGGGACAGCACCTAGGCCCAAGTTCAAGCTCTAGGACCAGCATGAGAAAACAAACACTCCAAAAACAAAAACTGGTCCCAATCCAGGCATAGCTGCCAGAGCCAGGAGTCTGCTCAGCTCTCAGAGCTCCAGTCTCTTTATTTACAAACTACAAATGTGTTGATAAACTGATTACTTACTAGGCAAATAAAGGCTTTAACATATTCTGCACTGGAAAGGAAAGCTGAAGGGATGCCCAGGGCCCCATCCTAATTCAAAACTGTGCTAAGGCTAGGTGGCAAGGTCTCTTGCTTATAATCCTATCTACTCAGAAGACTGAGATCTTTGGACACTGGTTCAAAGCCAGCCCAGGCAGGAAAGTCTATGAGACTTATCTTCAAGTAACCATCAGAAATCTGGAAGTGGGGCTGTAGATCAAGTGGTAGAATGCTAACCTTGAACAGGAAAAAGCTCAGGGACAGTACTCAGGCACTGAGTTCAAGCCCTAGGACCTGCACAAAACAAAACAAAACAAAGAAAAAAAGAAAAAGAAAAACCCAACAGCAGCAAAACTATACTGTCACTTTCCTCACCTCATTCAAAGCCTACTTCTTTAATGTGGAGCTGGTAGGACTGGCATAATTATCTGAGACTTGCCTAGGGGTTGCCTTGAGGCCCACCTGTGAGTGTTTTTTTTTCCCCCTGGAAAGACAAAGGTCAGGGTTGCAGCAGGAAGGCTGGAGGGCAGACTAGAGGGAGAAACTTCAAATTTAGAGGATGGGCCTTCTCTAACTGGCACTTTCTGCCCCTTTCTCAGACTTGTCCAGGTGCTAAAACCTCTGGCTCTGACCTTTGACTCCGGGCCTCTGGGTGGGCACTCAGAGACAGAATCACAACTGTAGGTGGGGCCCAGGGGACCCAGAGGTGGCTCAGGGAGTTAACGATTTACGAGGGGCCCCTTCCGGAGCCCTCCCTCCTCGGGGCCTAGCAAGCAACCCGTGACTGCCCAGGCAGCTAGACACAGAACCTGTCCCACCAGTTCAAAGAACAGTTCATCTCTGGGCCCACCCCAGGCACAGCTGGAGCACCCAGTCTCCCCCAGGTCTGAAGGCGAGGACAGTCTAAGGGTTGCTATCTAGGGTGTTGAGGGGGGCCCTCATTTGAGGAGAGAGATGAGCCTATTTTCAGAAGTCCTAGTGAGGAGGGTATTTAAAGCCCAGCTCTGTTCTCTGGGGCCTCAGGGGGGGGAGGAGAGAGAGAGAGAGAGAGAGACAGAGAGAGGAAACTGAGCCCCACCCCTCCATCCACCCCTAGCTGGCCTGCAGTACCACCCCGCCCCAGCCTGCAGGCCTTGGGCAGGGCCCTTTTAGGCCCAGCTGTATTCTCTCTGGGTAAGGTGTCCTCTAGGTCTAGTATTGAGAGATTTGTGACATAGTGTTGTCCCCTTACACTAAAGCCTCCCCTCTTCTCTTCCTGGTCCTTAGAGTCCTGGAGTCTCAGCTTTGGTACCTAGAGAAGCCGAGGGCTACTGCACGGGTGTGACACTTCCCCAAATGGCCCTGCACATACAGGCCAAGTTCCTTGTGGGGCTGTATCTGTGGTTGTCTATACGTGGGAAATATGCAGGAGTGAGGGAGGGAGATTGCACTGGCATCTGCTCCCTCATAGCCATTTTATCCCCGAGCTGGAGCCCCATTTCTGTCCTCCCTTCCTTCCTGTGTACACAGATCAAGGCCAGGTGTGAACCACCAAACTGATTTCTCAGGAATGGGCAAGCCTGGGCCACTTTGGACGCAGATAGGGCTTGTTTGACTTCCCCCTTTAGTGTCCCTTTCAAAGGCCATGGGTAGGGGTGAATGAAACCTAAGGAATGGAGTAAGTGTGAGGGCTGAGACTCCAAGGCCACAGGCTAGAGCAGTAAAGCTGTTTTCTGCTTCTGTTCATGCTGGGAAGTTCATAATCTAGGGTGACCTCATTGAAGACTATTCTGTATTCTGCTGTAGCAGGCAGGGCAGCCAACCCCTGCTTCTGTGCTTTGTGATACAGGTGAGGGCAGTGGGCCCAGAGAGGGGTAGATTTAAAGTGAGGACTGGCTATCTTTGTGTGAGCATGAGTGCTGCTTTTAGAGCATGCCAGTACTGGGCTTGAATTCTTGCTAGCACTCTACAGCTTGAGTCACCCTCTAGTACATCATTTTGTTGGTTAACTGGAAATAGAGGGTTTTTTTGTGTAGGCTGGCTTCAAACTTCAAAATTCCATGAGTAACTAGGATTATAGACAGGAGCCCAAAGTGCCTGAAGATCCTAAATCCTATACTTCCCCTCATGCAGTCTTTTTTGTCGCTGCTCTTTTAATCTATGATGAGCATTAGCTAAAACAGGTGGTTATGGAAGTATAAATTGACATTCTGGGGGCCGGGAGTTTGGCCTAGTAGTAGAGTGCTTGCCTAGCATGCACGAAGACCTGGGTTTAATTCCTCCATACCACATACATAGAAAAAAAAAAAAAGCCAGAAGTGTTGCTGAGGCTCAAGTGGTAGAGCTCTAGCCTTGAGGAAAGCCCAAGGACAGTGCTCATGCCCTGAGTTCAAGCCCCAGGACTGGTAAAAAAAAAAAAAAAAAAAAAAAATGACATTCTGGTTTTGCTACCCTGGGCTAGAGTAGGGAACCTGAGGATTAATTATGCACAGAAAGCAATTAGCATAAGCTGGGCACATAACTCAGAGATCAGAAAGATGTTGGCTGCTATTGTTATTACTAGTTACTTAGAACCTTCAGGCCTCAAGTAAGTAAAAGACCCTCCCTCAGCCTCAAAGAATTTTCACAGATGATGGTAATGAGTGGATATGGGGACTAGTAAGTAAATAAAAGCTATTTCTGCTGGGCATCTGGGGCTCTATAATCATAGCTACTCAGGAGGCTGAGATCTGAGGATCATGGTTTGAAGCCAGTCTGGGCAGAAAAATCTCTATGAAACTCTCCTCCAATTATCCACTCAAAACCCAGAAGCGGAGCTGTGGCTGAAAGTGGTAGAGCTCTATCCTTGAGCAAAATTGCTCAGGGACGATACCCAGGCCCTGAGTTCAAGTCCCACAACTGATAAAACAACAACAGCAACTACATATTTCAGTGATTCAGTTTGCCTAGCATAATGCTGCCTTGAATTTGAACCCTAGCACTGCAAAAAATCAACAAAAGGAGTGGGGGGAGGGAGAGGGGACAAAAACATGAGAAAGGGTATCAAGGTTTAAGAAATAATTACCTGATGAATATAACTGTAACCCCTCTATACATTATCCCGACAATAAAATAAAGTAAAATAAAGAAACAGAATTTTTTTGTGTGCCAGTCCTGGGCCTTGAACTCAGGGCCTACACACTCGTCCTTGAGCTTCTTTTGCTCAAGGCTAGCAACTCTACCATTTGAGCCACAGAGCCCAAGAAAACCTACTTCTGTGCAATGTGGTTACTGAAGCCATATGAGAGGATAAATGACAAGCCCAATGCCAGCCCAGAGTGCACATGTGCAGTGCATACCTTTCCAAATGATACCAAGCAAAGGCTAGAAGGCTTGTCCATGGACCAATCTGTATGTTCTTTCAGCTACCCAAAGAATTACCCTTTTTTGTTTTTCTGATTCCCCCAAAGGCTACTTGTGACCTTGTTGGTATGGCTCAAACTCAGACTAGAAGTGACAGAGAAGATTTCCAGTGGAGATGATATATGTTATTGGTCTTCACCAGGAAATTTATGAGATGAGCTTGATTAAATCACTTCTAGGCAGAAGGAACAGAATATCTAAAGTCCTAGCATCCTGAAGCAGGGCCTTGGGAGTATCTGAAGGGTTTGCCGATGTTTGGTGTTGGTCAGTAGGGCTCAAGGATTTCCTTGGTAGGAAAGCCAAGGCAGGGCAGGGATCTGGGGAGCCACACCTCGATGCTAGATATGAGTGTTTTCAGCAGGATTCAAGAGAGTGGCATGAGGGGATGAGGGAGAGGAAAGTGATGGAGCCCTTGTTTAGCTTACAGAAAGCTCTGGGTTGAATCCTTAGCCCTTGCTTGAGGAGGGGATATGAATATGAATGAGAAGGAGAGTGCTGTTTCAGAGTCCTGAATTGAGACATACTCCATTGTAGAAGACAGGGCAGGTAGACGCCAAAGGTCTCTTGTCTTCACCAAAGGGGTTGGAGACTTGAGGAATGTACTTCCTAACTTGAAATCTATGGTTGGTTGAAAATTCAACAGAAAGGTGAACAATAATGTTGAGATGAATATTCCTTTGGTGGTGATCTCTGTTCTTGGGAAAGGGTAAAGCTCCCCATCCCATTCTTTCTAGATGTCCTCCACTTTTCTCTCTTATCTATAACAGAGAAGTCTATGTGGATGTCTTGTGCAGGACATTTTCTAGACATACTACTTTTTTTGTCTGAGACCTGGACTTGAACTCAGTATCTGATGCTTTCACTCACTGGTTGGTGATCTACCTCTTGAGCCACGCCTCCAACACCTGTGCATTGCATTTTCCATATGGATAACCTGCCTGAACTCTCCCCTCTTGTTCTTTTTTTTTTTTTTTTTTTTTTTTTTGTGGGTCATGGAGCTTGAACTTGGCCTGGGCACTGTCCCTGAGCTCTTCAGCTCTAGGCTACTGCCCTGCCCTTGAGCCAAGCCCCGCTTCTCATTTTCTAGAGGTTAATTGAAGAGTCCAGGTTCTTTTTTCACTCGTGGCCTAGCACTCTATCAACTGAACTATTCCTCCAATACCTCTATCAGGTTTTAGTTTATAGATGGGAAAATTCCAAAATCCTCTATTCTTTAAGTTGGATCAGACATGTGCCATCACCATTTTCCTGGGGAAATCATCTCCACTGGGAACACTATAGTCTGTAGTCTCCTTGGGTGTGGAAGGGGGGGGGAATGGTCCCCTAAATTGGATAATAGGAATTCCCTAAGGTGTAGATCCCGGCATAGACCTTTTCACTCTGCACTGACCTCAGGTGTCTGGGATCTATAGGGTGCTTTTACCTCTTAGGTTCTAATCCTTGTATGGGATAGGTACCTCTTCCTAGTTTGTGCCTCACCTTCCCCAAACATTAAGTGCTGGGACATTCTGGATATGCCTCAATTTCCTCACATGGTCAGTACCAAACAGTGCCTGATGCTCAGGGTGAGGCCCAGAATGCGTGTTTAAGCAGTGTGAGAGTGAACATCTGGGTGCCTTCACCATTTTAAAATTGTCTTCCCATAGCAAGCATCTTGCTTTTCTTCGCATGGTATGTTTACAAAGAGTGGCTTTGAAGAAGCCTGTTGGAGGAGAGGGGCTCACCAGCATGCTAGAAGAGCCATTCTTTGTAAAGACCATGGGGGGGGGGGTCTGCAATGCCTGGGAGGAGAAGGAGGAGTCACTTTAAATGGCCTGCCTTTTATGTCAGGAGTGGAAGGTGAGGCTACATATTCCATATACCAGCTGAATTCTGTCCTTTGACACCACCCCCACTCCCAGTTGGGTTCAGGCTCCAAGTTCTCCTATAGAGAAGGCGTGGAGGCTTCAGTTTGGAGCCTCGGTTCCAGGGAGACCCAAGCTCCATGGCCTTCACTATGGCTGGGAGACAGCCAAGGCCCACAGAAGAGAGAGGAAGCAGTGAGGTGGGAGACAGTTTCGCTTCTCTCACGGAGGCTTAGCCTGTGGCTGGAGGCGGTCGGGTCGTGGCAGTTAACTCCCTGCTATCTGGACCCCAATAGATGTCAGGCTGTAACGTTTAACACTAGGCCCACTTCCCCAACAGCCCTGCTCCTCCCCCTCCCCCGCTCAAGTTGGGGGGGGGCAGCATTTTCTGCTTGTTAACCCGCCTGCATGAATCCCAGAGAATTGGAGAACTTCCACTTTGGGATTGATTATATGCAGTTTGGGATTATACGAGCCCGGGGCTCTCTCTATGGATAGCTGCGAAGACATCTGCAGCCATAGGATTAGCCCAAGCTGGGCAGATGGAGGGAGCACTGATGGAATAAGGCCGAAGATATGCAGAACCCAAATCTCCCCCCCCCCAAGTGGGCACCTACTCTGACAAGGCTGAGGTTTCTCTTTCCACTAGTTTCTGTTGAGCGCTGCGGTGTTCCAGGTACTGCTCAGGCACCGAGTTCACAAGTCCTGGTTCTGTATCCTAGTCGCCTAAGCCTCAGGATTCAATTAGGTTTTGGCGCCTGCCTCTTAAAAGACAAAGCGTCCTTCCTCGGATCAGTTTCCCTATCTGTGCAATGGAGGCAGGAGTCTCCACTACTATTCTCACGGTGGACCCAGTACCCAACGGATCCAGGAAGTGTTCTGGAGGGGTGGGGTCTCTGAACCAGTCCAGGGCTAGGCGGCACAGTTCCTAGGAGCACCTGAGCTGGAGGCGCGGCCCAGCCCTCCCTCCCGATCGTCTTAGCTTCTAGCCCAGCTGGTGCTGTGGGGGCCCAGGGCGGCTGATTTACCCCGGAAGGTGCGTCTCCAAACCCAGACATCCCTTACAAAGCGGGGCGATCCTTTCCCTCCACCGCCCCCCGTAAAGTTGCACGGAAAAAAGGTGAAGCGGGGCTCTCGAGTGGAGCTGATCCTCGGCCCACCTAGACCGGGCGCGGGCATCCGGAGGCGTAGTGGTAGCGGCTTCCAGCCTCCGAGCCTGCGGCGTCCAAGTGGCCAGAGCTGCGCTAGGAGGGAGGCGGCGGGAGGAGGGAGGGGGAGACGGGGTGGAGGGGGGGGGACGAGGAGGGAGCGTCGAGTCCGGTCCGGGTTTTGCCGGCAGCCCCCGGGCAGCATTCAGAGCTCCTGCCCGGGCGGGCGCGCGGCGGCGGCGGCAGAGGCGGCGGAGCCTGAGCGGGGATGTAGAGGCGGCGGCGCTGGCGGTGAGAGAGCAGGCGTCCGAGCCGAGCCAGAAAAGCGGTGGAGCCTCACCCCCTCCCACACACAGCCCGCAGAGCCGGGCCCCGCGTCCCAGCCCCGCGCCCAGCCATGCCCGCCGCCTGCTGAGTCCGGGCGCCGCGCGCTGAGCCCTCCGCCCGCCGCGCCGCGCTCCGCTCCACTCGGGGGTGATTAGTTGCTTTTTGTTGTTTTTTAATTTGGGCCGCGGGGAGGGGGAGGAGGGGCAGGTGCTGCAGGCTCCCCCCCCCTCCCCGCCTCGGGCCAGCCGCGGCGACGCGACTCCGGCTCCGGACCCGGGCTCGGCGGGCGACTGGAGCGGAGCGCACCGCGGCGGCGGCGGTGCCCGGAGCGGAGCGCGGCTCCCCGCCCCGCCCCTCCCCCCGGCCTCGCGGCGACGGCGGCGGCGGCGACTCGGACGACGCGGAGAGCCGGTAGGTGTCGGGCCACGGCCCTCCCCCGACCCCCCCCTCCAGTCCAGCCCCCTCCCCTTCCCCGCCTCCCTCCCTCTCCTCCCCCGGGGCTCGGTGCGCGGCCGGGGCCGGAGTTCGCAGCAAGTCGGCGGAAAGTTTGGCGGCGCGGGTTCCCCCGAAGTTCAGGTGCGGAGAAGGAGGGACGGGGAAGGAGGGGTCCGTGTTCGGGAGGGGCGGGGGACGCCTGCAGCCGGAGCTGCGGAACCCCGGAGCCTGGGGGACCTCGCGCCGGTGAACGCTCTGTGGCCGCCGCTGTACCCCAGCCTTCCCCAGCCGCAGTCTGCTCGGTCGCAGATCACTGAGTTCAGACAAAAAGAGGGGTTTTTAGGGTCGAGGACGGCGGGGTGGGGGCCGTGGGGTGGGACCGGGGGGTCTCCCCGTTGGGTAGGGTCGCTTCCCCTGGACGGGTGGTCGCCGACGCTGGAGCCGCGGGCGCCCGGGGTCGTCGGCTGGGTGCCGAGCGGGCGCTGCGCCGGCGGGGGCGGCTTCCTGGATGTCTCCGGCGCGCGCTCCGGACGCCCGAGCCCACTCGCAGCCCCGGGGTTTTGGGGGGGACGAGCGTCGCTGCCCTGAGCGTCCTCGGCCACGCGTGGCCGAGCCTCCCCCCCCACACTTGGAAGAGGCGGCGGCCACTTCTGTTTTCCCCTCCGCGGCTCCTCGCCCCCGCTGCCCCTGGGGTGCAGGGGTGGGCTGATCAACTTTGACCTCCCCCCCACACCTAAGTATCGCCCCCACCTCCGCCGTGCTCCACCACCTCTCTCCCCCCCCACTCCAACCTTGGGGAGTCTTTCGGGCTGCCTGCGAGCCCCGCGGGTGCCAAGCAGCGTGTACAGCCCGGGACGGAGAATGGGGGTGTTCCCCTAGCTGCGGGGCGGCGGGGAGGCGGGCGTCCCGGGCCCTCGTCACGCCGCCCTGGCCCAGAATTTAGCCCTGAAGTCCGCCCCGAACCCCCACCCCCTCCCCCACGCCCGCCCTTCCCTTCGCATCCCGGGGGCGAGGGGCCGAGCCGCCTCAAGAGGAATGTGTTAATTTTCTGACTAGGGGAAGTTGTCCTCCCCCATTGGGCTGCTTTCCGGCGGGGTGCGTCCGGCTTTGTTTATGTGTAGGATAGACCCGAGTGAGGGACCCCAGTTTTTAATGGGGGGGGGACTTCCCGGGACCTGTCAGAAGAACTGAAACCACCAATGAGAGAGCGGTATATGTTTTCTCCTCTCGGGGGAATGGTAAGGGGTGCCCCGAGTTGGCTGGTACCAAAGGCTACGGGAGGCACCAGGAGACGGGGTGGGGGGGGGCAGGTCTGCAGTGACTCATCCGGAGAGACCTGTCCCGGGGGGGGGGGTCTCCAGTGACGGGGCGCTGAAGGTTTGGCCACCGCGCCCGACTTTGCCCTGGGAGCCCTGGGTGGTCTGGGAGCTGGAGTCGGGATTGGGGTGTGCTGAAAGGGAGGGAGCGGCCGGGCTGCTGGATGACCGCCTTCCCCTGAGCGGCGGGCGCAGTTTGGAGCCCTGGGTTTTGTCGTGGGCTCGGCCACCCCACCCCCGCGTTTGCTCAGGAAGCGCTGGGGAGGGGGGCGTGTGTGCTCGCTCGGCCGTCGCCCCCGCCGGAGCCGCCCCGGGGCCGCCGGCACACAGAGTCCCTTTCAAGTTTTCCGCTGGGGCCGCCTGGCGGGGGCTGCGAGCGCGGCCGCTGCGGACTTGTTTGGAGCGCGATTTGAACGCCCGGCGCCACCTCAGCCGCCCCAGCCCGCGGGGGTGGGGGTGGGGTCAGGCCCCGCGGTGGGGAGCTTTTAATTGGATGGGGGGGCGGATGATTAGCACTGAGCGTCCCCTCGTGAGACCCTCCTGTCTCGATTCCAGCTACCCCTGGAAACCCAGGAATGGGGACTCCCTGGAACCCTCTTTTTTGAGGCCCGTGCTGTGAGACGCCTGCAACTGCGTGGTGTTGATTTAGCAGTTTCCCTCGAGGAGAGTCGAGCTGGAGCTGGCGGAGGGGGGGTGGCCCCGCTCTGCAGCTGTCACCCCCCTCCCAGAGCGGAAATTGCCCTCTCTACTAGGGAAGGAGGGAGTGACAGTTTGGTTTTTGCCCTGGGGAGGGGTGGGAACAGCTGAGGGAAGTTGGCCTTTGCATTCCTCGTCTGCGCTGGGAGTTTGGTCGGTGTCTCCCTTCCATCCTGGCAGGACCTGGGACTCCAGGGGAAGCCCTTGCCAGCCTCGAGCCTCCTTCCATGCTGCCCTCACTTTCCAAGTGGAGGCAGAGACGTTCCCTGCAGCAGACAGACCCTTGACTGGTTTGCAGTTGGTGCCTTATTTATGTGTGTATTGGGGCCTGGATGTTTTCCTGGCTCAGCAGGTGACCCTGGCCTGGGCCTCCTATCTCTCCCCCAACAGAGCCTGTTGACTTACCCCAGGGCCAGTGGCCTTCTCTTTATCACGTGAGGCCTGGAATGTCCACCAAGCTGGGCTGGGTCGTGTTGGGGGAGGGGAGGGGAAAAGAAGGGGGAGGATCTCTGTGTCCTGGGTTGAGGCCCTAGGGCTCCCACCATGACTACCTCAATTTGTATTTTTTTTGCACTTAAGCCTAGTGCAATAGCACTTTGAGCTACAGCACTGCTTCCAGGTTTTTAGTAGTTAATTGGTGATATAAAGTCTCATGGACTTTCCTGCCCTGGCTGGCTTTGAACCACTATCCTCAGCTCTCAGCCTTCTGAGGAGTGGCTAGGATTACAGGCCGTAGTCATTGGTGCCCAGCTACTACCTCTGTTTTTGTTACCCATTCAGGTTTCTTGCCTACCTATTTGTCTAGTATGACACTGAGGCCATTGGAGTATATAGTACGATTGCATCTGTCTAAAGAACCAAGTCTCTGGGAATCAAATATCCTTTCCTCTTAGTTATTCCTGAGAGGTAGAATGGAGATGGTGGTCTCCCTGGGAGGAGAGAGAAGGATGGGTCTGAAATAAGGTCAGCTGACTTCCTAAGGTAAACGAGTTGGGGTAGAAGTATGTGAATATGGGTGAGAGAGTCAGACCCAAACTACTTTTCTAGAGGCCTCTGTGTGTTCTGACCCATCTACTCAGAACTAATCCCAAACAGTGTTCTGGAGCATGCTTTAACTGGTCAAAGATAGGGCAAATTTGCTTATTATTCCATTTATTGTCATTGTTCACTGCTTACATATAAGTATTCATTCATTCATTCATTCATTGGCTTGATATGTAAGTATTGAACTACCACTGAATATCAAGTCTTATTCTTTTGAGCAGGGTGCCAGTGGCTCACACCTGTAATCCTAGCTACTCAGGAGGCTGAGAGCTAAGGATTTTGGTTCAAAGCTAGCTTAGACAAGAAAGTCCCTGAGACTCTTCAATTAACCACCAAAAAAAAAACTGTGGTAGAGCACTGGCCTTGAGCAAAAGAAGCTCACAGATAATGCTCAGGCCCTGAGTTCAAGCCCTAGTACCTGTACCTAAAAAAGAAAAAAAAATTCGAGCATATGAATAACTGCCCCTATTGAAGCAGGCACTGGTAGGAGAGCTTCCTGGATCTCCCCTCACACCTGGTCCTATCCTAGGGCTCTGTGTGTGGGGTGTGTGTGTGTGTGTGTGTGTGTGTGAAGTGCCCTTGATTAAGTGTATTAATAGTTAAACTTTCACTCATAGCTGGAACTCACCAGACCACAAAAAAAAACCTCCCCCGTTACTCACGCGCTACTGCCCAACAAGAATATCCCACTAAAGTTTTGTTGTTTTTTTTTTTTTTCCTGCTTTCTCCTATGTCCCCCTCGCTGTCTGCCTCCCTTACCCCAGTTTAGAGCCAGCCCTCCCAGGCTGTTGGCAATGAGAGAGGACTGCCCCCTCAAATCTCTAACCCTCTCTCTACCTGCCTCCTAAAGCCAGAAGCATTGTCAAGTGGCAGAGATGAGGCTGTGTTGCACAAGTTTGTTGGTCTACCCTGTAAGAACCTGGGTGATGTGTGTGCATATGACCCAGGACGTGGGTCTCTGGGTCGTATCTATAATCTGTGAGTGAATGTGTAGAATGTTTGTCTGTCTGTGTCGGGATGTGGCAGCCTGAAGTGCGTAGTTTTGTTTTGTGAATCAGGGTGAATTAGCTGCATTGTATATATCCATGCCTCATGCTTCAGTTACTGATGAAGCTGAGATTATGTATCTAAAAGTTAGATACGGCTCTGTCAATCTGGGAAGGGGTGTGTGTGTGTGTGTGTGTGTGTGTGTGTATGTGTGTGTGTGTATGTGTGTGTGTGTTTGCAATTTTGGAGAATTGAAATTTGTGACTGGTGTGTATCTATACATGCTTATAAATCTGGGAGTGTCTGGCTGCCTGAGTGGTGTGTGTCTGGATTTAAATATTCTCGCCAGTCTAGAAGTGGCATATCTGAGATGTGTGGGCAGTGGTCTGTGTCTTTGGTGGCCGTCGGCAATGTGTTCCTTTCTCTTCCTGGATCTCTTCTTTCTGAGTTTTTCCCTACCTGGTTGTTTGTGGCCCAGATTGTGTGTTTTTCTATCCCCTTCCATTCTGCCCTCTCCCTTGTCACCTTCCCTCCCACCTTCCCCCTCCCCCTTGCAGTAACTGGGCAGCTTCCTTGCCTGCCTGCCTGCTGGGAGTTTTGGAAGCCATGGAGGGAGACAGGCTGGGGCCAGGGTGACAGCGCGTATCCACGGCAATGGCAGCCTGTGATTACAGAAATAAAAGGATTTTAAGGTCATGGGTATTTTTTATGTTTCTCCCCTTTGGTGGAGCTAGTGGCAGCAGAGGGCCCCAGCTGTGTATCTGCACCTTATGCAGGTGAACATGAATGTGTAGGGCTTATCTGGGAGCATGTAAACATGTATGTACATGCATGATCACAGCCTGTCTACCTGCTTCTTATAGGGAATCCATAGGGTTGTCATTGATTCTCCTGGGGAAGAATTCTCAGGAAGACTTCTTGCTTCTGAGTATTACATGTGACTAGAACCCTGCAGTTCTCAGCATGCTGAGGAGAGCAGTATGGCCCCAACCCTTGCTCACCTATCCCTCCACCCCCTAGTTGAGTGACTCTAGCCAGGAGAATAGTTGGGCCCAGTCACCTGGGCAAGGCTACATCTTGGGGTGTCAGAGCCCCTGGCCCAGCTCCAGACCCAGTAATTGCATTCTGCTGCCTAATCCCCCGCCAGCTCAATTAGATCGCAAATTCTTCTTCATTTCCTGCCTCTGATGCTGGCCTCCCTCTGGGCTTGTAGTGACTGGGAAGGGGGGGAGATCCCAACCTACCTTTCACCAGTGTCGGTGGAGTGGGGGCTGAGACCGTGATTAGTTCCTGCTACCACTGACCCTGGGAGCCCAGAGGACCAGGAGGGTGGGGCTCTGCCAGCCCCTAGACCAACCTCAGTATCTCTGTGCTGGGAGAGGAGTCTTGTGTTACCTAGTAGATCTAGAAGATCCTTCTAGATAGACCTCCATATCATACCCTAACTTGGACCCTGCATAGGCTCTTCTTGACTCCTGTACCCAGAGCATTTGCTGACTACCCCTCTCCCCAGCATGGCAGTTGTGACCTTTTTTCTTTCTTTCTTCCTTCCTTTCTTCCTTTCTTTCTTTGTCTCCCTTTTTTTTTTTTTTTTTCCTCCATGGTACCTTGTTTTAGGAGAAAGTCCTAGAAGCCATGAGATCACTCAGTGCTTCTCACTCCCCTTTCTTTCTCTTCCTCACCTGGACAAGTATATATAAGCAGTAGGATTCAGTCCATCAGACCTGGCTCCAAATCCTGGCCCTATCACACTCTAGCTAGATCTGTGACATGAACAAATTCTCTCCGCACACCTCCGTTTTCCTCATCTTTGGAATGGGATAATAAGTGGTGCCTCGCAAGACCAATTTTAGATGAATACAGGGATCACACAGTGCCCAGCATGGGTGGTGGCTCATTCACAGTTTGCATTTAGTTACCTTGAACTTGGTGCTTTTGTCTTTTTTTTCTTTTATGCCAGTCATGAAGCTTGAACTCAAGACTCAGGCCTAGGCACTCCTTGAGCCTTTGTGCTAAAGGCTGTTTATGTGGTACCGAGGAATTGAACCCAAGGCTTCATGTATGCCAGGCAATTCGCACCCCTCTTATTTTTATTTTATTTTATTTTTTAAGACAGTACTTCCAATGGGATACCAGTGGCTTGCCCCTGTAATCCTAGCACCTTAGGAGGGCTAAGACCTGAAGATCACAGTTCAGAGCCAGCCAGAAAGCCTCTGAGACTCCAGTCTCCAATTAAGCCCTCAAAGCAGGAAGTGGAGCTGTGGCTCAAGGTCAGCACCCTGGTCCTGAGTTCAGGCCCCAGGACCAGCACACAAAAAAATACAAGTCCTCCATATGTAGCCCTGGCTGGCTTTGAGCTCATGATCTTTTTGGAGGATTACAGGCATCTATAAGCAAATCTGGCTAAAAGTTGGCTTTTATGGTGGTGAGTCCCTCATATCGCCCAGTGACATTGCTTATATACTTAGCATCAATACTCTAGCTTGCTCATTACCAGGTATGTGATCTTGGTGCATTATTTTGCCTCCCTGGGTTTCTCTTTCCCATCTGAAAAATGGGACTGATAGAACACGGACCTTGGGGTGAGTGATAGGGTTACCTGCCTGGTTTCCTGCCTATTAATTGCCTTCTTTCAATACACCAAGCCTGTCTGGTGTGGGGAAGGGCTGATGACACAGGTTGGGGGGCTAGAGACTAGCCAAGGTCATGGGCTGGTAATGGGGCCTGGAAAGGACCTGCTGGCTCAGCTGAGCTGTGAAGCAGTCTTCCTTCTCTGCCCGTGGGTCTCTGAGGAACGTGGTGGCTTAGCTGATTTGTTCTGGGAAGGGGACGCTAGATGTCTGCCCCTTCTTCCTCAGGAGACACCCGTGGCAGTGGCTGTGCTGACAGGCCTCCTGGCTTTCTTGCTAGGGTGGCTGGCAGCTCTGGAAGGCCGGCTGTGCCCAGATCACCCCAAGGGAAGAGGGAACTGCAAAGAGGGAACTGTCCATGGCAAAAAAGAAAGGAAGGCTGGTGGCAAGAGAGCTGGGGAGACTGGCTGTGACAGGTTGGGAGGGGGCAGCCTTCTGTCTTGGGGTCCCTCAGTGCTCACTAGTTAGTGTCCTGCTTTCTATGACCTCTGTCACTCACTGGCCTAGGCTTTTTAATATTTCATGGCCCTTTCAAGCTGCCCCCCTGCCCCAGCCCACACAGCCCTCTTTGTCTGCCTGCTACCACCCCCATCCCTGTCACTGAATTACTGACCTAGAGGCTGCCTCTGCCTTCCCACAGCCCCAACAGCAGCATCTATCCTTGTTGCTTTCCCCGTCCCTCCTGACTTCCCTATCCCCTACCTCCACTTGTGACACCCCCCTCCCACCTTTCTGTGGGTCTGTCCCCTCCTCTTGACCATCTCCTTGCCCTTTTCCTCCATTTTCCTCTTTTGTTGGCCTTCTCCTACCCAATGGAAAAGAAACCACGGCAACTGGTCCTGTCTGGCTGTTCCCCATCCACCCCTTCCTGCCATCCCCCGCTCCCCCCAGCTGGGCTGGCCAGCCATGAGAGCTGGTTTTATTTATTTTTCTGTTTGTTTGGGAAGAGGGCAGTGGCGGCTCTGGGCCCTGGCTGCTGTGCTCTGCTTAGAGCAGCGGGCAGGCAGCCGCGCTGGCCTCCCAGGAATGTGGCTGGGACGCCCCACGCTATATTTATTCCCCTTCAGCTGCTGGCCCCAGCAGGGCAGAGCCAGGCCTGCCTGGTGGCCCCTGGGGAGTCCTGTACTCACCCTCCCTTGTCTGGCAGACCCCACATGGCCCTTGGGCCCACCACTCCCTCCCATGCCTGTGACCTCCTCTCACCTCCTCAGCCTGTCTGGCCTGTCACAGCAACACTTGTTTGTGATGCTGCTATGGGCATATGGTGGGGAAACAGGGGACCTGACACCCAATGTCCTCCATCCAGGGACCTAACCTAGGTCTATAGTCGGTCAGCCAGAACTATGCAAAGAAAGAAAGAAAAGAGGGTGGCGTTTGGCCTAGTGGTAGAGTGCTTGCCTAGTATGCACAAAGACCCGGGTTCCATTTTGGTGTACCACATACATAGAAAAAGCTGGAAGTGGTGCTATGGCTCAAGAGGTGGAGCCTCTAGTCTTGAGAAAGTCCAAGGACACTTCTCAGGCCCTGAGTTCAAGCCCCAGGACTGGCCAAAATAAATCTTTCCGAGCTTCTTTTCACCAAGCCTAGGTCCACTTTTGCCACAGTCCCTCGGCTCTGCTGAAGTTACTGGTAAGGGATAGTGATAGGGTGGAAGTGGCCGGGGCTTGAGCAGCTGTGTTCCAGGTGTCACTGGACAGACACCTCAGATTGCTCACTCAGCCGTCTATGCACACCTAAGTGTTTGCACCTGTGTGTATGCAGAAAGACTCCCTAATGAGGAACACATACTGCCATTGAAGGGAGGGCTATGTCTCCTGACATTGAGGGATGTGGCAGTGATTCCTTCCTGTACCTCAGTGCCGACACCAAGTAATATTTCCTTGTGATCAGTCTCTGCCCCCACCATTACTTCTGTTAGATCATCTATTGTACAGCGACAGTGATAATGGCTAGCTATCCTCAGCCCTTACTGGGGCAGCCACTGTGTTTACAGCTTTCAGGCCTTTGCTCCTTTAATCCCCACAGGAGCCCATGGAGTCTGGTGTTCTTAGCCCCCCCCATATACAGATGAGAAAACTGAGGCTTGGAGAGTTGGTAGCTAGCCACTGGTAAGTGGGACTGGGTCTTAGCAGAACCCATTACAGACTTCCAGTGCCATGAAGACAGCCAGGATTGGTTCCTCTGGCGTTTCCTGCACTTTTGCATATTGTGTGGCACACAAAACAGACTCCCTTAGTACTTACTAAACATAGGCCTTCTGCCTCCTCAGGCTTTATAACCCTTGGTAGTAGGCCTCCCTGCAGCAGAACAATAAGCTGATTTGCTAGTTGGATAGATAAATGAGTACATTAAATAATCAGTTGTGGGACTGAGCGCTCTCAAGGGATACTATTGGTGGGTGTGCTGCTGGACATTTTTTTTTTTTTTGGTATATGGACTCACTGACCTAGTAAAAGGGAAAGAGTTGAGGTGCCAGGGACCATCTATAGGTTGCTGGCCAAACTGGTGGGGTGGGTCGTCTCTTCTCAGCCTCAGCTTTTCCATCTATCAAATGGACTAGGGAAGTCTTTGCCTTGGCTGCTGGCTGCCAGCTGGCCTGAATCAGGGTCTGCCTGGGAGGTTAAGGGGCTGTGGTGGGAAGAAGGAAACAGTGGGTGGTGAAGACAGGAAGATAAAGCTTGGAGCTTGGCTTGGAACTTGAGAAGCAGAGAGACTAGCCCTGACCTGACACAGGCCCTCCCCCAGCAAAATCACCAACCCTTAACCTCCCACTCTTACTTCCCTGCAAGTCCACTTCTGTGACACTTCATGAGTCTATGTGTCAAGAGGAGGAATAGGCTGTCCCCCAGACTAAAACACAGCTCCCCACCCCTTTTCATGCCATTTTCTGTTGACACAGTGACTCCGATAGGGGAAACCCAGCCCCTCATTCTTCCAACCTACCTCCACCAAACCTAGTGGGAAATTGGTTAACTGAGCTCAGAGAAGGAAGACAAGTAGACACGGCCCCTTCCCAAGACTGTCAGCTCTTGGCAGTCTAGAATTTTTAGTGACAGTAATCTAGAGTCATAGACTACTTGGAATGGGAGGATTCGCAAATCAACATTCTTGTCATGCTGGGATTCTAGAATCATAGAAGCCTGGTTTTTTCCTGTGGGATGGAAGCATGAATGGCCACGTTTCAATCTTGTTTGTTATCAGGGGACATTGAGGCTCTGGGAGAAAGCTTTTCTGAGTCACACAGGTTGAACTCCTTAGTCTATTCCTGTGGCAGTAATGCCAGTTCTGCCTTAGGTGGTGGGCTCCAGGCCACACCCCAGGAGGGATGGCAAGGGGATGTGGCTGGCCTGCTGGCACAGGAGGGGTCCTCCCTGTGGCCGCCAGTTGCCTGCTGCCCACGCTTCCCCAGGCACCAGCGTGAGGAGGAAATGCAGGCTGTTGCTTCCAGCGACAGCCGGCAGGTCCGGGCGCCTTCCCAGCTCCCCCTGTGACTCATGGCTGCCTGCAGCTCGCCTCCCCTAGGGGCCTCAGCAGCCCCATCTGTGCAATGGGGAGAGGGAGCTTTACCCACAGCATAGTGTCACAGGGACAGTGAGGCTGGGATTCTGCCCAGGAACACTCTCGGGTTATGGAGAATAGTCCGAAAGAGCCAAAGGATATTTAGCCCTGGACTAAATGATATGGCTACTCTGCATATTCCCCTCAAGCCTAAGGGAAGTCTGACTTGGTCTACCTAAGCAAGATGTGTTATGGATGGTCAGTGGACAGAGAGGGTAAGACTTGAGTCCATTTCTTCTAGGAAGAGCCATAAGATGGGAGGTCTCTTGGGTCTCTTTCCTGACTGCAGTATACCCCATCTGCAAAATGGAGCTAGTCATTCACACAGTGCTGGATGTTGGGGGTGCTAAAGCAAGTGGCAAATACTTGGCTGCAGAAATGAGGTGGGGTGTGTGGTTGGGTACAGGAATGGCTTAGGGCAGGTAAGAAGCTAGCCAATGAGGCATTGTCCAGCAGAAAATCCCAGCTATTTTACAGAAGTGTTGTCCATACTTTTCTTCTGGGAAGGAAATCAGGCAAGCAGGACAGGGAGAAGAAGCCCCTCCCCAGTCAGCCCACTTGATGACATGGAAGCTGGGCAGGTGTGCCCCTCGCACTGTGGGAGGGCTGGAATGTACTCCCATGCTCTGGTGAAGGGCCGGGCCATCCTCAAGATTTCAAAGCCTTCCCTTAGGGTCTTGTGCCCTCCACCCCATCCTGAGCTGCTGCTGTGGAGCTAGCAGATGCTGTTTCATGGGCAGAGGCAAGTGGGAGGCCTCCGGAAGGTCCTCCTGGGAGGTTGGGGGGGGCAGGGGAGGCAGCGGGGGTGTTGGCAGCTGCCAGCCAGCTAGACTGGCTCACAGTATGGCTTCCCAGGTCCCCAGGCCAGGGCCTAGGGCATGGTGCTTTGGAGTTGAGTCTAGTCCCTCCTGCCCCTGTTTTTTCTCCACTGCCTTCTCCAGGCTCCTGAGCTCTGGCCCCCTCCCATCCCTGGCTGCATCCCTGGCTGTGTCTGCAGACCCCCCCTCCCCCCGGAAGACAGGGTGGAGGCACAGCGGGCTCAGAACAGCGGGTGCCCGAGCAGCCAAGTATTTGCGTGAGCTGTCAGAGACAGACAAGCATGTGGGGAATTTGGTGCATGTGGGGCTGGGGGAAGCAGCCGGGTGGGCAGGCCGGCAGGCAGGCAGGAAGGCAGGAGGAGGAGGGAAATAGAGGCTGCCTCCTGGCCTGTTGAACCCTAAAGAGATTATCACTCTTTTCAGTTCTAGAGGCTGCTTTAGCCAGATGCCCTCTGCCCATACCCGAGCCGTGAAGAAGTGGGCTGACCATCTGAGATGGTGCTCATGCCGGGGAGGGGACGCCTTGGTTCAGCCTGGAGCCTGGAAGAGTTGCTCTTTGGTGAATTGTTGAGCCAGGCAGGAATCTAGATTGTGCCTGACTGTGGCCTCCAGGAAATAGCAGCTGTCATGCTTACCCCCACCCCCTCAGCCTGGCACAACTTGTTTCCTGGCCAGGGTCCGGCTGGGGCAGATTGGAGGAGCCTGGTATTGCCCGGCCTGGGCAAGGAACAGGCAGGGTGGAGGGGGTCATGTTTATAAGCTTAAAGACAGTTTGTGTGCTATAAGGGGGGCCATAAGCCTTGTAGCCACTGTAAAGAGACCCCCAACTCAGTTGTCTTATGGTCCACTGCTAGATCTGTTAGTCACTAGTCCAGGGCCTGGAGATGAGTAATGCCAAGAGGGTATACACTAGCCCAAGATCATGCAGTGTGGTTACCCACCCTTCCCCTTCCCTTCATATGGGTGTGGTCGTGGGGGTTGGGAGCAGCTTTGGGGTTTGCTTGTGGGGGGGAGGTTAGGGGTTATATTTACCCAGTTCTGAAGAGGGGAGACTGGG
The DNA here is from genome assembly GCF_031878675.1 of Megascapheus bottae. Lineage (NCBI taxonomy): Eukaryota > Metazoa > Chordata > Mammalia > Rodentia > Geomyidae > Megascapheus > Megascapheus bottae. The sequence goes on along the minus strand of NC_143512.1, from coordinate 13,493,889 downwards.
AGCAGCTGTTGAGGGGTGCATAGAATCCTGGAACTGCATTTAGTCTGGACAGAAATATCCTCACCCACCCACCCACCTACCAGGCTTCAGGCTTGTCCCCTGAGGGGCAGCTTGCCTGGGCCTGGCGGCTGGCGGGACAGGCAAGATGACCCGATAGGCTTTTCCCAGCTCAGGTTTCGATGAAACAGGAACCAGAGCTGCAGCCTGGGCCGTGGGGCCAGGGCAGCCGGAGCCTGGGGGCCAAGGTGGCCTCCCTCACCTCCCCCTCCTTCTCTTCCACGTCGTCGCGCAGCCTTCCCTTCAGAGGCCTAGGGAAGCAGCAGGTTATTTATCAAGCCAGCCTCCCTGCCGCGTCTGCCCGCTCCTCCCCCCCCACCCCCCAGTGCTGGCGGCCATGAGCCCAGCCGAGCAGGGTGAGCTGAGCAGGGTGAGCTGGGCGGGCGGGTGGCGGGATTAGCTCAGGAGACATGAGTCACCCCATCTCCAGCAGCCCCACGAGGCCCTGCGGCCTGGCAGGCAGAGCACACACACACACACACACACACACACACACACTCATGCATCCCGCACACAGCTCGCCCGGGAGCACACAGAACAGCCACCATCACAGTACACATAATCCCACACGGATCAGCACTCCCTCACACATGCAGGCCCAGACTCGGCTACATGTATGCAGCATCCAGAAAGTAGCCCAAGCACTGAGCACACATATGCTAGCACATACACAAGCAGACGCCGACCCAGGCAAACTGGATATACACAGTCACGCATGGGTGTGCCTCCTGCCAAGAGGCCACACACCCCCTCGGGAACCGTACACACTGTGCCAATTTAGGCAGTGCTACATGTCCTCCAGTCACAGCTTCAGGCAGTGGTCCCTAGCCCAGAGCTCACACCTGATGAGGCTTAGACCAGGAGCCTGCACACAAATATGTTGTCCAAGTGGTTAGGGGGCCACAAAAGAAGGCCTGCTGTCAGGTTTACATAGAATAAACTTCCTCTCAATAATATGCGATTCCATGGAGTGAAGGTGGGGATGGGAGCTTTTCCCATTACCTAGTTGCTCTGGGCCCATCTGAGGACTCACTTGTTCTCTAGATTGGGAAACTGGCTCAAACAGAGTTAGTGGGGTGGGGAAGTGGGGGAGAGATGCATTGGAACTAGGAAGAGGAGAGGCTGGAGGGGAGATACTTTTGAAAATAAATTTCCCCAGGATCCTTGGTGACTGCCTGATCTTTCTACCCTGGGTTGGGGCTATGAGAGATGGAGGCATGGGTAGGCATTTAATGCGACCCTGCTGGAGTGGGTCATGTCCTAGGAGTTCTTCTTCATCCTGGTACCTACTTTTCTCTGTCCTCTTGGTTCCCAAGTCTGTCGTTGTCCAAGGTTGCCCCTTCACATACAAGTGGCACCTTGTTATACGTGTGCATGCACACACATATGCTAGTCTCATTATTGAGAAACTCAAGGCTTCCCCCATTCTTGCCAGTCCTGGGGCTTGAACTCGGGGCCTGAGTACTGTCCTTATGCATTCTCAAGGCTAGCGTTCTACCATTTGAGCTACAGCACCACTTCTAGCTTTTTCTGTGTATGGGTGCCAAAGAATCAATCCTGGGTCTTCATGCATACTAGGCAAGCACTCTACCACTAGATCAAACTCCCAGCCCCTCGGGGCTTTTTTTTTTTTGCTCAAGGCTGGCACTCTTACATCTTTTTGCTGGTTAATTGAAGGTAAGGATCGCATTTTGTCCACTTGAGCTGAATTTGGACCATAGTCTTCAAATCTCTGGCTCCTGAGTAGCTAGGATTGCAGATGTGAGCTGGAGATTTAGAGCTTGGCCATGGCCCTGGTGCTTAGTCCACAGCCATGCAAAGTAAGCACAGAGCTGGCCTGAACAGAGGTCTTGGTTGGAGAAATACCCTCAGGGACTCTGTAAGACTTTGTTCTCTTGTTGGGGTTAAAGCCTCAACTGAAGGTACAGTCACTTCTCATATACTGGGTAGCAGACTGTCTTCCCGAAGAGAATAGAGTCCAGTGGAGTGGGCTTCATGATTTTGAAGGCCTTTGGACTCTTACCTTCTAACACTTAGACTCTGGATTATTTGGGGCCTATCAAGGCCTGAACAGGTAAGGACAGAGAAAGAAGGGCTCAGAAATAAAAGCATTAGTGGACTGCCAGTAAGATTATAAGACCTTCTGAGCCAAAGACTCTGCATTGGACAAGCCCAAACATCTGACTTCATCACTACCTTCTGGGCAGTTATGGGTCAATCTGCCAAGCTCTGATCTCACTTTTGTCATCTATAAAATGGAACATGCCTCACCTGTCTTAAAGCTACAGGTTCTAAAATAGATGGTATGGCTGGGGGTGTGGCTCAGTGGTAGAATATATGCTTAGCATATAGGAAGCCTGGATTTAACGGGAAGGGTCGTTAAAATAATGGAGTTCTCACTAGACTCACTCTGTTGCAGCCCCATATGCCTGTCCTCTATTTTATTTGTGGGGGGGGGGGTTAGCACCCTGCAACAAAGCCCCTGAATTAGTTGGCCTTTGCCTTAGAGCTGTTTTCAAATTGGAATGTTGAGGCTTAAGAATGGTGTGGCTAAGCTGGCTGGGACAGCAGGTAGGAATTGGTTGGACTCAGAACCAGGGTGGGGGGCATCCTTGGGTAAATTCTTGGAAGGTTCACAACATGTGAGGAGAGAAAGCCAGCGATAGTTCTGAGACTGTTTTGTAACCCAGCACTCAACACAGCAAGACCACTACAAGCTAGACTTTGCAGGGTAATGAGGAACTTAGCACATACCTGTATGGCAGTAATACCAGGAATTGCAGAAATCTACGAAGTGTTAACTAGAGCAAGCATGAGTGGAGAGCCAGGGAGCAATGTAGAAAAGGCTGACAGGAAGTGTCATTGGGTTCTTCCTATGTCCAGAAAAGATAGGCCTAGGTAGGTGGCAATACCTTCTACTAACCTTTAGGCTCTACAGCTTAGGGACAGGGGCTCTGTGTTGGGGGCTGTGGAGACAGCATGAAGACTTGGCCTACAACTTTAAGGCAAATGGGCAGAACTGAAACTAAGACCTTGGTCATCCAACACCCTGCTCCTCACTGTTAGGCTGGAAGGTGGTGATAAATGTAGTACTATCATTTGTTGAGCACCTATTGCAAGCCAGGTTCAGAGCTTTGGTTAGTTATGTTATAGTCAGGATCCTTAGAGGTTGGGGCTTACTGTCTGCATTCCATACAAGGGGGCATAGACTTACCCAGCTTGAGAAACTTGTATGTGGTCCTCTGGGTTGCTGCAGAGCTGGGAGAGAAGAACCCTGGTTCCAAAGCCTGTGCTTAGGGGGCAACCTCCTGAAGTCCTGATGAATACTGGTTGGCAGCTGGGCCAGTCCCTCCTCATGCCCAGCCAGTCCATACCTATCCTGGACCCCCTGGCTTGAACTCAAAGGCCCTGGGACTGCTGAACCTTTCGGCTTAGTGAGGATGAGCCCTCTGTAGAGGGTGTCCCTGTGGACTCGGTTACTAGGCTAGGCCATCTAGGACCTAGCACAGGGTCCCACACCACTGCCACCCCTTACCTGGCTGAGGACCTTTCACCTTTCTGAGGAGTCCTGCAGCAGTAGCAGGCATTCCTTTTTAGTACAGAGGCAATCAGAGTGAAACCTCTTTCCCCGATCCTCTGGTCAGTTGCTCACCTAACCTAAGAGAGCATCAGGCTCCATGTGGCCCTTGAGAGCTCACTAAGTTTCCAAGCTACAAATGCAGCAGTGGTACTCACTAGATGCAATGTTGAAAAAGAATTATCCAACTTGTGGGTGGGGACCAGAAGAGAAAGCCTGGGATAGAGTGAGGGAAGGGGTGACCTGTCCACAAAGAAATTCACTCATTACCTGAATTATGTAACTGCAAACCTTCTGTATATCACCTTTATATTTTTTAAGATTAAAAAAAAGTTCCCAAGTCAAGTTGGCATTACTTGGAAGTTGGGCTGTGCCTCAGATCACTTTGCCGGCCTGCCTGCCTGCCTGCCTGCCTGCCTTCTTTCCTTCCTCCCTCCCTCCCTCTCTCTTCCTTTCCCTTTCTCCCTCTCCCTCTCTCTCCCTCTCTCTCCCTCTCTCTCCCTCTCTCTCCCTCTCTCTCTCCCTCTCTCTCCCTCTCTCCCTCTCTCCCTCTCTCCCTCTCTCCCTCTCTCCCTCTCTCCCTCTCTCCCTCTCTCCCTCTCTCCCTCTCTCCCTCTCTCCCTCTCTCCCTCTCTCCCTCTCTCCCTCTCTCCCTCTCTCCCTCTCTCCCTCTCTCCCTCTCTCTCTCTCTCTCTCTCTCTCTCTCTCTCTCTCTCTCTCTTCCAGTTCTGGGCTTGAGCTCAGGGCCTGAGCACTGTCCTTGGACTTTCTCAAGGCTAGAGCTCTACCACTTGAGCCTCAGCACCACTTCCGGCTTTTTTTTTTCTATGTATGTGGTACCGAGGAATCGAACCCGGATCTTCATGCATGCTAGGCAAGCACTCTACCACCCTGGCCCTCTTTCTTTCTTGTGCTGCTCCTGGGGCTTCAACTCAGAGCCTGGGCACTGTCTTTGATCCTTTTTTGCTCAGGGCTAGCTTGTGCCTGGAATCCTAGCTACTCAGGAGTCTGAGGTCTGAGGATTGCAGTTCCAGGCTACTGGTTTTAAAGTCTTATGAGATTCTTGTCTCCAATTAACCACCCAAAAGCTGAAAGTGGAGCTGTGGCACAAGGGATAGAGCACTAGCCTTGAGCAAAAAAAGCTCAGGGACAGCACCCAAGCCTTGAGGTTCAGCCCCAGGACCAACACACACACACACACACACACACACACACACACACACACACACACACACACACACACACACACACACACACACACACACACACACACACACACACACACACACACACACACACACACACACACACACACACACACACACACACACACACACACACACACACACACACACACACACACACACACACACACACACACACACACACACACACACACACACACACACCCCTTGTTTGATGGGCTGGCTTTGAGCCAGTCCTCAGATCTCTGCCTTATCAAGCATGAACCAATGTTGGACCCCTTTCTAGTTAGATTCTTCATCTGTGAAATGTCTGGGGCCCCTGCACCTTCTGTGGTAGAGGTTTGTGTCCTAAGGCCGTCACAGATCCCCTAATAAGCCCTGTAGTGGCATTTAGGGCTCTTTCCCTCACCTTGTGCACATATCAGGAGGAGCAGGGTGGACTTTGAGTTGAGCCAGCCTGTGTTAAGTTGTCTTGAGCAACCTCAGCCAGTCACTGCTGCACTGTCTGAGCCCTGAGTATCCACATCTGTGAAATGAGAGAACTGGGGAACCTCCGTCTTTGGGCTGCGGTAAGTATGAAACAAGATGATGTTCGTAGAGCATCTGCACATTGTGGCAGTAGGGCTCCCTCCCCCCGAACACTGGCCTGGTTCCTGTCTCTCCAGCCTTAAGGATTCTGGGAAAGACACTGTGCCAGTCTGCTGGCTCAGCCAGCCTGGCCAGTGACCTTCAGAGCACCCAGGCTGTCAAGGCCGCCTGGCTGCCTGCTGGGCTGGCGGCGGGCATGGGGGATCGCCAGCCAGCTCCTGCCTAATGCTCCGCCCCTGCTCCCACTCTCCCTCTCTGCGCCTGTGTGTGAGCTAATTAATCTCAGCCCCTTTGGGAAATTAGAACGCTGCAGCCATGGCCTCCTCAGCCTTACAGCGCCTGTGCTGCTACGGGGCCATGCCAAGACCTGCTGGGGTTTGGGAGCATTGGGGTAAAAGCGGGAGCAGCAGAATGAGCTGAGCAAGCCAAGGGTCTCCCTGAGAACCCCCATTTTCTTGACTGGGGAGCTCAGTCTCCTCTCTTGAGAGATAGCTTCCATCAGGTCAACAGGCAAACAAAAGCTCAACCACTGTGAAACACCTGAATGTGCGAATGCCAAAGCCTCTTCAACCTGGTAACTTCTCACCCCACATCCACCTTATTGTGGGGTCTTCTTGCTTACCAGGTTGGGCTGCTGAAAACTGGTGTAATTAGGGGGTTTTGCTTGGGAAATTAATTTGAAAACAATTAATCGGTTCTGGAGGTGGCAGGCTCCACGCCTGGCTGGCATTGCTGATGTCATTGTTGACCTGCTGTAGGCATGCAGCTTCCTGGGCAGGCGAAAGGGGACCCCAGTGACCCAGCTTAGAACCCTGGAATAAGCACATGGACCTATGTCCTGGGCGGAGTGTGTGAGCTCAACCCGCTGAGGCTATAAGAACTCAACCACTTGTGCAGCTGTTCACCCAACCATTGTCAGCCATTGTCAGCGTCCTCTTAACTGATTCCAGTCTCTCAAGTACCCCAGCCAACACAGACCACTGTATGTCTAGTTTTTTCTTCCAAAACTACTTTCTCAAGGACAACCACCAATGTGTTTTCCCAAGAGGAAGAAGGACATGATAGCCTAGACCCAGATTTGCACAGGTTGTAAGGCTGTGCCACCCAGTCGGGTGGGCTAGGGATTAGTTTTTTAATCTTTGGGTACTGCAGCTATTGCAACTCCACAGACACCCTTCTCTGTCAGGTGAGGGTGATGGGCCCCCTAGGAAGATGGGTCATCCCTCTCCAACCTGTCACCTCTGTTACCATTTTGCTGCCTCCTCCTCCACAGCCCCGTATGGACACAATACCAATGCCCTGTGTGCATACACAAGGGCTTCCCTCACCGTCCCATTTATTCAAGAAGACCTAAATGGAATGAGGCAAGAGCCCAAAAACCCATCCCCTCTCCCCATTATCGCTTCCAGTCTACTTTCAATGCTACTGACCATACCTTCAGCTTGACCAAATCTAATGCCTGGGAGAATGTGGGGCTATTCCATTCAGACGAGGAAGGATCATGGTTGGGGCAAGAGGTCTGTGGGCCTAGGGACAAGGTCAAGGATGCTAACTTCCCACCCTATCCCCAGGCCACTGAGGTGAGGCATATGATCCCTTCAGATTGTTGGTTCCCCCAAGCTGTGTGGCCTTGGGTAGGGTCCCTTACTTTTTCTGAGGGAAAGTGGGGGGAGATTTGGGTGAGGGGGGGATCAAAAGACTGTTGTTCAGGAAGGCATACCCCTTGAAGAGTTTGGCTAGGCACCAGGCCATTTGACTGGTGGACGCATGTTCACCCATTGCCTGAACATACTATGTGTGTTAGGCATGGGGTCTGAGGGAAGTCAGTTCCTTTGTCACCCTCGTCTAAGAAGTCCTTCCTGCTAGGTACTGCTCCCCAATGTTCTTCCATTGCTCAATGGTTAAGGTTCTCTGTTGAAACTGTTGCTTATTGTGTGTGTCCTAGAGATTGAGAGCTCCTTGAGTGTGTACACGCATGGAAACTCCTGTGTCCTAGTACCAGAGGGAGCGGATTCACCACAGCAAAGGTGGGTCACCGGGCTCCTGTGTTCCTGTTTTACGGATGGATGGGTCAGTTAATTCCTGATGAGGACATTGTTCCACCAAAGTCACAAAGCCTGTTCGAGGGGCAGAGCCAGTCTGGCACAAGTGCCACTTGTTTTTTTTGGGGGGGGGCACGGAATCCTGAGGCTTGGACTCAGGGCCTAGGCACTGTCCTTGGACTTTTCTCAAAGCTAGCACTCTCCCACTTGGGCTGCAGCACCACATATGGCTTGTTTATGTGGTGCTGAGGAATCGAACCTCAGGGATTCATGCATACTAGGCAAGCACTCTACCACTAAGCCACATTCCCAGTGCAAGTGGGGCCACTTAGTGCCCTCTAAGGCCTTCCTGGACTTCTAGACACTCCCCCACCCACTCCTCACCTGAACCCTACACCTGGCAAATGGTATGTCCTGGTGTGTCCTTCAGTCTTGTTTCTCAGAGAATGTGAGTGAGGGATGGGAGGGCAGGCCTTAATCTCAGGGCCTCAGTTTCTTTGTAAAACAAGAATCCCAGTTCCTCTCCCTATAGATATATAGTGCTTGGGGCAGAGGTAGAAATGAATTGGTGCCCAGACCCAGTAAAAGCTCCTTCAGTGTTCACCATCATTATTATTACTTGACACTGTTATTGTTATCACTGCATTATTATTCATGCTCCCAGGGCCCCAGCAGCTGCTGTGGCTGGGCCTGGATGGCAGAGCTCTGGTCTGCAGAAAAGAAGTTGCAGTTTCTAATTAGCCAACACTCCAGTGAGAAGGTCTGCGTTTTTATTTTTTGCTGCTTGCCCACCTGCCCAAGGCTTTCCTAGGCACTCTTATCCATTGGTCTGGGACCATGGCCTCCTCCTGAGCCTCAGGTAGGTGGGCACTAGCCCCCGGCAGAAAGCCTCCCCAAATTTCCCCTCTGCCACTCCCTCTGCCTTGCAGATCTCTGGGGCCATGAATCATTTATGAAGCAAAAATGAAACCAATTAAGGACAAACTTTGAAAGCCTCTAATTGCTGCGCCTGGTGGCACCGAGGAGTGAGGGGAGACAGGCCTGCTGCTGCGGACTCTCCTTGGCCCAGGCCTCCTTCCCAGGCCGCTTGCCCACCCCGTCTCTGGGCGCCGAAGCCTCCCGCCTCCCCGCCGCCTCGCGCCCAGTCGGTCGCGGCCGTGCCTGCACGCCCTGGCCAGCTCAGATCCGGCGCTTGGCCGGTCCCAGGCCGACTAATTAGGCCCGGCTCCTGCCCGTGCCCGCGCAGCCCCTGCCGCTCCAGGCCTCAGGTGATGGCGGCTGTGCCCACCCTTCTGGGGCCAATGCCCCAAAGCTGGCCGTCTTTCTCAGGCAGGGGCCAGCTCTGCTCACCTGGCTTAACCCAGGCGAGACCAGAAGACCTTGTGTCTGAATCAGAGCTACACAGCCCAGCAGGGACAGGCCAGAGAGTGCTGTGATGCACCCTAGAGAGGAGAATCTTAATCCTCCCACAGAGGAGAGGGGCAGGGGGGGCAGGCAGTGTTGAGCTCCTAGCATGTTGCATTGCTGTGTGAAATGTACTTGTCAGCTTTGCCATCTAGTGTTCTTTTGCAGGTCTCTTAGCCTCAGTTTCCCCACTTGTAAACAAGCAGGGCTGTTTTCCTTTGGAATTGGGGAGCTGAGTTTTCTTTTTCTTTCCTTTTTTTGCCAGTCCTTGGGCTTTGTGCTCAAGACTAGCTATCTGCCACTAGAGTTACAGTGCCATTTCTGGCTAGTAGTTCTTTGGAGATAAGAGTCTCAGGGATTTTCCTGCCCAGGCAGGCTTTGAACCTTGATCAGAAGCTCATATCTCAGTCTCCTAACTAGCTAGGATTACAGGTGTGAGCCACTGGTGCCCAGCTGTGTGTGTGTGTGTGTGTGTGTGTAGGTCCTGGGACTTGAACTTAGGTGCCCAAGGCTGGTGCTCTGCCACTTTAAGCCATAGCTCCATGTCTTGCTTTTTGGTAGTTAATTGGAGATAAGAGTCAAAGGGACTTTTCCTGTCTGGGTTGGCTTTGAACCTTGATCCTCAGATCTCAGCCTCCTGAGTAGTTAGGATTTCAGTCATGAGCCACCTGTACCTGGCTTGGAGCTGGGTTTTCTATGTCTCCCCCTTTCTATCTGCTGAAGGACTGGAGGTCAGTCTGGACTCTGCATGGCTTACCTTGCTGCCATGAGCTCTGGATGCCATTCTCTGGCCCTGCTAGCTGTGCCAGACACCAGGCAGGGCCCTGGGCTCTCAGGCACATTGCTTGCTAAAACAGAATTTCTGTGCTTGTGTTTTTCCATAATTATATTAGCAGGTGGGATTTTTCCTTGGGGAAATGGTTTGAGGGGGAGCACCACGGCTGTGTCCCCACCCGCTCCAAGCGTGAGCTCACACTCGGCTCTGCCCGCCTGCCTGCTGTAATGATTTTTTAATTATGCAGCCAGTGCTCGGAATTGCTAATCCACCTCTAGCCCAGCATCCCCTGCTGCAGCTCATACCCCAGCCCCTTGCTGACATCCCCACCGTGGCAGTGCCCAGCCCTGGGCCTGTCAGTGAGTACTAGGAAAAGGACCATACAGTGGGTAAAGAGGGTAGGTAGCCTCAGGAAGGCTGCATGCATGGGGGGCGTGGCTCTCTTTGTCCCCCCACCACACTCTTAGTCTCAGCATGATTTACCCACGAGAGCAGCTGTGGCTTTGGAAAAGGGCGTGAGGAGTGCTCAGCACCCACTCTCCAGTGATGCGTGTCCACACCCACGTTAGGAACATTAGTCCATCTTTCCAGTCTTGTGTGAACCCCTCCAAGTACACACATTGCACGCACACACACACATACTACCTTTATCCATGTCTCACCTACACTCACACTTTGCTCCCCTTCTCCACACATACTCCGGTCACACAGCTAAGCTCTATAAACAAGCACCATGGCAAGCTCTGTGCTTCTCACATACAGCCACACCTGAGGGCTTGGCACCACTAGAAAGTCCCACAGCTGACACTCCCACCTCCAGACCCTCTCTCCTCGTGCCCACCCCCTTCTGAGAGGTACAGTCAGGCCTCCCAGCTCTCGCCTGGTAGGAGGCTATGTGTGGATGGCCTGCTGGAGCCTCCATCGACCCTGGCCTGGGAGACCTGGGGGGGAACTGCAGCACCGAGGCGGGAGGGTGGCTGCCACGAGGCGGAGGGTGGCAGCGGGTGGCAGCGGCTCCTCTCCAGGCGCCCAGCTGTGGCATCTGTCAAGGTCAGATAGCGACTCCGGAACCAGCCGGCTCAGCCCCATGGCCCCTCTCGCCTCATTATTTTTGTGTTCCAGGGCTGTGGACACCTCCCCCCTCCCAGGCAGCCTCCCTCCTCCTGCCTGCCTCCCCCACACCTCTGCAGGGAGGGCCTGCAGTCTGGGGGGCTTTGTTTTCCAGTTTTTTTCCATGCTTAGGCCAGGCAGGCAGGCAGGTAGATGCTGGTCAGAGCTTTTGGACCTTGAACTGCAGACAAGACAGGTGCCTCCCTCATGGCTGAGACAAGTTCTGGGCTAGAACTGGGGGTTGGTTTCTTGGGAACAAACAATCTTGGTGGAACCCAGCCCCCACCACAGCCCAGGCACACCTGTGGGCAGCTTTCTGTTTCTACAGGGGCCCTAGCAGCTGGCACCAGCTCCTACCCCCACCATCCCCATCAGGACCCCACCTTATTCATCCCCAGAACCCCAACTCTGCTCACAGTGCTCACATGCTGCTGTGTTCCAGTTAAGGCAGGTTGACATGCTGAGACCAGAAGAACAAGCAGACATTGCCTACCGTGAAAACCACTCTCTTTGTGTGTGCACTCACATATATGGACAACATGGGTCTCACAGGCAGGCCTTGCCACTTGTGCTGGTTTTATAAACCCCATGTGTACAGCAAGGCTCCAGTCCTCAGGGTGACACCAAGACTATCAGTGCACCTGGGCACACCCACAGTCAGCCAGGCACGGGCACCCAGCATGCATTTGTCTGGCATACCTCCTGGTAGACACAGGTCAATGCACCGACACAGTACCACTCCTCAAGACACTCAACCCCCACACTCGACTCCCAGGTGCCATGTGTTTCTTAAGCAGTTATATACCCAAGGGGCTTTTGTCGGAACCAACAGGAAGTGGCCTCTATTGGGTAAGCAGACGGTGCAGTTTAGCTGATGCCCTGTCCCAGCTGTCTGGCCCGAGTGCTGAGGTAGATTGGGATGAGGGTCATGGTGGTCTTCCTAGCGCTGGCAGAGAGGCAGGCTTCGGGCGATGGCTGCTTGACCAGCCTGATTAGGGAACGTAAATGTTGGGGGAATGGGATGTGGGCAGACTCTAGCCCTCCCAGAGTCTCTGGGGGCAGTCTTGACCATTTACCCACTTCCTCCTCCAGCTGTTGACTGCCACAGAAGCTGCACAGAGGAGGAGGAGGAGGAGGAGGTAGCTAGAGACTTAGTGGTGACTAGGTCCCCACCCCCCAGGAAACTCAAAACCTTAGGCCAGCCGGGTAGTGGGTTGGGGCAGGCACAAAGAGTGCCTCTGTGCAGCCTGGCTGAGCTGCCCACAGGATTCTGGGGGAGGTGGCAGGAGCCGGTTTCCGTCCCGTTCTGCTTCCTGCGGAGGCTGCCGGAATGCCCGGAGCTCTGGCCTGGCCTGTCTGACCCACCCGCAGCCCCTTCCCCAGTCTTTGCCTGGGCCTTGCAGTACAGCTAGCTACAGACTCCATCCACTGCAATGATTCCTTAATGTGCTCACCCAAAGCCTGAGGGCAGCCATCCTCAAGACCCTAGGGAAATTCTAGGCAACTTGGGAAGCCCATTCTCCAACTGCAACCCCTCCCTCCATGTGCTTTGGAGCCCTTGATCTTTTTTTTTTTTTTTTTGCCAGTCCTGGGGCTTGAATTCCATGCCTGAGCACTGTCTCTGAGCTTCTTTTGCCCAAGGCCAGCACTCTATCATTTGAGCTTAGTGCCGCTTCTAGCTATTTCTGTCTATGTGGTACTGAGGAATCGAACATAGGGGCTTCATGCATGATCTGCAAAATACTCTACCACTGAGCCACATGCCCAACCCCAGCCCTTAGTCCTTGTTGTGCAAGCCCTAGTGTCACAGTGAACTGAGTTTAAATCTTGGCTTTGCCACCTACTGGCCTTATGACCTTACATGATTTTACTTATCTCAGCCTCATCTGTTAAATGGGCGGGGATGAGGATTGTGGCTCATGCTGTAAAGCATTTTCCTAGCATGGTTGAGGCTTTGGGTTCAATCTCCAGTATCACAAAGACAGACACACAGACAGAAAGATAAATATAGCAATAAATATAGAGATGATCCAGGAATAGAATTCAGATAAGATGCTTAGCGCAGTACCTGGCAGACAGTGAGTGCCCATTCATTATTAGAACCTGCCATTGTGTCCTCAGGAAAGAAAGATGGGGGCGGGAGGGGGGGTGTTCCTTGCCTCCATGAACTGCTTTCTTTGGTTCTTGCTCAAAGCCTCTCAAGAGGGCTGGAAATGTGGCTTAATGGTAGAGTGCTTGCCTAGCATGCATGAAGCCCTGGGTTCGATTCTTTAGCACCACATAAATAGAAAAGGCCAAAAATGGTGCTGTGACTCAAAGGGTAGAGTGCTAGCCTTGAGCAAAAGCAGCTTAGGGATATTGCTCAGTCCCTGAGTTCAGTCCCCAAGACTGACAAAAAGAAAAGAAAGCCTCAAGCTTTCTTCTATACCTACAGATGGCCGAGAGGCCTCTGGCCACTGGAGGTTCAGTTGGCTTTGAACCTCCATCTCCAGATATTCTAGCTTCCTATGTATTTAGAATAAGTGTGCACCACTGGCACTTGGCTACTTTTTCGGTGTTTCTCTTATCTCCTTCCCCACGGCACCCTCTGGGAGCATGACTCCTGTAATTTGAATGAGGAACAAGAACTATTCTCTGATTTACAGATGGGAAATAGGCTCAGTGTGGGGAGGGCTGCCAGAGTCAGAGAGGCATAGGGTTCTAGCTCCTGGTCATTCCTGCTGACATGCGCCTCCACATCCCACAAAAGCACTGTGCCCAGTTGTCCAAAGGAAGAACTCTGGGCTTGGGGGCTGTCCCTGAGCTCTTCAGCTCAAGGCTACTGCCCTACCCCTTGAGCCACAGCGCCACTCCCCCCCCTTCTTCACTCCTTAACACGGGTGTTCTAGCCGGTCAGCCAGCCTGTAGTGAGGTCCACACTAAACAGGTATGTAGGCTGCAACCCTAGATGAATTCAGTTCAGGCATCACTACTTTTTTTAGTTCAAGATCCAAGGGGTCTCATTGGGGTAGGGCATCATTTTCTTTGCATTAAACTACCTGTTCTGGAATGGTGCCAGTTCTTTTTTCTTTCTTTCTTTTCTTTTTTTTTTTTTTTTTTTTGCCAGTCCTGGGGCTTGAACTCAGGGCCTGGGCACTGTCCTTGGACACTTTTTACTCAAGACTAGCACTCTGCCACTGGAACCATAGCACCATTTCTGGCTTTTTTGTGTATGTGGCTCCAGGAAATCGAACCCAGGGCTTTGTGCGTGCTAGATGAGCATCCCCCCCACCAGGCCACGTCCCTGGCCCCGATGCCAGTACTTTCTTAGGATGGCTGTGGAGCCACATTTGGGATAAATCCTACATAGTGTCTGGCATGGGTTCATACAACATACGGAGAAATGGGCCTAGTGGTCAAATGCTTAAGTCACAAAACAAGGATACTAGCCACAGGCATTGGTGGCTCATACTTGTAATCCTCACTGCCCTGGAGGCTGAGATCCATGGTTCAAGATTTGAAGCCAGCCTATCCATGATCTCCTACTAGTCACACAAAAAGCCATAAGTAGCCGGGTACAGTGGCTCATGCCTATAATCCTAGCTAATCAGGAGGCTGAGATCTGAGGATCAAAGTTCAGAGACAGCCGAGGCACAAAAGGACCTGAGACTCCTATCTGCAATTAACCTCTAAAAAAGGGGAAGTGGGTCTTGGCTCAAGGATAGGGCGGTAGCCTTGAACTGAAGAGCTCAGGGACAGCAGCCCAGGCCGAGTTCAAGCCCCATAACCCACCCCCCCACACAAAAGTCCTAAGTGCAGGGTGCAGTGGCTCATGGCTGTCATCCTAGCTACTCAGGAAGCTGAGATTTGAGGATCAGGGTCTGTGGCTCAAGGGGTAGGGCAGTAGCCTTGAGCGGAAGAGCTCAGGCACAATGCCTAGGCCCAGGGGAAGGGCGATAGCCTTGAGCTGTAGAGCTCAGGGACAGCACCCAGGCTCAGAGTTCAAGCCTCATGACCCCTCCCACCCCCCAAAAAAAGGCTAGTATGCTACACTTGAGTAAAAAGCTCAGAGACAAACCCAGACCCATAGTTCAAGCCCTAGGGCCACCAAAATAAAAAAGCAAACAAAAAGCCAAGGGTCAGCAGGACGTGGTGGCTCACGCCTGTAATCCTAGCTACTCAGGAGGTTGAGATCTGAGGATCAAGGTTCAAAGCCAGCCCAGGCTAAAGGACCTGAGACTCTTATCTCCACTTAACCTCTAGAAAATGGGAAGTGGGGCTTGGCTTAAGGGTAGGGTGGTAGCCTTGAGCTGAAGACCTCAGGGTCAGTGCCCAGGCTGAGGTCAAGCCCCATGACCCACCCCCCCAAAAAAACCCAAAACCACAACAGGGGTCCATGCACTTTCTCTTTTCTTTTTCTCCGTCATCTTTCTTAGTCACAACTAGTACTCTATATCACTTAAGCTACATCTCCAGTCTTGAGGTTTTTTTAGTTCCAGGCTTCTCTGCCTGGACTAGGTTCTAACCATGATCTGGCAGGTCTCAGCCTCCTAAATAGCTAGGATCACAGATGTGAACCACCAGTATCCACATTTAAGAGATTTCCTAGCCAGGCATGGTGGCTCATGCCTGTAATCCCTGTCTCTTCTCAGGAGGCTAAGATCTGAGGATCTCCATTCAAAGCCAATTGGGGCACTAAAGACCATTAGACTCTTAGCTCCAGTTAACCACTAGAAAACCGGAAGTGGCTCTGTGGCTCAAGGGTAGCCTTGTGCTGAAGAGCTCAGGGACAGCGCCTGGGCCCAGAGTTCAAGCCCCATGACAGAGAGGGGAGAAAGAGAGAGAGAGAGAGAGAGAGAGAGAGAGAGAGAGAGAGAGAGAGAGAGAGAGGAGGGAGGGAGGGAGGGAGGGAGGGAGGGAGGGAGGGAGGGAGGGAGGGAGGGAGAGAGAGAGAGAGAGAGAGAGAGAGAGAGAGAGAGAGAGAGAGAGAGAGAGGGAGAGAGAGAGAATCTGATCCTTTAGGGAGGGAGGGAGAGAGAGAGAGAGAGAGAGAGAGAGAGAGAGAGAGAGAGAGAGAGAGAGAGAGAGAGAGAGAGGGAGAATCTGATCCTTTTGGCATCTCAAGCAAGAGCCCCTATTAGGGTGTCCCGAGGAGTGATCTAGTATCAGACCAAGAATGGACAAACCTGCCACTGCTTTTGGGAGATGGGGTTTTTTTTTGTTTTTTGTTTTGGGGGGGCGGGGGGGATCAGGTTAAGTGATTCATATACTCCAGTAGTTTTTCTCAAGCACTTACGTCTCTGCACATGTTTAGATGAGTGGCACCTATCTTGAGAAGAGGGTGCAGAGGGTCAGGGCCAGAGGTTTGGAATCAGAGGCATCTGACTGTAGTGCTTCTGTCTTTGACAGTTGCTCTTGGAGGTGTTAGTCCTTAAGAACAGCCCCTATTGGTGTTGAAGACCTCCAATCCACCTGCTAGGTGTTTGAGTAGTCAGGGTTTCTTTATATGTCCCTTTTTTTTTTTGGCCAGTCCTGGGCTTGAGCTCAGGGCCTGAGCACTGTCCTTGGACTTTTTCAAGGTTAGCGCTCTACCACTTGAGCCTCAGCACCACTTCTGGCTTTTTTTCTATATATTTGGTACAGAGGAATCTAACCCGGGTCTTCATGCATGCTAGGCAAGCACTTTAACCACTAGGCCAAACTCCCAGCCCTTTATATGTCTTTTTATTGAATGATTTCCCTGTGTTCTGGATGGGACTGCATTTCTTTGCCTCAATGTCTCTGTGTGCATCTTTTTTTTTTTTTTTTTTTTTTTTTTGCCAGTCCTGGACTTGAGCTCAGGGCCTGAGCACTGTCCTTGGACTTTCTCAAGGTTAGAGCTCTACCACTTCAGCCTCAGCACCACTTCCGGCTTTTTCTATATATGTGGTACCAAGGAATCGAACCCGGGTCTTCATGCATGCTAGGCAAGCACTTTAACCACTAGGCCAAACTCCTGGCCCGTCTGTGTGCATCTTTTGGACATGAGGGGGGCTTTTTCCCCCTCTAGAAACTTCTGAGGCTGAATCATGGGAATAAGAGAATCCCTCCTTCCCCTCATTGTTCAGATCTGTTCAACCACTGCAGACCCGCAGTCTCCACTCTCTGCCACCACTGGCCTGTGTGCCATCTGTCTGTCTGTTTGGCTTACCTTCCTTGGAAACCAACCCGCAAATTGGGTGGGGGGGGAGAGGTGCTCCAAACCAGGGCACACAGGGTGCCAAATCAGCCTGTCCAGACCACAGCCTACCCAGACCAGACTGGGTCAGTCCCAAAATGTAGCTCCATCCACGGGGGATGGCGGCATATTTGGCAAACACTAAACTCAAAAGCATTAGAGAGAAAGAGAGAGTCACTTCCGGCTTTTTTTTGAGTGATTTATTGGAGGTAAGAGTTTCATGGACTGTCTTGCCAGGCTGGCTTTAAATCATGATCCTCAGATCTTAGCCTCCTGAGTAGCTAGGATTATAGGCCTGAGCCATCTGCACCCAGCTGAATTATGTTTTTTTAAACAAGTGGTGGCTCACACTTATAAATCTGAACTCAAGATGCTGAGATCTAAGGATCTGTTTGAAGCCAGCCCACTAAACTGCCAGAAGTGGAGCTGTGGCTCAAGTGGTAGAGCACTAGTTTTTAGCAAAAGCTCAGAGACAGCGCCCAATCTGAGTTCAAAATCCACACACGCAAAAAAAAAAAAAAGCTATGACTCAGTAAAACTTAAAAAATAATTCGATCCTTTTTAAACAGTCTTAGGAAGTTAAGTAGCTCATGCCTGTAATCCTAGCTACTCAGAAGGCTGAGATCTATGGATCACTTGGCCCAAGCTAGCCTGGACAGAAAGGTTAGTGAAACTCACCTCCAGTTAGTATCAGCCGTGACATGGGGATATGGATAACCAGCAGAGATCCCGAGATTATGGAGCCCTGAGTTCAAGTTCTAGTACTGGCAAAAATATCTTAGGGCTCAGGGCATGGCTCAAATGGTAAAACATTTGTGTAGCACACATGAAGCTAGATTCAATCCCCAATATGAGGAAAACAGAAATCCTGTCATCTGCCCAATTGGGATCTGACAGGCTCACAGCCACACCTCTTACCTACTGCCCCCTGGTAACCTTTAGCTCTCAGCCTGGCAGCCCCTTCCTCCAGAATAGAATGCCCTATTAACAACCTGCTTGGTCCCTGTACCAATTGTGTGGTCATCAGCCCAACTCCTGTGCATTCTTGGGGGTAGGAGCAGGGTTCATGTCCTTTGCTGTCCTCCAGTGCTACGGTACAGGAGGCTGCTACTAAAGTAGAGGAGGGGAGGACAGCTGACCATCTGTAATCTTCAGCTGTGGGCCACCTAGACATACCTATATGCATGTCTGTTGGGGGTGGCATGAGGGCACTGCCACCACCTCCAGTGACTTCATTGCCAGCTGGCATTATGATGTCACTGGTCCAGAAATCCATGTTCCTGCTTGTACCTATCCAAGTCTGCAGGTGGGGGCACTCCCTTGGGGTTTGTGACAGCTCACCCCCTGACCACGAGAGAGGTGACAGGCATGGTAACAGTCCTAGAGGGGGGTAGGGGACAGCATGATAACAGGGTCATCTTGCCCTGGGCCACTATTAATTGCCCAGGCAGTCACAAAGTAGAGTGATCAACACTTGAGCTCTGTGTTCAAGTTCCACCTCTGGTTGGGCACCAGCTGTTTGACCTTGGACTGAGAGCTTGGACTTCTGTGAGCGTATTTCCTCATCTCTGAAGCTGCCTAACAGTTCCTATGTCCTTGGGTAATAGCTTAACATGTGAAGCTTAAGAACACTAGAACACAGAAGGTACTCAGTAAGTGCTAAGTGATAAGGGGAGTTAAGGAAACCCGTGTTAACCTTGCTGCTGGGTTAGGGGAACAAGTTCTGTGCTTGGCTGTAGTGGGGAGCAGGGAAAGGCAGGGAAATGGCCTCCGCTGCCAGCAGGGGGCCCATCTGTGAATCCATTTCTTTTCCAAGGAATTATTGCTAGTCCCCCCACCACCACCTTAATTTCTCCCCAAGCCTGGGCCGGACCTGGTTGTCTTGTCAGGCTTTCTTCCTCTTCTCCTATTATGGGCAGGTCCAGCTGCTTTCTTAGTCCCTTGGGTTGGAGACCTTGTTAGGGCTCTGTCTTCATGTCCTAAGTCCTCAGGTTCTCAGCCTTGGCAAGGTGCCTTGGGTTGCGGGATCTCCCTGAGCCTCATCTCGCCAGTATCTGGTCCCTCTGTATACTCTCTGCCCTTCTGCCTTGACACTTTCCCCCTTGTCCACGTTCCATTTTCTCTGACCCACTCTGCAGTCTTGTGAGGCCATTCCCTATCTATTCTACCTGACGGTTCTACCATCTTCTCCCCACCTGCCCCCCAGTTCTCCATGGCGTGGTTCCTCATCACCACCACTCTCAGTTCTGTCCCCACTCATCAGTCCCTGCTCCCGGCTCCGGGCCGCCCGGCTCCTGCATGGACAAAGGGGTCCTTTGTGGGCTGACGCCGCTGGCGGGGCAGCAGGGCGCTGGCTCCGCATTGCTGATGAAACGGAGCCCTTTGTTGTCCCTCCTCGGGCGCAGTATTTCTTTTTGGGGGCTGGATGCGTTCCTGGCAGTGCTGATGATGGATGCCCGCCGCCCGCCTGCCCGCCAGCTTTCCCTCCCGTTCATTCCCGCTCCGCTTCAACGCAGCCCCAGCTTCTCCCCTGCTGCCTGGGTCCTGCCAGGCCCTGAGAGGTGTTGCTGGGTGCCTTGCACTGAGAGAGCTGGAGCCTAGGAGAATGTCACCTCTGTGTGTCCCCTTTTGTGAATAGGGCAGATGGAGCCTGTGGTAAGAGTTCACTGGAACCAGGCCTTTGGCTTTTTTACAATATTTGCAGGACAACATGAGGCAGGTTTGAAATGAGCTTGAGACCTGAACCAGGAGGACTAGATGTGGATGTCTGTCCTCTGGGTTTGAGGGCAGTTGCCTCTTTCTAGTCCCCCTTGTGTGTCTACCCCCGCCTTCAGCACCGTGGCTGACAAACCACAGTGTTTTGCCTGCAGCACCTGTTCAGTGACATATCACGCACATTCTCTCTCCTGAGCTCAGCGTGTCCCAGGACCTGGGGGCATGGGGGTGGGTGTTCCCTAAGGAAGGACCAAAAAAGCAGAGGATCGGAGGGGATGAAGAGAACATGAAGTTTGTTCCTGCAAACAAGAGACTGGGGATAAGAGACAAAAGCAGAGGCTCAGAGGGTTGGCCCAAGAGAGCGCCAACCCTGAACCAAGCCGGCTGTGTTGGAGGGAGCTGACTTCTAATTGACCTGCCTGCCCTGCACACAGAGCCAGATCCTGGAACTGGAGGAGGGAGGGAGGGAGGAAGCAAGCAGAGCAAAGGCAGTGTTAATGCAGCTATCGATTTTTGCTACCAGCTTGCAGGTCGCAGAGGTGTGGGGGAGACTTCACAGGCTAGGGGCAGTCTGGTTTCTTCCCCACTTCTCTAGCTATGGACCCCTATTCTCAGATCACCTTCCATAGACCTGGAGCTTTTTGGGTCGTGGCACAGAGCAGGGTAACTGAGCTCTGATGAGCAGGAAGAGACGACTTTCTGTCTTATTAGCACCATTGTGCCCCCACCCCCTCACATATACCCCTAGCCAGGGTTACCAGTCATTGAGGGAGAGGGTCTCAGTTCTTGAAGGTAAGACAGAGCCTAGAGATTCTTGAGGGTGACAGCCTTCCTTTTACTGTGTCTCTGACTTCTGACTCCAAGCCCTCTTAAAAGACTCTGCCCTGGAGGACTCTGCCATTCATGGCTCTTCCTCTCCACCCTTCTCCCTTCAAGGAGGAGCCCTAGGTGAGTTGGGAAGTGTCTGGTTACGGGGTCAATATCTGCCAGTTGCCTCACCTTAAAGTTCTTCAATGAGCATACTTGCCCCCCCTTTAGCCATTCGTTGGTCATCCTGGAGCAGAGGTCCTTCTACCCCAAGGACTTTGTTTTTGTAATTGCATGGGGTTGGACTAGGCGATCTGTGGCAGCCGGATAGGGAGGTGACAGGGTTGTCTGGGGACTTTCAATGTGTTTCTCCCCTAAAGTCTAGGCACAATAGAGTTTTCCAATTGTGTGCTGCTCTCTTGAGCCACCAGCTGCTCAGGGGTTAGGCCCTGCTCTCTCAGCCCTTTCCTGGGGGCTGCTGGAACACAACAGGCAGGCGGGCCAGCCAGGGAGGAGCACGAGAGAGCCAGGGCTGGTGAGGAAACTACCATCCTGCTCCATCTGGACCAGTTGCTCCCAGCCAGGGAGGCTGCTGCTACAGTGCCTTGAGACCCGAGTGCAGCTGGCCTTGTCCTGGGTAGGGGCATGGAAGAGTGTAGAGAAGGCCAAAGGATGGGCCCTGCCTGCCCCAACCAGAGGCCTCTCCTGCCTGCATTTGCACCCCTGCTTGTCTAGGTTATCAGTTGAACCTCCATGAAGGCCTTGATCTTCAGGCCTCCAGAGACCTCTGCCCCTCCGCATCCGAGAGCCAGACCAGGGCCCAAAAGAAGCCCATGGGGAGACAAAAGGAGAGTCTGAGATGACAGTGACTGGTTTGGAACTGAGGAGGAGGTGTGCGCTGCTCCATGCACAGGTTTATCCTCCTAGTCTCACGGGGGACTCATTCCCCAGCCCGAAGCCACTCCTCCTGGAGTGAACTTCGGCTTCATCTTCACCTGCAGGACCGGCCCCAGAGCCTTAAAATAACTGGTGTAGATCAGAAATCACCATCTTCCTAGAAGATGGACCCGGGGAATAAAGATTAGGAGGCAGAGATGCCTATAACCTTAATCCAAAATTAGCATCCATCCAGCACAGAAGAGCTGCCTGCCTCCATCAGTCTCTGGAAGGGAAGGGGAGACGTGGTCTGAGCCTCCCCCATGACACTCAGTGGCCATGACTTGTCAGGCTTGTGGTTGCCACCATGGCAGTGCAGAGGGTGATCTGGAAGGAGGAGGGTTGATTGCTGTCCTGATCCTGTACCCTCTTGTCCCAACAGAGTACAGACACTTCCACCTGGACAACTGACCATGTGCCTGCCCTGAGCAGCGAGGCCCACCCAGCATCTCTGTTGTGGGCAGCAGGGCCAGGTGCCCATCTGTGAACCCCGAGCAGTTGGCAGGCTCCTCCAGCAGTGGGGTCTGGGCCTGGGCCCCACCATGTCGAGCCTCGGCAGTGGCTCCCAGGACACCGGCAGCAGCAGCAGCAGCAGCAGCAATGGCAGCAATGGCAGTGGCCCAAAGGCAGGAGCGACAGACAAAAGTGCAGCAGCGACGGCTGCACCAGCCTCAGTGGCAGATGACGCGCCACCCCCCGAGCGTCGGAACAAGAGTGGCATCATCAGCGAACCTCTCAACAAGAGCCTGCGTCGCTCCCGCCCGCTCTCCCACTACTCTTCCTTTGGTGGCAGTGGTGGCAGTGGCAGCATGATGGGGGGGGAGTCTGCTGATAAGGCTTCTGCAGCTGCAGCCGCGGCCTCCCTGTTGGCCAATGGTCACGACCTGGCAGCGGCCATGGCAATGGACAAAAGCAACCCTACCTCAAAGCACAAAAGTGGTGCTGTGGCCAGCCTGCTGAGCAAGGCCGAGCGGGCCACAGAGCTGGCAGCCGAGGGACAGCTGACGCTGCAGCAGTTCGCTCAGTCCACAGAGATGCTGAAGCGCGTGGTGCAGGAGCATCTGCCGCTAATGAGCGAGGCAGGCGCTGGCCTGCCTGACATGGAGGCAGTGGCTGGTGCGGAAGCCCTTAACGGCCAGTCCGATTTCCCCTACCTGGGCGCTTTCCCTATCAACCCAGGCCTCTTCATCATGACCCCGGCAGGTGTGTTCCTGGCCGAGAGCGCGCTGCACATGGCTGGCCTGGCTGAGTACCCCATGCAGGGAGAGCTGGCCTCTGCCATCAGCTCAGGCAAGAAGAAGCGGAAACGCTGCGGCATGTGTGCGCCCTGCCGGCGGCGCATCAACTGTGAGCAGTGCAGCAGTTGTAGGAATCGAAAGACTGGCCATCAGATTTGCAAATTCAGAAAATGTGAGGAACTCAAAAAGAAGCCTTCCGCTGCTCTGGAGGTAACAGCGCCTTAGAGGGAGGTCTGTGGGCTCTTGCATCCATCTGGCAGTCCAAACCCACCCCTAGCCCTACCTGGGCGAGTCCTGGGGGGCTGGTGGTTTGGCTGTGAGATACCAGTTTATTGCCCTAAAACTCAGCACCACCTCCTGAGATCCCCAATAGGCAGGGGCCTAGCATTCCCAGTGAGACCTGGGTTCAACGTTAAGATTTCCATAGAAGTCCTGAATTGTCCAGCACCCAGTCCATGACCTAAGATTCCAGCACTGCCCCTTCCAGTTGAGGAGTTGTCTCACAGGCCCTGTGGCCTTAAGGGTAAGCCCTGCACTTGTCCCTCAGAGTCCAGCCTTTCTCCCGCTGCCACCTAAGGAGAGGAGCTCTAGTACCACTGCCCTACTTGAGGTCCGGGCAAACCTGGGTTTGTGCACCTAGGTGTCGGATCTGGGGACCTGGGTTATGGTTGCCATGGACCTGGGGTACAGGCAAGGGTTTATCCACCATGGGGTTTGCTTAGAGAAGGCAGAGAGGCTTCCATGCTACTTTCTCTCCTCCATTGTGTCGGGGCCTGTCCCTGTGTCCCCAGACATAACCACCTAGCTGCAGTGCCAGACCTGTGTAAAAAGCATCTTTTCAGTTAACTACTCCCTGTCCTTGATCCTGCCCCTCTACAAGTGGGCTTGACTACAATATCCAAGTGGTTGGAAAACAACAATGGCACCCCAGCTGTGGCCTCCTGGCTTCTTCTCCCAGCCCTCACATGTCTGTCTGCCTGTGCCCACACCAAGGCACCCACCTTCATCCATTGTAGATGCATGCACGCTCCTCCTGCCCAATATGCATCCTCATTATAGACTCAGCTGCTTGTGGAACCTCAGATCGCCCTCGCCACACTGCACAGCCCAGCATAGTGTGAGGCACGCATAGTGAACATGGCCAGTGCACATACTCATTTGACAGAGGCAGACCTGACCCCCAGATGCACCATCACCATCTGTTGCTTGGTGCCTTTGGGCCCAGGAAAAGGAGGATTCCTGGGCATAGTGGCTCAGGAGGCCTCAGGGTGCTCTAGGCCCTCCAATCTGTCACCGCTCTTCCCCTGGCCTGGTGAGGAGAGCAGGAACTCCAGGGGTGGCTGCCTGTAACTCCATGCCCATCCCTCTGCCAGGAGGCCATCCACGGGGAAGCATCTTGCACCAGGCCCACCAGCACCCTGACTTTCTCCTTGTTTTTGTCTCCCGCCCCGCCAGAAGGTGATGCTTCCGACGGGAGCTGCCTTCCGGTGGTTTCAGTGACGGCGGTGGGAACCCAAAGCTGCCCTCTCCGTGCAATGTCACTGCTCGTGTGGTCTCCGGCAAGGGATTCGGGCGAAGACAAACGGATGCACCCGTCTTTAGAACCAAAAATATTCTCACAGATTTCATTCCTGTTTTTATATATATATTTTTTGTTGTCGTTTTAACATCTCCACGTCCCTAGTATAAAAAGAAAGAAAAAAAAATATAACTGCTATTTCAGAAGAACAACAACAACAAAAAGAAAAAAAAAAGAGGTAAAGAACGAATCTATAAAGTACTGAGACTTCCTGGGCAAAGAATGGACAATCAGTCTCCTTCCTGTGTCGATGTCATGTTGTCTGTGCGGGAGATGCCGTTTTTGTGTAGAGAATGTAAATTTTCTGTAACCTTTTGAAATCTAGTTACTAATAAGCACTACTGTAATTTAGCACAGTTTAACTCCACCCTCATTTAAACTTCCTTTGATTCTTTCCGACCATGAAATAGTGCATAGTTGCCTGGAGAATCCACTCATGTTTATAAGAGAATGTTGATGGCGCCGAATAGAAGCCCCTCTATCCATCCACGTGTGCAGAGCTGCCAGGCCAAGCTGGCCAGGGCAGGGTCCCTCCCGACCCCCTGAGCCCAGGCCAGCCATGCTGCACCCATCACCCTGACTCGGACCCCCTCCCCCAACAGTGATCATTTTGGAAAAATGGAAATTCTATTCATTGATCCACTGAGACCTGGGGATCCCATGTCTAGCTATTTCTGATCCTGGCTACTTCCCTTAGAGAAAAGAAAACAAGTCCTTTGATTTCTGCCTTGCTAATCGCAGCAGAAGAAAAGGGCTTTTTTGCGTGGTCCCCTGCCAGTGGGGGTGGGTGCCCAGGGGTCCCTGCCCGTGGCCAGCTTCCTGCTGATGAACATGCTGTTTGTATTGTTTTAGCAAACCAGGCTGTTTTGTGAATAAAACGAATGCATGTTTGTGTCACAAGCTATGACTGGCTTTTTGCTCTCTGCTTTGGGGTGGGGTGGGGGGAGGCGCTGGCTTGGGGGCTTGCTGGGCAGGGAGCTGTGTGGACACATAAGAGTGGAGACATCTTAGAAAGAGAGGCCTGGATCCAGCAGGGGCCGGATGATCACCTAGCCTGGCAGCCAAGGTAGAAATAGTCTTCATGTGGAAGGGCCTGGTTCTAGAGTACCTCTAACTGCGCAGACTCCTCACCTCAGAGCCAGGCCTCTGTGAGGGATCCTCACTTCACAGACAGGAGACCACCCTCCCTCCCGTGTCAAGACACCAGGCCTGACCAGTGCAGAGTAGACTGCAGTATGTGACTCCCGGGGAGCAGCGTCAACCAGGGTCCTAGAGACCCTTCTCTATTTCTCTTCAGCCTGAAGGTCCCTAGGGGATAGCACTGGGGGTGGATGGCCGCCACCCCAGGACCCACACAAGGTATGGGACTTCTGGAGCCAGATGCCTGACAAAGTCACCACATAGCCAACCAGATGTTGTAGGCAAGGCGTAGCCCAAACAGGAAGGGGGTGGCATCCCATCAGCTCCATTTACCAGGCTTGACCACTGCAAGAGCCACTCAGGGTTGGGAGTGAGTCCTCCTACCTACTTATCACAGAGGCCAGCCTGAAGGATGAGCCTACCCATCCACTCTTCCCACCAGCTATTCCCAGCCTGTTGGAGATGACAGCTAGAGTTGAGGAAGGACTTCCCTGAATCTAATGAATGGTGAAATCTAACTTCAGGTAGGTGAGGGATTTCAGAACAAAGCAAGAGAGAAACTTCCGAAGCTGAGTGGGTGGGGAGATGGGGGAGATGGGCTGTCTTTGCCATTGTTCCTGGAAGAAGAAAAGAGGGGTTAGTCCTGACCCCCAACCCTTCCTCCCTGTCCCAGTCTCCCTTGGAGCACCAGGGCCTCTGCAGCCTGGCCTGGCACAGCAGGGGCAGGTGGGGGCGGAGAGGCAGCTTTCAACTGCATCTCTGCCTGGGAAAATTCCCTTTCATGTGGCTGCCTGTGATCTCTCCAGGCGGCTCTGCCAAAGAGGGGTGTCCAGCAGAGAGGAGGGGGAAGGGCTGCAGCTGGGGGCACCCTTATCCCAGCCCAAGGCACACTGCAGCATCCCTCCCCCAACCTCAAGGTGATGGGCCGGTCCTAGGGGTTGGGGGCGGGGGAGGGGGGTAACTGGCCAGTAGGGGGCAGTGGGCTTTTGGCTCCTGCCTGTTCCTGCCCTTGCTAGCGACACACGGGCTGCAGATGTCTAAAGCCAGCCCTCATTGGCACACCTACAGATATAGGGTACATGGTTCTGTGGCCAGCCTCAAGTGGGGGTGCTTGACTCAAGCCAGACTGTGCCTCATCTTAATGCCTCTCCCATGATAGAGGTGTCCAGAGTTGAAAGCCCCTCACTTGTAGCCGGTACATCACAGAAGGGAAAGCTGCAGGGGCCAGGAGTGTGGCCTAGTGGTAGAGTGCTCGCCTAGCATGCTCCAAGTGCTAGGTTTTATTCCTTGGTACCGCATA
The DNA here is from genome assembly GCF_031878675.1 of Megascapheus bottae. Taxonomy (NCBI): domain Eukaryota; kingdom Metazoa; phylum Chordata; class Mammalia; order Rodentia; family Geomyidae; genus Megascapheus; species Megascapheus bottae. The sequence continues at coordinate 13,467,220 of NC_143512.1, read as the reverse complement.
CACAGAAAAAGTTGGAAATGGTGCTGTGGCTCATGTGGTAGAGCCCTAGACTTGAAGAAAAAGCCCAAGGACGGTTGCTCAGGCCCTGAGTTCAAACCCCAGGACTGTCAAAAAAAAAAAATGGAAGCCACTCAGTCCCTGTGTATCTGCAAGAGGCCGGGGACGAGCATGGCTATGGTTATGAGCCCAAACTTGGAAAGCGGACTCAGTTATATAATTTAGAAAAGGGGGCGATAATTAGCTCCCTACAAGTGGCTAGAGGAATTGACATTCCATGAGGGAGAATCCTGATTCCTAGTAGAATCAGACAATAACTGCTGCCATTACTAAATCTCTCCCAGGTATCTCCCATCTTCTGCCCCAATGGCTTCCCTAAAGCCCTAGTCCCATGACCCACCTCTACCTGGGCCTTCCCTGCCAGCCCCAGGCAGCCTTGCACCAGCCTGTCTGCCTCTCGGTGAGCCAGCACAATGGTTTTGGTTGGTCTGTTAACTCCTGGTTTTGTTTGTTTGCCAGTCTTGGGGCCTGAATTCAGGGTCCAGGCACTGTCTCTGAGCTGCTTTTGCTCAAGGAAGCACTCTACCACTTGAGCCACAGTGCCACTGCTAGCTTTTTCTATTTACGTGGTACCCAGGAATGGAAGCCAGGGCTTCATGCATGCTAGGCAAGCACTCTACCACTAGGCCACCTTCCCTGACTCCTATATTCTTGTGGGTTGTATGTACATAAACTGCGTGGGTCCACATCACTATCTAGGCTACTCCTGTTGCTGGAGCAGAGGGAGCCTAGCCTAAAGACTTGGGAGCCTTCACCCCAGCATCCTGAATACTCACCTGGGTGATCTGGCATTCAGAACCAGCTTTGAGGGTGGCAGGGGATGAGGACTAGCGGACTAGAGTGCTGAACACAGTGTAGCCCCTAGGCATGGATGTGTGTGTGCTCAGAGATAGACAGGTGACAGGTTTGCTTTTAAGGCCTTAGAAATCCTCACGGGAACGGGCGTTTGGCCTAGTGGTAGAGTGCTTGCCTGGCATGCACGAAGACCCAGGTTCCACTCCTCGGTACAACATATGTAGAAAATACGCTGGAAATGGTGCTATGACTCCAGTGGTACAGCTCTAGCCTTGAGAAAGCCCAAGGACAGTGCTCAGGCCTCTAGTTCAGGGCCCAGGACTGGCAAAAAAGAAAAAAGAAAAGCAGAAGAAATCCTGAGAGGCCTTGCAGGAACGGACTATGTGTGACAGTGTGATATTATGAAAATGGGTTTGTGGCTATGTGGATGAAGACTGACATGAGACCTTCTGTGGCTACTGTTTAGTAGATGACATCACAGATTTCATCTTGGGCTGTTCTGTGACACATGATCTTGTGTCATTGTATTGATTCTGTGTGTGTGTGTTTGACATTGGACAGATATCACTGCTATATAGCATTGTGTGACAAAAGTAGGGTGATTTGGTGAGTGTATGACATTGTATCTGACCATCACGGGTATAGCCCCAAGACTGACATCGAGGATCGTGTGTGTGGATGCACAGCGTGACTCTGTGGTGCTGCCCGAATGCCAGGTGTGGCTGTGTGTGCCTGGAGTCCTCAGTGATGCAGACACCTTGCTCTGAGGCCCATGCTCTCCCACCTGCCTCTCCTGGTTCCTCCAGTCCTGAGGCCCAATCTGTATGGGGCACTGGCATAAGGGCTGCAGGCACTGTTCTCAGCTTCAAGGCCTCTCAGCCCCGTCACACCAGCTTCAGCTGTCAGAATGTTCTGGCAACTCCAGCCCCTTTGTTCTTTAAGACAGCCAAAGGCTTCCCCAGCCCGGCCTGCCCAAGCTCTTCCGCACACCACTCCCCGCAGCAGTGACGCTTAGCATGACCTATTCTCTAGCTGCCCTTCTTAGCTGATCCATTTCCCAGATCTGACTCAGGACTCCAGAAGGGGCTGTGGGCTCTCTGCTGTGAGCTTGATGTGGTCAAGCTATGGCAGGAAGAAGGAAGCAGGACAGCTCATGTGGCTGCATTGGGTGATTTGCGCAGGGTCTGGGCTTCCTACAAGAGTATTTCCATTTGGCCTGTGGCTAATTGGAAGCTCACTCTTCAGACTGGAATGGTTTGTTTGTTAAGCAAGTTTACTTCTTTGACTCTAATAAATCTTCTAGACAGGGTTAATAACCATTTTATAGATGAGAAACCAAGAGAGTATGTGACCTGCCCAAGAATAATAGGATGGCAGCCCGGCGCCAGTGGCTCATACCTGTAATCCTAGCAACTCAGGAGGCTGAGATCTGAGGATGGTGATGGCAAGAAAGGCCAGGCAAGAAAGTCCATGAGATTCTTATCTCCACCAAAAAGTTGGAAGGGGAACTGTGACTCAAGTGAAAGAGCTCTATCCTCGAACAAAAAAGCCTAGGGGTAGCTCCCAGGCCCTGAATTCAAATCCCAGGCCCTGAATTGAAACCCCAGGACCACCACACACACACACGCGCACACGCATATACGCACATGGGTGTGCACTATACATATATACACATATATACATATATATATGTGTGTGTATATATATATATATATATATGGTAGCAAGTTCTAATTAGAATTCAGCTTCAGGTTTCTGATTGCTTTAGAAGAAGACAATTCACTACCAAGTGCACAGGTAGGGGGTTGGGAAGTCTGACATACAATTTCTTCTTTTTCTATTGTTGTTGTTCCCATCCTGGAGCTTGAACTCAAGACTTAGGCACTATCCCTGTACAATGTTGCTCAAGACTAGCACTCTACCGCTTGAGCCACAGCTCCACTTCTGGCTTTTTGTTGCTTAAATGAAGATAAGAATTTTTGGGAAGCTGATACCACTAGTTCAAGTCTATAATCCTAACTACTGAGATCTAAGGATCACTGTTCAAAGCCAGCCCAAGCAGGAAAGTTCATGAAACTCTTATTTCTAATCAATCACTCAAAAACCAAAGGAGGGCTGTGGCTCAAGTACTAGAGCACTATCCTTGAGCACACGCGCTTAGGGACAGAGCCCAGGCCCTGAGTTCAAGCCACAAAATCAACAACAACAGAAGACTCATGGACTTTCCAGCTGGCTTTGAACCTTGGTCCTTAGCCTCCTGAGAAACAAGGATTATAGGTGGGAGCCATCAGCACCTGGCGTTAAGTCCCCATGCTATAATGTGTTTGTGTGCCCTTGCTGGATGACACTGACCAAATGTCCTTGCCTTTGTTTTCAGGAAGGAAGAAAGGAAGGGCAACATAATTAGGGCGTGGTAGAGTCGGGCACATAAGGGTACTTTACAGAGCAAAAACCCACAGCAACACCAGGAAGGACATGAAACTGATGGTGGCCAAGATTGTAAGTTCCAGTTTGGGGCTAGCATCCATTCTCAGGCTCAGGCCAGCTCACAATGCCACAAAGGACGTGATGTGGTCAGACAGCCTGGCTGTATCAAGGCCACTTATATCTGACCTGATTGCAGCTCCTGTTCCTACCCCCTATCGGTGTCTGAGATGGCTAGATAGAGGTCACTGCACAGCCCTTCCTGACCCCCAGTGTCCATCCACAGCTTTGGGTTGACTGGCCGTTGCTGATGACAGGCAATATTTAGGACCAATTTCCAGGGGAGGGACAGGAAGCCACCAAGATAATATTCATAACAGACCTTAGCTGGACACCAGTGACTCATACCTATAACCCTAGCTACTTAAGAGGCTGAGATCTAAAAATCAAGGTTTAAAGCCAGCCCAAGCAGGAAAATCTATACGACCCTTATCTCCAACTAACCACTCAAAATGCCAGAAGTGGAGCTGTGGCTGTAGCCTTGAGCAATAAATCTCAGGGACAGCACCCAGACCCTGAGTTGAAGTTTCAGAACTGGCACACACACAAAACCAACAAGTGCAGGCCTTGGTCCCAACACCCTGCAGCCAGAGAATTGGTCCAGAGAGGTCTTATTACCCCCCCAAGGTCACACAGCTCTGCAAGGAGACCTGTCTCCAGCGGCCTACATCTGCCTGGACAGCTCAGCTTGCTGCGGAGGGTCCCATGAGGCTGCTGGCCGCACTGCTCGAGCGGACACTTTCATCTTTCTCTGCCTGTCGACCTGCCATCTCACTGTGGCATTAAATTCCCCCTCCTGCCAAAGAACAAGGACTGCCTCAGATTCCAGGCAGCAGGGCGTGAAGATGGGGTGGGCCCAGGGGAGGTGAGCTAGGTCCTTCAGGGCTCCAGGCCTGAATGCATTGTGGCTGGGCTGCAGGGCTTGAACTGAGGGCTCAGGTGGCCACTGCCCCAGCCCACACAATGTGATGCTCAATGAGATGAACGCAGGTCCATTTCCTGTTGCCATCTCCACTCGGCACTGACTGACCCTTGCTGTGTCATGTGGCCCTGTGTTTCCTCTTCACAGCACTGATCACTCAGGCTGATAACCTGGTTTCTGGTCACTAAGGCAGCACTGGCACCTGGCATGTGGAAGAGAAAGAAAACACAAAAACACCAGGGGGAGGGGAGGTTGGGTGTGGTATCCACTCCTGTGATCCCAGGTAGCAGAGGCAAGAGAATCTTGAGTTCAAGGATAGTCTAGGCTACACAGCAGGACCTTGTTTGTTTGTGTGTGTGTGTGTGGGGGTGTTGTGCAAACACATTATCTCCTGGCTATGAACGTCATATTTCTTTTGTTTATTTATTTTTTGTTAGTCGTGAGGCTTCAACTCGGCCTGGGTGCTGTCCCTGAGCTCTTCACGTCAAGGCTCGTGCTCCACCACTTTGAACCACAGTGCCACTTTTGATTTTCTAGTGATTAATTGGAGATAGAGTCTCACAGACTTTTGTGCCTGGGAACCACAATCCTCAGATCTCAGCCTCCTGAGTAGCTAGGATTATAGGCATGACTCACTGGCGCCAGGCAATAGACTAGTTATTTATTTGTTTGTTTGTTTGACCATTCCTAGAGCTTGAACTCAGGGCCTTGGCACTGTCTTTGAGCTTTCTCAAGGCGAGCACTCTACCACTTGAGCCACAGCAGCACTTCCGGCCTTTTCTGTGTATGTGGCACTGAGGAATGGAACCCTGGTGAATGCCAGGCACTGCTCTATCACTAGGTCATGCTCCCAACCTAACAGACATTTTACTTCCAGTGTGCAATTCCAGTCCTAATTAAGGGTTTTCAGAGTATATTAGCTGGGTGCTGATGGTTCTTGACTGTAAGTAATTCTACATGTTTTGGATACCAAGATCTGGAGGATTCTGGTTTGAGCCCAGCCTGGACAGAAAAATTTGTTAGATTCCATCTCCAAAATAACCAGCAAAAAGAAGAGTTGGGCCAGGCCCTGTGGCTCACACCTGTAATCCTAGCTATTCAGGAGGCTGAGATCTAAGGGTCAGTGTTCAAAGTCCCTGAGACTCTTACTTGCAATTAACCTCCAGAAAACCAGAAGTGGCACTATGGCTCAAAGTGAAAGAGTGCTAGCCTTGAGTAAAAACGCTCAGGAATAGCACCCAGCCCCACAATCAATAGCAAAAGCAGGATTGGAGGAGCGGCGAGCCTGAGGTTCTGAGTTTAAACCCCAGTCCCATCAAAATTCCTTGGGTTGAGTGTATCACTCAAGCAGAAAAGCATTTTTCTAGTGTGTGAGGCCCTGGGTTAATCACCAGCAGAGAAAAAAAAATCCTCCTTTTATTTCTAAAATCTCCATAGCCTTTGGTTAGAGGTATCTGCTGGTGGCTAATGAAATCCTCCAGCCTTGTAGAGTATGGAGTTTATGGCTGGTGTGCCAAGAATATAGCTAGCTCAGAGCATTCACACACCCAGAATCTTATGGGAGGGCAATAATCAATTATCCTCATTTTATTTATTTATTTATTTATATTTTTATTTCTTTGAGGGCCTGACTACTGTCCTTGGGCTTTTGCTCAAGGCTAGAGCTCTGCCACTTGAGCCACAGCACCACTTCCAGCTTTTTCTATGCATGAGGCACCAAGGAATCAAATCCTGGTCTCCGTGCATGCTAGGCAAACACTCTACCACTAGGCCAAACTCCTGGCCCCGATAATCCTCATTTTATAAATAACAAAGTTTTAGACTCAGGGAAATAAACATATACAAGGTCATACAGCCAAGTTAGTCCCTCTGCTTTCCAAAGGTATTCCTTGAACACCTGGTTATTCTTTCAGGCTTTGTCTGGAATTCTCTACCCAACCCCACATGGTATCTGAAATTATGCTCAGAATTATGGGCAGTTATGGGGTTTTAAATATTGCTTACTTCTGCCTGGCACAGTGGCTCATGCCTGTAATCCTAGCTACTTGGGAGGCTTAGATCTGAGGATAAAGGTTCAAAGCCAGCCCAGGCGCAAAAAGACCTGAGACTCATCTCCAATTAACCTCTGGAAGACAGAAAGTGGGTCTTGGCTCAAGGGTAGGGTGGTAGCCTTGAGCTGAAGAGTTCAGAGACAGCACACAGGCCTAGTTCAAGCCCCATGACCCACCAAAAATAAATAAATTATATATATATATTCTCTTTCTCTCTCCCTCCCTCCTTCCCTCTCCCTCCTTCTTTCTCTCTTCTTGTCTTGAGGCTTAAACTCAGGGCCTCCCTGAGCTTTTTGTTTGGTTTTTGGCAGTCCTGGGCTTTGGCTCAAGGCCCAAGCATGAGCACTGTCCTTGGACTTTCTCAAAGCTAAAACTCTACCACAACACCACTTCCAGCGTTGTTTTTTTTATTTTTTTCCTATGTATGTGGTACCGAGGAATCGAATCTGGGTCTTCGTGCATGCTCGGCAAGCATTCTACCACTAGGCCAAACTGTTGGCCCTGTCCCTGAGCTTTTTTTTTTTTTTTGCCAGTCCTGGGCTTGAGCTCAGGGCCTGAGCACTGTCCTTGGACTTTCTCAAGGCTAGAGCTCTACCACTTGAGCCTCAGCACCACTTCCGGCTTTTTTCTATGTATATGGTACCGAGGAATTGAACCGGGTCTTCATGCATGCTAGGCAAGCACTTTAACCACTAGGCCAAACTCCCCGCCCTGTCCCTGAGCTTTTTGTGCTCAAGACTAGTGCTCTACCTCTGGAATCACAGCTCCAGGTCCAGTGTCATTATTCAGTGGTCAATTGCAGATAAGAATCTCACTGACTTTCCAGCCTAGTCTGACCTCAAACTTCAAGCCACAGATCATAGCCTCCTGAGTAGCTAGAATTTTTAGGTATGAGCCACCATGCCTAGCTCTTGCTCTTTTTCTTTTTGTGTGTGTGTGGATCATGGGGCTTGAACTTGGCCTGGGCTCTCGCTGTCCCTGAGCTCTTCAGCTCAAGGCTACCACCCTACCCCTTGAGCCAAGCCCCACTTCCTGTTTTCTAGTGACTAATTGGAAATAAGGGTCTCTCATTCTTTAGTGCCTGGGTTGGCCTGAACCTTGATTCTCAGATCTCGGCCTCCTGAGTAGCTAGGATTACAGTCTCGAGTCACTGGCACCTGGCCAAGAGTACATTTCTTTTTGGACAATGCCACTCCTTCCTTTGTTTTCCCCCTTCTGTTCCTGTCCACAAGTTGCATTCCAGTTTATTTTCAACATAGTGAACATTAGTTCACCCTTCTTCTATCCATTTCTCTGCCCTTTTGCCCTCCTCAAACACAAACAAAAGATGGGCCAGGAGTTTAGCCTAGTGGTAGAGTGCTTGCCTGCCATGTACAAAGACCTGGGTTCAAAATCTTGGTACAACATACATAGAAAAGGCTGGAAGTGGTGCTGTGGCTCAAGTGGTAGAGCTCTAGTCTTGAGAAAGCCCAAGAACAGTGCTTGCTCAGGCCCTGAGTTCAAGCCCCAGGGCTGGCAAAACAGCAACAATACAGAAACCTAGAACAAACAATTGTTTTTCAAATCGGAAGGTCCAAGAAAAATGTTGTGGCTTAATTTTTTTAAAACTGTTTTTAAGAAAGCATCTCACTCTGTTGTCTAGGCTAGCCTCTAACTTACAATCATCCTGCTTCAGCCTTCTCAGTGCTGGGAATTACAGGACTGTACTACCACATACACTCTGCTCAATAAAATTCTTTCATTAAATGTCTTTAAACCCAGAAGGATCTAATAACACAGAGAACGGTGTGGAGTGAGGGTTGGGGAGTAAGGAAACACCTCTACCTGCCCGGAATCCTTAAACCAGCATCCATCCTGGACAGCTCAGAGGCTTGTCCATAAGGGGCCCCTACAGCAGAGAGTTGACAGACAGCTGCTAGGGGCCTGGCAAGTCGCTGGAGAGTGAGGGCAGAGGCAGTGCCCGCCCCGCGCTGTTGATAAGGCGACAGAGCCCTCAGGAGCAGGGACGCAATGAAGCCATGGAAACGTGGCTGAGGTGTGAGGCTGGTTCGCCCGCTTTCCCCAGGTGGCTGCCTCCCAAGCTTGGCGGGGGGCCCAGCAAGACAGGTCCAGCCACCAGCTTTGTCACTCTCTGCCCTCCTGGGGGCCAAGCCCGCACTGGAAGCTGGGCAGGCTTAATATTATCGTCCCAGTTTTCCCAGAGCCAGGCTGGGGTCAATCTTTGGGTGCAAGGAGAGTGGACTGAAGAAAGAAGCTGGGGTGCTCCAGGCAAAGCTTCTACCCCTTTCAGTCTCCCTGCTCTCCCAGCCCTCTTCTATAAATATGTGTGTTATTTACCTTAAGCATTTTGATAAATCATAATAGCAGAGACATCTGCTGTCAAAACGGCAAACTGCATTTGGGGCTCAGCTGGTGGACAAGCAGGGCTAGAGGCCAGAAGTATGAGGACTCTGAGGGTCACTAAGAATGTCCCCCAGCCCCCTCCATCCAAGTCTAGACCTTGAAGGGGACCCAGGCCCCCTCCTCTATGACCTTTTCACCAGCTGCAGCTCCTGAAACCTTGCAAGGATGGCTGTCCACCCCCCAGCCGTGTTCTCCTCCCTGCCTCCCTCTGCCTCAGAATTAATGCAGCAGTGACATCGGCTGAGAAGTCCCCAGAGCAGAGATTAACTCCCAACGCAGCTCAGGCTGGGGTTGGCCATGGAAAGTGGGGAGAGGGGGGGCAGACCCACAGTCCTCACAAGATTAATCACTCCACAGCCAACCTCATCACGAGGGTGCCCAGGCTCAACTCTCCTTCCACCCCCAGCAGGAGTTGTGGATCCTGTGTCAGGAGCCGGCCCTGCCTCCCCCAGTCCCCAAGGCCCCCAGCCCAACTTGTGGGAGGATTTGGAAAGCTGAGACCAAGTTCCTTTCTCATTTTTTTTCCCCTCCCCTTCCTGGTGGCCTCAGGGGCCCTGAGGGCCTAACAGGAATCCTGTGGTCTCTTCCCCTCCCCTGATTCCAGTCTGGCCCTGGAGTGCTGGGAGGGCGCAGCTCTGACCCTGGCCTGCCATTTTGCCTCGTGCTGGGTCCCATGGCTCCTCTGGCTGGCCAGTTTCCAAAGCAGAGCTGAAGGAAGTCCCTGGACTGGATTTATATCGAGGCTTCAAGGAGGTGTACAATGAAGCTAAAGGCTGTAATCTAAGTAGCCCCCTTTACCTATCCTAGGGACTGTGGAGATGGTGGGAAAGGAGAATCCTGAGAAGACACTGAATGGCTGGTTGATATAGTCCTAGGGCCAGGGCCCTGGTACCAGGCTTTCTCAGCCAGTCACTCACATTAAAGACTCTAGGTACTGTTGGCTCACATCTGTAATTCTAGGCAATTTGAGGATTGCGGTTCAAAGCCAGCCCCGGCAGAAAAGTCCATGAGATGCTTATCTCTAATGAACCACTAGAAAACTGGAAGTGGCACTGTGGCTAAGTATTGAATTCTAGCCTTGAATGAAAAAGATAAGAGAGAGTCCAGGCCCTGAGTTTAAGCCCCACAACCACATAGATAGATAATACTGAAGAATCACAGCAAGTGGGATTGAAGTCAGATGTGGAAAGTCAAGTTCCTCAGTCAGATAGGCCCCAAGGAGACTGAGACTTGCTGTGACTACAGGCCTAGTCTCAGGACCCTCCTATTTTTACCCACAACTCCAGATCCTCCCCTTAGCCTTACAGGAATCCCATTGGATGAGCTCACTGAGCACTTGTTGGGCTTCCTAGCTAGAAAAAGAGCTAGAGATGGAGCCTTTGTGTCTGGAGAATGTCAGGTGTTCAAGGAAGCTGAAGGACATTGTCTGGCCTGTTTTGAACAAAGGGTTAGGGAAATCCAAAGATCCCAGCTGGGATCCTCAGTGTCTCAGAACTGGTGACAGTAAGAGGAGCCTAGACTTACCCCATGACACCCTTAAGAAGGATTGTATGCAAGGGGTTCTAGCCAGAGGAAGAGGCCATGATTATAATGCTAGCATTCAGGAAACCAAAGCAGGAGAATGGTGAGTTGAGGCCAGCCTGAACTCCATATGAACTGTATAGTGAGACCTTGTTTCAAAAAAGAAAAAAAGTATGAGTGCATCAGTGTCCCACAACTTTAATCTTAGCTACTCAGGAGACTGTGATCTGAGAATCACAGTTCAAAGCTAGCCTAAGCAGACAAATTCTAGATTAACCAGTAAAAGATCTGAACTAGTTGGCTCCTTATCAGTAATCCTAGCTACTCTGGAGTCTGCTGAGATGTGAGGATCGGGGTTAGAAAAGCCCAGGAGACTCCTATCTCTAATTAAACACCAAACAAACAAAGCAAAAACAAAGCAAAAAAAGCAAACCAAAAAGCAGAAGTGGAGGTGTGGTTAAAGCAGTAAAACACTAGAAACACTAGACTTGAGTACAAAAGGCTCAGAGACAGTGCTCAGGCCCTGAATTCAAGCCCCAGGGTGGGTTTAAAAAAAAAAAAGTGGATATGAAAGGTCTTACAGGTAAAGCAGAGCCTCAAAGGACCATGCCACTTTTCTAGGAGGCTTGGAGACTGGTTCTGTTGGCATAGGCATTGGCAGAGGCCAGGGCGCTGTTGGGCATCCACTTCAGTGTCAAGGATAAGTGGCTGTGTTTTGTTTTTGAGGACAGTGGGAAACCATAGGAAACGACCTGGCTAGCCTTTGCAGGGGCTAAAGTCGGAACTGAAACTTTAGCCAACCCAGGTAAATGGAGTAAGCCAGAGGCCATGATGGCTGCTATATCTCCTTGCAGGAGAGCCTGAACACATTCCATGTTAAGAGGCCAGAAATAGGCCTATAGAAAGGGGACTGTGGATTTGGGGACCATTTAGAACAAGATGGCAAATCCAAGTTGCAGACCAGCCAGGCTGATTAGAGGGCTTCAGGACCCCTTTACCCACTGGGGATGGAGGTAGAACATCTGAGCCCCCAACACTTTAAGCTAGAAGCAGTAAAGTGCTGGGTTGAGCGGCAGGAGGCTAGAATTTCCATCCAAGCCCTACCTCTAGCTGGCTTTATGGTCTCGTGACCAAAGGCACAGCCAGCCCTTCCCAGGCCTAGCTTTCCTCATTAATGCTGTGGGGTGCCTGCCAGCATGGCTGTAGACCTTTCCTGGAGTTCAAGGCTCCAGAACGGGGATCCTTCACTGTACCCCCTACCCCTCCCCTCCCTTCCCCTCCCCTCCTCTCCCCTTCTCTATGCTATGCTACCTCTTTTCCCCTGCTCCTCCACCCACACCCTCCCTCACCCCTGACCTGGTGGTCAGCAGCCTCCACTGATGTCACTGTTGTCATGGGAACCTTCCAGTTCTGGCCTGGAGCTCCTAGCAGGGGAAGCTGTTGGTGGCAGGGGGGCAGATAGAGGTGCCTGCTCTTGCCAGCCTCATTTCCCTCTTAAGAAGGGGGCATTTGAAGGATAACCCAGATTGGGGGGAAGGGCCAGAGTGCGTGGGTTCAAGGAGGTAGGGCCTGCCTGTTCCCCAGTGCTTGGGGTTCCTGCCCCTTCCCAAGCCCTATCCTCCCTCAGCCTGTCTTCAGGCTGGTGGTGACAGGGAGGGGTGATGAGGACCTTGCCATTTCCCTCCCTTCTGATAGGAGCTCAGAGCCCTGAGCTCAGCTCGTTCTCCAGGCTAAAAATACCAGGGAGGCAACGGCACAGCTCCCTTGACACCCTGTCCACCGCCCCCCACTCCCAGCAAGACACACACACGCACACACACACACACACACATACACACACACACACACACACACACACACACACACACGCTCATATGCTCACCCAGGCCCAGCCTGAGCCAGACAGTGAGGTGCTGCTTGCTTAGCTACAGCCCTGTGGTCTATGGAGCTTTAAAAAGTTCCTTCCTTTGGTCAAACTAAGATCTAGATCCTGCTTCCATTTCTGACCCCAATTTCCTGTGTGATCTTGGGGCATTCCTTTGGCTTATCTAAGACTTAGTTCCCCTTTTTGTGTATCTGCAAGGGAGACAGAATGAAGAAGGTCAAGGGCGTGGCGGCCCATCTCTAATCACCCCAGCAGTCCTGAGAACCAAATAGCCAAGCCCTGGCTTAGCATCTTTTTTCACTAGATGGGCACCCTGGAGGGTAGGAACCATGAGCCCCTCAGTGGCCGGGTGAGCTTCCAGATCCTCAGGCATTTGTTGAAAAGTAGGCAGTGGTAGCTCACATCCGTAATCAAAGCTACTTAGGAGGCTGAGATCGAGAGGATCGTGGTTCTAGGCCAGTTCAGGTAGGAGGAAAGTCTACAAAATTCTAGTTCCAAAACAATTGTCAAAAAGCCAGGCAGGGCCAGGAGTGTAGCCTATTGGTAGAGTGCTCACCTAGCACGCACAAAGCCCTGAGTTCTAGTCCTTGGTAACACATACACTGAAAAGGCCAGAAATTGTGCTGTGGCTAAGGGGTACAGTGCTAGCCTTGAGCTGAAGAGCTCAGGCCCAGAGTTCAATTGAGTAAAAAAAAAAAGCCAGGCTGGTGGTATACCACTGTCATATGTCTATGATCCTGGCTATTCGGGAGGCTTGAGATCTGAGGACTGAGGTTCAGAGCCAGTCCAGCTAGGAAAGTCTATAAGGCTTTTACCTGTAATTAATCATCAAAAAAAAAAAAAAAAAAAAAGAGCTGTAGGTTCAAGTGGTAGAGTGCTAGCCTTGAGGGAAAAAAAAAAAAGCTCAGAGACAACAACCAAAAAAGGGAGATCTGTGCCCACAAGCTAAGTGTATAGTTGAGCAAACCTCAGAGGAGTTTCAGATTTGTCAGTAAAGAATCCATATTAATCCATATTACCTTCTACCTAGGGTCTGGCAAGCCAAGTGTGGCTCATCCGCATTCTCTGCCCATCAAGATTGCCCACCCCGCTTCCTCCTCCTCCTCCTTCTTGTGCTGGTCCTGGGGCTTGAACACAGGGCCTGTGTACTATCTCTGAGCAATTTTGCTCAAGGCTAGCACTCTACCACTTGAACCACAACTCAGTGGTTAATTGGGGATGAATCTCATGGCCTTTTTTGCCCTTTTTAGGCTGGCTTTGAACTTTGGTTCTCAGATCTCAGCCTCCTGAGTAGCTAGGATTATAGGTGTGAGCCACCAGCCGCTGACTTAAGGCTTAAGATTTCATTCTGGGTTTCATATCCTCTTCCCTTTTGAAACCTGCTCATCATCTGTGCTTTGAAGGAAGCCCCTGTTTTGTCTTGGAACCAGTTGGGGAGAGATGGAGTTCTATGTAACTCCTGGGACCCTACCTTAGTCACTAGATTCTAGTACTTTCCCCCATGGGAACCCACGACACATTGTGCCTTGTTTGTGTGTGTGTGTGTGTGTGTGTGTGTGTGTGTGTGTGTGTGTGTGTGTGTGTGTGTTTCCAGCCCCCTGTTTTTCTTTTTTGTCTTGAGTCCAAAACTGAACTCAGTATCTGATGCTTTTACTCATTGGCTGGTGCTTTACCACCCACATGGGTCTTCATATCCAAAGTGTGGAGCTGGTATCTACAGGAACAGCTTATAGAGTATTTATTTATTTATTTATTTATTTTTGCTTTCTGTTGTGGGGCTTGAACTCAGGGCTTGGGCTCTGTCCTTGAGGCTAGCACTCTAGTCTTCTGAGCCACAGCTCCACTTCTGGTTAATTAGAGATAAGAGTCTCACAGCTTTGCCCATGTGGGTTGGCTTTGAACCGTGATCCTCAGATCTCGCTCGGAGTACAGGTGTGAGCCACCCGTGCCTGGCTACCAGATAGACTTTTTTTTTTCTTTGCCAGTCCTGGGCTTGAGCTCAGGACCTGAGCACTGTCCTTGGACTTTTTCTCAAGGCTAGAGCTCTACCACTTGAGCCTCAGCACCACTTCCAGCTTTTTTTCTACATATGTGGTACCAAGGAATCGAACCCAGGTCTTCGTGCATGCTAGGCAAGCACTCTACCACTAGGCCAAACTCCCGGCCTCTAGCATATAGACTTTTTTTTTTTTTTTTGCCAGTCCTGGGCTTGAGCTCAGGGCCTGAGCACTGTCCTTGGACTTTCTCAAGGCTAGAGCTCTACCACTTGAGCCTCAGCACTACTTCCGGCTTTTTGCTATGTATGTGGGGTATCGAGGAATCGAACCGGGTCTTCGTGCATGCTAAGGCAAGCACTCTACCACTAGGCCAAACTCCCAGCCCCGCATATAGACTTTTAAAGAGGCTGTCCAATCCTTCAGGGCAGGATGGGCTCTGAATCTTAACCCTCTAAATTTGCAATGCTACCTCCTCTCTTTGGCTGCTGTGAGACTCTAGGAAAGGTACTTTACCTTTCTGGATGTAAAACAGGTGTTTACTAGTGCCTGCCTATAAGAGTAGGCATCGGACTAGGTAAAAAATTCCCAGCTGGGTAGGGTGGCTCACGCCTGTAATCCTAGCTACTCAGGAGGCTGATATCTAAGGATCATGGTTCAAAGCCAGCTTGGGCACAAAATAACCTGAGACTCTTATCTCCAATTAACCTCTAGAAAACGGGAAGTGGAACTTGGCTCAAGGGTAGGGAGGTGGCCTTAGACTGAAGAGCTCAAGGACAGCGCCCAGGTGGAGTTCAAGCCCCATGACCCCCCCCCACACACACACAAAAAATCCCATAAAAACTCTCTGGCAGAGTAATCATTATCTGGAGATAAGGAAGAGGTAGAGGCATACACTGAAAGAGTTCTGGGGCATTTCTTCAGTAATTATTCTAGTGCTGGAGTTTGTGTTGTTTGATTTGTGGGTGTGAGGCTTCCGAATCTGGGTAGGCTCTACTCTGAACTAGGGGCCTCCTCTCAAAGAGAAGCTATGTCCATTAGCTTTTTAAACATGGTTTCAGCCCCATGAATGGATGCTCTCAGGTAAAACATTAATAAAATCTACATCACGTTGGTGGGGAAAATTAAATGTAAATTAGATAATTAAAAATGAAGCTGATGCCCGCTGCTTGGTGCTATTACTTCTTATTAAAAGTTATGAGAGGTAGCCTTGGGTGGGGGCTTGGTTGCAGGTCTGGATGGGGGTGGGGTGGCGAGCCGCCGCCTATGCAAGCCAACCTAGGGGGTGCTCCCTTGTGAGCTGGTGGGAGAGAGAGAGTAGAGAAATGGGGAGCTGGCTTCAGAGCCCTGAGGGTGGGCCCAGGCTGTGCTTCTTACAGGTCTCTGGGTGGGCACCTTCCACTTACTAAACCTCAGGTTGGGGCTGGGAGTGTGGCTTAGTGGTAAAGTGTTTGGCTAGCATGCATGAAGCCCTGAGTTTGATTCCTCAGCACCATATACACAGAAAAAGCCAGAAGTGGTGCTGTGGCTCAAGTGGTAGAGTGCTAGCCTTGAGAGGAAGAAGCTCAAGGACAGGACTGGCAATAAACAAACAAATAAACCCCAGGGTTTCTTCATCTGCGGGGAGAGGGTGGAGGGTGGGAGTGAGGAGGGGGGATAATAGCAGTCCTACTTCCTGGGACTGGGCAGCATTGTCTAGAAATTATCCAGCCTTGGTCTGGCACATAGTAGGTGTCCATTCAGCAGCTATGATTATTAGTGATATCGCCAGGATTGAGTCCCTCTCAACTGCAGGCTCCAAGCTGAGGATAACAGGCCTCCATTTCTGCAGAGGCTTCCTGGCTGGCACAGGGACTGTCACCCCATCCTGCAGGATGAAAACAGCAAGGCTAGCATGGGGGTGGGGGGGTTGGAGAGAACCCTGAGGCCACATGCCCTGTGCCATGGGTAATAGTGCATTATTATTCAGAGGAGGGCCTTAAAGTCAACAGAGCTCCAGCCTGTAGAACGTTCACCCATGCTGTTGTTTTTTGTCAGTCAGTGGGGCTTCAACTCAGGGCTTGGGTCCTGTGACTCTCCTGCCCAGGCTGGCTTTGAACCACCACCCTGAGAGCTCAGTCTCCTGAGTAGGTGGGATTACAGGCGTGAGCCACCGGTGTCCAGTCCCCCATGGCTGCTGTTGTTTTTCTGCACCTGCTCCCGGCTCCAGGATCTGCGCTGGGTGTGAGGACCGCCCAGGTGGGTTCGCCGCCCCCCAGCTAGGTTTCCAAGGAGTGTTCCCATCAGAGCGAGCCCCGAGAAGACGGGCTTGTGTGGAGGGGGAGGCGCGTGTCGCCTGTCTGAGGACTCCCCGAGGTGCCATGCGGGGGATTCTAGGGCGCCGGGGGAGTGAGTGGAGGATGGGCAAGGTAGAAAGCAGGGCCAGCAGGCGATAAGGCGGGAGGCCGGGCGTCCGGGCCAGGCCTGCGGTGGGCAGTGGAGGGTGCAGGACGAGGGGGTGGGGACACGGAGCGGGTGAGTCACCGTTTCTGGGCCAGGCAGGCGGCGGCTGCGGAGCGGGGGGGGGGGGGGGTGCATTCCTGGCTGGCAGAGCGGCCGGCACTAATGTCTTTCCCACATGGCCCCAAGTTCCCCGTTCGGCACGATCACACGGGCAAGACGCTCCCGCGGCCACCCCCGCCCCAGCTGCCTGCTTCCCACAGAGCCGGAGGGGAGGGGAGGGAGGGAGGGAGGCCTCCCGGGGTGGTCGGGGCTGTGCTCCGTGCCCGGCACTCGGGGAGCGACACACAAAGCAGCATTCCCAACTGGAAAGTGGGGGAAGGAAGGAGGCCCGGGACGGCCATGGATCCCAGGCCACGTCGCTGCCGCCCGGGGCCCCCTTTTCATCCACCCCGCCCCGGCTTTCGCACTGGAATTGATGGACGTGCCCTGACACCCCTGGCAATGGGATGGTCGGCCACCTCGGCTGCCCAGGATCTGCGCCATCGGCCTCCCCCCACCCCCCTCCCGCACCCTTCCCGACCCCTGCGCCCCAGTCGGGGCCGCCGGGCATCCGGAGGGGGGGCTGGGGAGGGCGGTTGCTGGAAGAGGCCACACCCAATCCTCCTGCCTTAAAGCCAAGGGAACTGGAGCGCGGCTCTCCCACGCAGCCCCTGTCCCCGGGCCAGACCCCTAGGGGGGAAACTGAGGCTAGGCTGGCCCACCCAGAGCTCTCTTGACTGCTAGGGGAGGTTGGCTGGCAGTTGTCCCTCCAGCTGGGCTCAGAGGCGAGGCGCTAATGAGAGTTAAATGTAGGGCGTGAGTCACTTCAGAGGGGGAAGAGACCACCCTCAGACATGGAGGGTGGAAGGGAGCTTTGTCCAGACTGCTCAGTCTTTCCCCCGCTCCCCTACACCTCACCACCTACACCTTGGTGGGATGACCCTCAAGTGGCTGGCTCTGAGTACTGGGAGGACTTGGGGATGGACCAACACCTGGGATGGTTAATGGCTGGGAGCCATGGGCTATGGCCATGTCTTGGAGTGGGGGCTGGGCCAAGGGCCCAGGCCACCCCGAAGATCCCTCCACCCCCTGTGGCCCGACTGGCCTTGTGTAGGCTACCAGGCTGTGCCCACACTGCGTGCCTGTCCTACCCCCTCAACTCCCACATTCTCTGACCTCCAACTAACAGAGGGACTTTCCTGCAGGGTCTGCAGTCCTGAGAACAGGGCGGAGTGTGTGTGTGTGTGTGTGTGTGTGTGTGTGTGTGTGTGTGTACACACCTGTGATGGTGTACTGTATGTGCACTGGGGCATATTTCTGTATGACTGGCTGCTGGTGTGTGGATTTCAGTGTTGAAAGAGGTTTGGGAGAGAATGTGCCTCTGTTTGTCCTTCTGTGTTTACGTGTGAGTCTGTGTGACAGTGTCAGCTTCACTCCATCCGTGGGGATCTCTTGTTCTCCTTGAGCACCCCACTGTCAGTCACCAAGAGCTGCAGGGTTAGGGAAGCTACAGGGGGAGAGAAATAACAGGGGAGGGGATGAAGTGCCTCAGTTCCCCCAACAGAATATCAAGGCTGGGTGGCAACACCAGGGGGTGGGTGGTGGACAGCCACAGGAGAATCCCGCCCCCCAGAAGAGAACCCTACTCAGCAGCCCCCTCCCTGCTCCCTCTGCTCCCAGCCCTAGGCCTCCTGGCAAGAGCTTATTTGCATGGTATTTACATTTCATTTGCATCGTGTTCAATTAAAAACCTGACCAGCTCCCGCCTGCCTGGCGCTGCCTGCCCAGCCTGGTGAAAACGTTGGTTGGGCACTGCTGCATTCCCACCCCCACCCCCCATGGACTGACCCATGTGGGAGGGGTCTTCCCCTCAATGAGATCATCTAAGTCACCCACTGGAAGAGCAGAGAGGGCTGGAAGGACAAACGGAGAAACTGAGGTCTAGAAGGGGCTGCCTTGAGCTTCAGGCTAAGGTCCAGTCTCAGTCTGACTAGAATAAGTAGCAGCAAAAGCTGTCCCTTTAGGGAAGAGACATTACGGTGCCAGAAGTGTGGCCCACACCTGGTGTGCACTATGTTATGGGAGTCACTACCCTCTGAGGTCAGGCCATCTCTGACTATATCTTTCCATTTTACAGATGAGAAAAACAAGGCTGGAGAGGGCTAGCCCAAGGCCACCTAAGGCAGAATTCAAATCTGTCAGCATGTCTTCTGAGTCTATGCTTCAAACTGGGAGCAATTGAAAAAAGGCCACTGCTTCCTCATTCCTGGTGAGCCAAGTTCATTATCTCCAGGTCATTAACTCTGCATGGGCCAATGGAAGCTTCCACACTAATCTGGAAGCTTGGTTGCCATCTTCTTGCTTCTTGAGACTGACAACCATAGCTAGTCCTGGCTAAGGGGTGGAACCCTTCTTTGTGTGGCATTTCTTTCTGGCACTAGGGCCTTCTCTGGCTTCAACAAGAGCCAGTAACTTTGTTGAAACCAGGTAAAGAAGATTTTTTACATCATCAAGTTTGTGATGATGGCAGAAACTTGAGAAAAAGCTGAAAGTCAGGCATGGAAAGATCAGGCAGATATCCAGGGACATCAGAACTAGCTTGGAAGAGAAAGTTTCAAGACCTCTTCATCCTAGATTATCTAGCCAGAGCTGGAGCTGGTCTGGTGGTGGTATCTGCCTAGATGGAGACTGTGAGAAGTGAGGAGAAAATAGGAGTCCCATGTTGCCCCTGGCTGCATTCAGGGCCCAGGAGCCAGGGATATCCTGGTATTGACGGGGGCTCCATCTTCAGCAGCCTTAGGGCTCTAGACAGACTCCTCTTATTCCTGGTTGGTGGGAGAGAGGAGAACTAGCCAATCAGCAGACTACTCCTTCCTAGTGATTGGTTTAGAGATGGAGATGTGACTAGGGCTTTGCTAATCAGATGAATCCCAAGGCTTTGATGGGGGTCTTCTGATCTAGTACTGGAAGAATTTGGAGTCACCACCTGTGAAGCCACCAAAGGACACTGATCTGAGCTAGTGATGTAAGTCAGTGGTGGAATGCTTGCATGCTTGCTTAGCATGCATAAGGCCCCAGGTTTCATCTTCAGCAAGGCAGAAAGAAAAAAAAAAATCTGAGAAAGTGATCTCCTTGTATTCAAAGCCAAACTATCTTGTAGACAAGACTCAGAATAAGCCAGTATGTGTCGCATTTCTCACATTTGCAGCCTGAGATTTTCTTTTCTTTCTTTCTTTCTTTTTTTTTTTTTTTTTTGCCATTCCTCCTGGGACTTGAACTAGAAGGAATTGAACCCAAGGCTTCATGAATGCTAGGCAAGCACTCTATAATTAAGCCACATTCCCAGACCAGCCTGAAATTCTTCCTGGATAGTTCAGGCTTTACCTATGTCTGACTTTAGCCTATGTCCATATGATACTCTTTTGCTTAGAAATGGAATGCCTCCTCTTGCCCTTGCCTGACCAGCCAGTCTTGTGTGTAGAGGCTCAGCTCATTGCTTTTCCTCCAGGAGGCTCACTGCCCTCTCCCCACTCTCAAGAGCTGCCTGGGACTGCTGATCTATGCTTGGTGTCCTGGCTTGCTCAGTGCTAGGCTACACGGCTTTCTGTTCATGTCCCTTTCCAGATTTACATGCCACAGTCCCAAAGTGGATTGGAAGATCCTAAATGCCAAGCGCCCAGTCCCCTTCTGAAGTAGAGCAGTCAGAAGCTTGGTGAGGGTATGGGGCATCCACAGTTCAAACTAGCCCATCTGTGTGAGGTCTTTGAACTAGTCCTTCTCAGTTTCATATTCATTTATGTAAATGTATACACACATATATACACATACCTATATATGTATGAAAAAGAGGGAGACGGAGGGAAGGAGAGGGAGGAGTGGAGATGTTCCTTGTATCACCCAGGCGGGTTTAAAACCTGTGATCTTGGCCAGGAGTTTGGCCTAGTGGTAGAGTACTTGCCTAGCATGCACAAAGACCCGGGTTCAATTCCTCAGTATCACATATACATACAACAAGCAGGAAATGTGGCTCAAGTGGTAGAGCTCTAGCCTTGAGAAAGTTCAAGGACAGCACTCAGGCCCTGAGATCAAGCCCCAGGACTGGCAATAAGCAAAACAAGCAAACAAAAAAAACCCCAATAAACAAAACCTGTTATCTTCATGTCTCAGCCTCTTGAACGCTGAGATTTTTGTTCTTTATAGTGGTATTGTTACAGTGGATATAGCAATGCACACGTGTTATCTCAGCCACTCAGATGACTAAAGTTAGTCAGGAAAATCCAGGAGTTGGTGGTTCATGCCTATAATCCTACGTACTCAGGAGGCTGAAATCTGAGATGGTTGGCAGGAAAAATTTCATGAGATTCTTACCTCCTATTAACCAGCAAAAGGCTGGCAATAGACCTGAAGTTCAAATAGTGAAGTAAGTGGTAGAGCTAGAGCTCAACTATAGTACTAGCTTTGAACACAAAAGATCAGGGACAATGCCCAGGCCCTGAGTTCAAGACTCAGGACACACACACACACACACACACACACACACACACACACACACACACAAACACTCACTCACATGTACATGCTCATGCAATCAGGAAAAGCAGTTTGAGGCCAGCTCAGGCAAGGAAAGTTCATAATCAAAGCATCAAAGCAGCTTGTGGAAGCATGCATTTGTCAGTCCCTACACCATAGAAGGGGTAAATGGGTTCCTAACCAGAACAAAATCTTGGTACCCTATTTGAAAACTGAATAAAACAAAAAGGTTTGAGGACTTTGCTTAAGTGGTACAACATCTGCCTATCAAGCATGAAGCTCTAAGTTCAAACTCTAGTTCCTCAAATAAGTAAATAAAATTATATAATGTGGGCCTGTGGACTCAGTGATTCAAGAGGTAAGACAGATGATTCTTTGAGCCCAGAAATCCAGGTGGCCTGTTATTTATTTATTTAATGGTCATGGGACTTGAACTCAGGGTCTGGATATTGTCTTTGAGTGTTTTTTGCTCATGGCTAGAACTCTTCCACTTGAGCCGGAGGTCCACTTCTGGCATTTTGGGTAGTTAATTGGAGATAAAAGTCTCATAGGCTGGGTGCTAGTGGCTCATACCTGTAATCCTAGCTACTCCGGAGACTGAGATCTGAGGATAGTGGTTCAAAGCAAGCCTGGGCAGGAAACTCTTTGAGATTCTTATCTCCAATTAACAACCAGAGAAAGAAAGAAAAAAAAAAAAACAAGTTGGGCCGGGAGTTTGGCCTAGTGGTAGAGTGCTTGCCTAGCATGCAGGAAGACCTGGATTCGATTCCTCGGTACCACATACATAGAAAAAAGCCAGAAGTGGTGCTGAGGCTCAAGTGGTAGAGCTCTAGCCTTGAGAAAGTCCAAGGACAGTGCTCAGGCCCTGAGCTCAAGCCCAGGACTGGCAAAAAAAAAAAAGCTGAAAGTGGTGCTATGGCTCAAAGTGGTAGAGCAGTTCGAGCATTAGCCTTGAACAGAAGAGTTCAGGGACAGTACCCAGGCCCTGAGTTCAAGCACCATGAACACACACACACACACACACACACACACACACACACACACACACACACACACACACAGAGTCTCATGATCTTTCCTGTCCAGGCTGGCTTTGAACCACAGTCTTCAGATCTCAGCCTCCTGAGTAGCTAGGCTTACAGGCGTGAGCCACCACACCCGGCTAAACTCCTTTTAAAGAAGGATCTCCCCATGTCGCCCAGGTTACTCCAGACTCTCAAGCACAGGAGGCAAGGCCAGCCTGGGCTATATAGGGAGACCCCTGCCTCAAACAAACAGCAGCCAAAACCAAAACAAAGAATTCTGTAGAAGAAGGGCTACTGAGCCCAGAGTTGAGGCTACATGAAAAGTACTTCACACAGTCAGCCCATAGATAACTAGTGGGTACCCACCCTGCAACCACAGCAGAAGGCTCAGCAGGGAAATACCTCAAACCAAGGTCCCTATCTTCAGACAAGCTGGAGGTGGAAGTTGGGGTAACCAATCAGGAGAGTGGGGTGGCCCCCCCTTAGCCTGCCAGAGGCCTTCTTTGAGGGCCGAGACTCCTGCATCCTCTTTTGAGGGGAGGGGGTCCAGTCATTCCTTCCTTTTTCCCTTCCCAATCCTCCCTTCCAGCCAGCAAAGCTCTGAGTTAATCTCCTCACCCATCAGGGGGTGACAGGAGGTGTCTGTCATTTAGAGCCAAGGCCGTCAGACTCGCTGGCTAATTGGGGCGCAGGCGCCAGCAGCACAGGAAATGGCCGGAGGGAAGCAGAAGGGAGGGAAGGGAAGCATCTCTACCTCCTTCCCACCAGCTAGGGACTATGTCACATGGCTCTTTAGAGGAAGAGGAAGGCCTGCCAGAAGAGGAAGGGGACTGTGGGAAGATGAGGACTCTTGGTCTTGGACAAATTGCTATTCTTCTTGATCACATTCATAATGATTGCAGTAAGCCTTTATTGAGCAGTTACTGTATAAATCAATAAATGGATTGAAAACCTCCAGTGCTTTTCTATAGCCTCTGGAAATTCAAGTCAGACTGTGCAAAGATTTGTAAATCACTAGTTCCTGTGCTCTGTCCTCCTTCCATCTATTACAGCCTCCCCAGTAGTAAGCTTTTCCTGTCTCAGGGCCTTTGCACTGGCTGTTTTCTACCTCTTGGCATGATTAGCTCTTCAGGTCTATGTTCAGTAGTACCTCAGAGACACTTTATTCAAAAAAAAAATCACTGTCATCCCTCCCTACTCTAGTTTGTCACCATGTGACATCATCCTGGTTATACTTTCACAACATTTGTTATAAGGTAAAACATACACACACACACACACACACACACACACACATATTTGTTTTTCTCCTTAAAAATTATTATTATACTGGTGCTATCACA
Source organism: Megascapheus bottae (assembly GCF_031878675.1). NCBI lineage: Eukaryota > Metazoa > Chordata > Mammalia > Rodentia > Geomyidae > Megascapheus > Megascapheus bottae. Next base: position 13,443,729 of record NC_143512.1, on the reverse strand, counting down.
GAGGGATTAGAGTGACATGTCAGACAATGAGTACATTTCCTTTTGGACAATGTCACCCCTTCCCTTGCTCTCTCTGTTTCGTTTATATATTTATAGCTTATATTTACTCTCCTACTCTAGACTGGAAACTCTTGTCACAGACCTTGTCTATGATTTACTGCTGGAAGCTCCTGTACCTTAAAAAATGTTGGGCAAGCTGGGTGTGGTGGCTCATGCCTGTAATCCTAGCAACTCGGGAGGCTAAGATCTGAGGGTCAAGGTTCAAAGCCAGCCTAGGCACTAAAGACTGTGAGACTCTTATCTCCAATTAACCAGAAGTGGTGCTGTGGCTCAGGGGTACGGTGGTAGCCTTGAGCTGAAGAGCTCAGGGACAATGCCCCATGACCCACAAAAAAAAAAGAAGAAGAAAAAAGAAAAAAAAAGTTGGGCAAATAGGAGACCCTCATTAAATAAATGAATCAAAGTAGTTATTTCAAGAGTCAGAAACTTAGTAGTATGCCTTTAGGGCTGAATTCAAGACCTGTCCCCTAGCTTTTCTGCTCAAGACTTTTGTGGCTTTTTTTTTTTTTTTTTTTTTTTTTTTGCTAATTAATTGGAGTTAAGAGTCTCATAGACTAATTCTGCCAAGGCTGGCTTTGAACCGGGATCTTCATATCTCAGCCTTCCGAGTAGTTAGGGTTACAGATGAGGGTTACCAGAGCCCAGCTCTTGCTGGTGGCTTCTCTCCTGTTGTCTTAGTCACCTAGGAGAAGTCCCCAACTCCAGATACATATCCTACTACTTTCTCCTCATATCACTTGGCGCCATGTTGCCTTCTCCAGGAAGGCTCCAGGATTAGTGTTTATCTGTAGGCCTGAGGATTCCTGCCAGATGCTTGGTATTCTCTGTTACCCTCAGGGTCCATCACATAGCGCCAGCCATTCAATAGGTATCACATTTTGCCTCCCATTCACTTAAGAGACCCAAGTGAGTCTAACCCTTCACATTTTTCTCAGGCACCTATCGGTACCTCAAAGCTAGAAAACTGAATCTGGAGGACTGGAGATATGGCTCAATTGGTAGAGCACCTGCCTAGAAAGCATGAGGTCCACTATAGTTCAATTTAATCTCTCGCTCTCTCTCTTTCTCTCTCTCTCTCTTTTTTTTGCCAGTCCTGGGCTTGAGCTCAGGGCCTGAGCACTGTCCTTGGACTTTCTCAAGGCTAGAGCTCTACCACTTGAGCCTCAGCACCACTTCTGACTTTTTTCTATGTATGTGGTACCAAGGAATTGAACCCAGGTCTTTCTGCATGCTAGGCAAGCACTCTACCACTAGGCCAAACTCCCGGCCCCTATAATTCAATTTAAAAAATCCAACTTCCTCAAAACAAAAACAAAATCCAAAGCCCCAGTAAAAACACATCCACAACAACAAACCAGCTTGGAGTCAGGAAAAAAAGGGAGGAGTGGTTTTAAGTTACCTATACCAACTCCACTCCTCATTTGCTTACAACTCACGGTCAGGGTCAGTCAGACCCACCAGGTCAGGTGCTTGTTTTTTTTTTTTTTTTTTTTTTTTTTTTTTTTTGCCAGTGCTGGAGCTTGAACTCAGAGCTTAGGTGCTGTCCCTGAGCCTCTGTGCTCAAGGGTATCCCTCTATCACTTGAGCCACAGCACCACTTCTTTTTGAGTGGTTAATTGGAGATCAGAATCTCAAAGGGACTTTTCTACCCCAAGTCTTTTGCCCTGGCTGGCTTCAGATGGAGAGCCTCAGAGCTCAGCCTCCTGAGTAGCTAGGATTATAGTTATGAGTCACCATGCTTCACCAGCCAGATCAAAGGGTAGTTTCATTTGTAACATTTCTACAATGTATCCCCTCAATAATTCAATCACTCTCTTATCCTACTCTCTCTTCTTCTTTTTTTTTTTGGATATTCCTATGTATTTATTTTTTTCATATATTTTTTATTGTAATTAATAGAAGGGTTACATTATATTTGCCAGATAGAAGGTACATTAATTCACGTACTCTCTCTTCTTAAAGCAATTTCATTCTTCTATTTTTTTCTTTCCTTCCATCCCTTTTTCCCTCCCCCCCTCCCTTCTTTTCCTTCCCTGCTTCTTTCTTTTTTCTTTGTTTGTTCTCTGAAGTCCCGGGGCTTGAACTCTGGGCCTGGGCACTGTCCCTGAACTTCTTTTACTCAAGGCTACCAATTGAGTCATGGCACGACTTCTAGATTTTTCTGTTTATGTGGTATTGAGGGATTGAACCCTGGGCTTCATGTATGCTAGGTAAGTACTCTACCATTAAGCCACATTCCCAGCCCGCTATTTCTTTCTTTTCTTTTCTTTTCTTTTGCCAGTCCTAGGGCTTGAACTCATGGACTAGGCGCTGTCCTTGGCCACTTTTTGCTCTAGGCTAATGCTCTACCACTTGAACTACATGGCCACATCCAGCTTTTTCTTAGTATATGGTACCAGGGAATCGAACCCAGGGCTTCATGCATGCTAGCTAAGCACTCTTACCACTAGGCTATGGTCCTGGCTCTTTGTTTATTTGTATATTTGGTTTTGCTAATCCTGGGGCTTGAACTCAGAGCCTGAAGCCTAGCACTACACCCCTTGAGCCACAGAACCACTTCCGGCTTTTTCTGTGTATATGGTACTGAAGAATTGAACCCAGGACTTCATGCATGCTAAGCAAACACTCTACCACTTAGCCACATTCCCAGCACTCATTGTTCTATTTTATTTATTTATTTTTGCCAGTCCCAAGGCTTGAACTCAGAGTCTGATTAGTGTCCTTGGGCTTTCTCAAGGCCTAGAGCTCTACCACTTGAGCCACAGCACTACTTCCAGCTTTTTCTATGTATGTGGTACCAAGGAATTGAATCTACGACTTCATGTATGCTAGGCAAGCACTCTACCACTAGGCCAAACCCTGGCCTCGCATTGTTCTATTTCTATCCGTACCAGCCAACTACTTTTCCCACTTGACTTCATCCACATTCCCCCTCTTTGTTATTCCTCTTGTCCAGTTTCTTTCTTTCCGGACCTTGCTAAGATCTTACTATTGGCTTTCTAGTTCTCCCTGCCAGCCCCTTCCCCGAGCTGGGGCTGGCCGATGGGTAGGTGTGTAGGTCTGTCAGGAAGGTGAGAGGCTGCCTGTCCTGGGTAGGTCCAGCAGACCTGCCATTCTCCCAGCAGCAGCAGTGCCTCTTTTTCTTCTTACCAATGATTGTGGGTTGGAAGACCCTATATTTCCTGCTACATTTGTGTGTGTGTGTGTGTGTGTGTGTGTGTGTGAACATCATCCCCGGTGTGAACACTGGCTTTTGCTGGCTGGTTTCTGCCCGGCCCACTCTACTTAGCCTCTCCAGAAAGGAATGGAGGGAAAGGAAGGACAGAGGCAGAGGTGACGACAGTAAGCCTTATCATTTACCTCCAATGCTAGAAGTAGCTGAGCCCTAAAAACCTTCTCTGGGTCAGCAGGAGGGTGGGTGAGGAGGCCAAGAGGTATAGGATGTCAGGGCCTCAGTGCATTTTGAGGTTATATGAATCAAATGCAAAGCAGATGCAAATGGTATGCAAAGTAGAACCTTCTTTTTCTAGTCAACCACACTGAGGTGCTCTGAAATAGGCAAATATGAGGGCCCAGAACCCAAGGGGAGGCATAGAGGCGAAGACAGGGGTCGTAGCTTCATTGTGGAGAAAATGCCACATTCAAGCAGCATCTACTGGGAGCCTGGTTCTAGGTTAGGCCCTTGAGGATTCAGAAAAAGCTTCTGACCTTGAGGATTCAGGAACACTAGGACATGGAAGAAGGAAGGGCTGAACCATTTGCATGGCACTTGGAAGGACTTTCAGAAGTATCTGTCTATTTAATGGTGTATAAGACATACCGCAGAATGGTTAAATTCTCCTGTCCTGGCCTAAGTCAGACCTGGTTTTAATTCTCAATGTCATCACGGTGTGACTTTGAACAAGGCCAGTCACTAGGTCACTTCTGGAAACTTCTATGTATTTGCTCATATATGAAGTAACTGTAGCAGTTCTAAGGACTCAAGAACACATGTGGAGCAAAGATTTACTAGGTGGTCCTGGATAAAGGCAACTGTAATTTTTTTTTTTTTTTTTTGCCAGTCCTGGGCTTGAGCTCAGGGCCTGAGCACTGTCCTTGGACTTTCTCAAGGCTAGAGCTCTACCACTTGAGCCTCAGCACCACTTCCGGCTTTTTGCTATGTATGTGGTACCGAGGAATCGAACCCGGGTCTTCGTGCATGCTAGGCAAGCACTTTAACCACTAGGCCAAACTCCCCACCCGCAACTGTAAATTTTTGTTATTGATGTTGCTGGCTGTGGTGTTTAAAATCAGGTCCTGGGTGTTGTCCCTGAGCTGATTTGCACTCAAGGCTAGTGTTCTACTACTTAAGCCACAGTACCACTTCTGGTTTTTGAGTGGTTAATTGGAGATAAGGGTCTCGGTCTCCCAGGGACTTTTCTGCCTGGGTTGGCTTCGAACTGAGGTCCTCCTAAGTACTTAGGCTTACAGGCTTGAGCTATAAGCGTCAGGCTGCCAACTGTAATTGTAGTAACTATGATTTCAAAGGAGCCCCTCCTCCTCTTACTCCTGCCAGGAGCTCCCAGAGGACGAAATGTCATCATCAACAACAGAAATGTGGTGGCCAAGGGATCTGTCTGAGAGGGTGGAACTTGGGGTTGCTTTTCTCTGTCTTCACTAGCCCTGCCTAAGATACTCAGCTGACTGGACAGAGAGGGGGAAGAAGGATGGCAAGGTAATCAGGATTAGGCCAGGATGGGGAGTCAGGTTCTGGTTGTTCAGTGAGCTACATCGGCAGACTGGGTGGATTCATTCTCAATGAACGCCGCCTCCCAAAGATGGGAAATGTTCAGAGAAGAACGTTTTTCCTTCAGCACAAAAATAAGGCCAGAGGTCAAAGGAAAGTAGGGACAGACTTTATGCTGGGGAGGTTCTGGTGCGTGGAGCAGCAACAACGCCCACAATAATAGCCAAAATGTACAAGCATGTTCTTTTTTTTTTTTACCAGGGTCTGTGCTAACTACTTCACATGCTACATCAAATTGAAACTTTACACGGGCCACTAATGGCTCATGCCTAGAATCCTAACTACTCAAGAGGCCGAGACCTGAAGATTGTGGTTTGAAGGCAGCCCAGGCAAAAAAGTCCTATGACTTTATCTCCAATTCACCACACACACACACACACACACACACACACACACACACTTAAAAAAGGGGGGGCAGCACTGGAGTTGTGACTCATCAGATAGAGCACTATCTTTGAACAAGAAAGCTCAAGGACAATATCCAGGCCCAGAGTTCAAGTCCCAAGACCTGAACTAAAAAAAAAATCAATAAAAATGTAAAAGTTTAAACTGAAAAAAAAATTAAACTTTACAGTGACCATCTGATGAGCATCCCTACTTCCTTTTTTTTTTTTTTTTTTGTGGGTCATGGGACTTAAACTCTGGGCCTGCGCACTGTCCCTGAGCTCTTCAGCTCAAGGCTATCTCCCTACCCCTGAGCCACAGCCCTGCTTCCCCTTTTCTAGAGATTTATTAGAGATAAGAGTCTCTTGTTCTTCAGTGCTGGGACTGGCTTTGAACCACAATTCTCAGATCTCAGTCTCCTGAGTAATTAGGATTACAGGCATGAGCTACCTCGCCAGGCCCAACTTCCTTTCTAAATGCTGAAGGCAAAAGATATTTGTCTGAGGTCATTCAGCTAGCACCCCTCAGCCTCTCAGCAGCTCCTCCATGTTCTCTAATGCAAGCCTTGGTCCCACCCTCTTCTATTATGGCTCTTCTTTCAGTTATTCTACCTCATTGTACTTCTGCCTTACCTGCCAGAATATTCCACTACGCCAGGAAACAGCCTGTCCTCCACCTTCTGATGTCCTTCCTAGACAATTTCTCCTGGCCGGCTGAAACCCTAGCATTTCCTTTAACCTATCTTAAACATTTAAGTCAGACATTGTCACTCCAGGGTCTCCACCCCCAGCCTTCTTGAGGGCACAAACTTTGACCCCTCCCTGTCTGCAATACGTTAGGCTCAAAGAAATGCCCACAAAATCGTTCCCTACTTTCAATAGGTCAGTATTGGCACTCTTTGAGCCCCTACTGGCTGTGCCCCTACCCTGCTTGCCCTACCTCTCCCTGCTCTACCTCTCCCTACCCTCTGCTTGACTGGCTGTTTCTGGTTGTTCAGGCTTCAGCTCAAATGTCACCTCCTCAAAGAGACCTTCCCTGACTACAATAGCTAATATGTCCCCACCCTGAAGTCAGTCTCACATGACCTATTTTAATGTCTTCTTGGCTCCTCACACTCCACAGCGAGCTTGTTCAACTATTTGTTTACTTGGTCATGGTCTGCCTCCCTGAACTAAAATTTAAGTTCTGTGAGGCTGGGACAAGACTATTTGTTCTCTGATGTCCTCATAGTTTAAATAGCGTCTGGCACTTAGTAGGGGCTCTATAAACCTGAGGCTGTGTGTGCTTGGTGTGACCTGGAGCAAGAAGTCCCTGTCACTCTCTGCCTCAGTTGCTTTTTTTTTTTTTTTTAATTGGGCATTGCCTCCTCCCAGCCTCTCAGGGAAGCTCAGGATGAGATCAGAGATGGCAAAAAAAAAAAAAAAAAAAAAAAAGTTCGGGCGGGGGTAGTGGAAGGGAGGACACGATACCCAACTGGGGATGAGGTCAGTGCAGAAGGCTAGATGAGCTTGCGAAGATCTTCTTGGCTAGACCTCTGGCCTGGCCAGACCCAGGATCCCAGGCCAGCTGGGGAGGGCGTGCAACCCTCCCTCGGGTGGGAAGCGCCTCTCGGCGTGGCCTCCTCTCCCCTCCCCGGGGAGGCAGGTGGAGCTGCGTCCTCATCTTTGTTCCCATCTGGAGCGCGTTTGGCGCGGCGTGGCGGGGGCGGGGCTGCGCCCCCGCGGTGCCCAGAGAGACTGGCCCGCCCGCTTATCTGATCTGCGGCTAATTGAAACTCCCTGCTCGCGAAGGTCAGCTCGGTCCCCTGACAGCTGCCGAGCCTAGCCGGGCCGGATGGAAAACCCGGGCAGTGCCGGGCCAGCGGGGCGCGGGGGGAGGGGGTGGGGGCTGCCTCGGCGACAAACTAGACAAAGGCGGCCCCTCCCTCCTCGTGCGCGCTGCTGGGGGTCGCCGGAGGTAGCGGCCTTCGCCCTCACCCCGCCGCGCGCTCCTGCCAGCCCCTGGGCCTAAGGCTCCAGTGGAGAAGGGGGGCGCTCCTAATCCCTACGAGCCCGCCCACCCGCTCCCACGCCAGGGGCCCCCGTCTGGGGTCTCTGGGAGAGTCACCCCCAACTTCCTGCCCCCCACCCCGCCTCCACGCCCCGGCTCTGAGACTTCCTGCCTCCACAGCTCCGGGCAGCTCAGACTGTGGGAAGCTGACGGGGCGGGGGCGGCCCGGTCCCCTCCCCCTGCCCGCTCGACGGGGCGCTGGGGGTCCGGGAGGAAGTGTGCGCGGTGGGGGGGCCCGGGGCCGCCATCCGGTGGGGCAGGTGCGGCCTGTCCTGCGAGGGAGGGCTTGCCGGCCTGTTGCTCACGGTGCCGAGCAGGGGGCAGGGAAAGGGCGCCGCGGGGGGCCCCCGTTTCCCGGGTTCCGGGTGCGGATGTGGTGAGCTCTGGAGATTCCCAGCCTGCCCGCCGCGCCTCTCTCTGCCAGTCCCTGGTCTTGCCCTACCATACTTGGTCCCCCACCTGCCTCCTGTGCGCCTATGCTGAGGTGCCAGGGGATGGGGGGGGGGGGCTGATCAAAGCCTTTGGGGCCTTGACTCTCCCAGCCTGAGAAAAAAAACAACCCAACCCTTGATTTTCAGAACCACTCTCTAAGCAGTGTGTTGCCCTAAGCGAATCAATTTAACTCGTACAATATCAATTCCATTTTGCTGAGGAGCAGAAAGGTGGTGGCTGGGCCCGCGTCACAGAGGTGGTGCTGGGCTCTGAAGCCATGGCCGCTCTACTGGGCCACTGGCGGGCTCATCTTGTCAAGAGCTCTGGCGTTGTGCACCAATATAGGTCGATTCCCCCGAGGCCTCCGCAAATGCGCCGAACCCCTCGGCGGATTCTCGCCACACGTGGTCCCATCTCGGGGCTGGGCACGTGCTTCATGGCGCAGTCCCGCGTGCCAGAGCCCGGGGACAGAGCTGAGCTGAGCGCACTGGTGCCCAGGTGCGATTTTCCCTGCTGGGGCTCCGCAGTCATGTGGGGGGGAGGGGAAGGGGGGCTGAGCCGCGGGCAAGGCGGAGTGGGGGCGGAGAACTCGGAGCTGAGTCCACGCGGGCCACGGCGCCTGGGAGGCCGCAATCCGGGCGCCTGCAGCCGGCGAGGCGCGGGGTGACGCGCGGGGGCCCAGCTACCGTGACCTCCTCCACGGTTGTCATGGAGACCGTGCACTATAAATAAGAAAAAAAAAGGAATTTCAAACCCGTTTTCTACGGAGCTTGGCGGGAGGGGTGGGGGGGAGCTCTCTTTGAATCGAGTTTCCCATTTCACCTTCCCAGGCGGCGGGAGCGCTTCCCCCGCAGCCCAGCCGGGAAATTGCCGCCCCTCACGCCGCGTGGCGCCCCCGGAGGAAGCTAATTAGCGCAGCCCGGGGAGCTGGAGACAGGGGACTTGGCCCTGGGGGGGGGCAGAGTCCCCCTTTTGTAGGGAGGGGAAAGCGCCTACAAATTGCTCCCCCTCCAACCACACACTCCCCATCTCTGCCGGCGCGCGGGCAGCCCGGCGCGGGCCGGGGCACGGGGCGCAGGCGGGAGGTCGCATCTGCAGCTTTGGCGCAATGAATCAGGCGCGGCCGCCGCCACCGCCGCCGAGCGCGTCTGGCATCCGGAGTCTCCCGGGATCGAAAATAATTTGGGCAAAGCGGTGGGAGGTGTGTGCGCGCGCGTTCCGAGGGGAGGCGGGGGGAGCAGGCCGGGCGGGGTGCGCGGGGCGGGGGGAGGTGCCATCCGACAGCCCCGCTGTGGTGAGAACGGAGTTGACACTTCTTTCCTTTCCACTTACTGCGGCAAGTACCGCGAGGAAGCTTAACCCTCTCGCTGCTTGGCGGTCGGAGGCGGCCACAGCGCCCTCCTGAGGGCGCACCTGCGCGGAGACCAGGTGTGCAGATTCCTGAGATGGAGCGTGTGGCCCGCTGGGTCAGCCCCCCGGCTCCTCAGCCTGGCGCGCGCATCCTGACATTCCCTGAAGCATCTTTCCTGAGGTTCACCCCCCTCCCCAGATGTGGCTAGTGTCAGCTCTCTGGCCTCAGTTTCTCCACCCATACAAGAATATCCCTGGTTATCCTGAAACACTTGCCGTATCTGGCGCCCTTGGTTTGGGGGCCCTGTGACTTGGGACCCTAGGTCAGGGGTAAGCATTTTGGAAAGCAGGAATTGGAACTGACTCTCCTCTCCCGTCAGTGTTCTGGGAGTCCTTCGTCAAAATGGCCGGGTTCCTGTTTTTGCCTCTGATGGCAGAAATGTCACTGCTGCTGCATTAAGCACGCTCGGCGGGAACTCGGTTTGGAGTGAGGAGCTGGCGCCCAGCCCTGCCAAGCTGCCTGCTGCAGCAGGAGGGAGTGGGCTGGCTGGCCAGCCGGCCTGGCTGGGGTCAGCCTTTGTCTGTGAGGGGCAGCCTTTGTCTGTGAGGGGCTCCCCCCTCCCTGTGGACCCAGCCTGGAACGGCCCCCTCCCTGCATGCTGTGCTGGTTGTTTCCAGTCCACTCAAGTTTGGCACAGGGGAGTGGGCGTCTGTTTAGACCCGTGTGCCTGTCTGGCTCAGTGAAGGCCTGGAGACGATTTGGGGGTGGGGGAGCTTATGTCTCCCTCTATAATTGAGAACATCTCTGGAATCCATCTATCTCTCTATTAGTATTGGTCATTTGGTGAGGGAAGGGGCTGTAGCCAAGCTTCAGAGGTCTCCCAATTTAAGACCTGAGATTTCCCTGGGGAGAACTCTAGGAGTGTTTCACATTCCCTTGGATTTCTTCTGTCCAAAGGATCCCACCACCCCAGGAATTCTCAGACCATTAGGCCTTGAGGGAATGCAGATGCAGAGAGGAAGGAGAAGCCAGCCATGTGTGGAGTATGTAGTCCAGTGTGTCTGGCATGGCCTTGTCATCTGTGCACTTCACAAGACCTGAGGGGTGGCTTGTCCCTCAAGGGAGTCCCTGGAGATCAGAGGTGTGTGATCTAAGTACATCACTACACAGTCTGGGAGACAGCCAGCCAGAACTATATAGGACCTGCCAGGTGTGGATTTCCCTGTTAGGTGAGTGTGGACTCTGGGATTGGAAGGATGGTTCATGTGGTAGAAGAAAACTGAAAGAGATTACCAGGCCTTGAGTTCATCCCCCATTACTGGCACCCATATTTGTGTGTGTGTGTGTGTGTGTGTGTGCAAGTGCATGCGCACACACGAAGTGTGGGTTCTGTAAACTGCTCATTGTTGACTCAGGCCTGTAATCTCTGGAGGCTGAGATCTGAGGATTGCTATTCAAAGTCAGTCTAGTTAGAAATTTCTGAAACTCCAGTTCCAAAATATTTAACAAAAAGCAAGATCCTGAGTTCAAATCCCAACACTGGGCTGGGAGTTTGGCCTAGTGGTAGAGTGCTTGCCTAGCATGCACGAAGACCTGGGTTCAATTCCTCTGTACCATATACATAGAAAAAAATCCGTAAGGGGCCAGGAGTTTGGCCTAGAGGTTAAAGTGCTTGCCTAGCATGCATGAAGACCTGCGTTCAATTCCTCGGTGCCACATATAGCAAAAAGCCGGAAGTGGTGCTGAGGCTCAAGTGGTAGAGCCTTGAGAAAGCCCAAGGACAATGCTCAGGCCCTGAGTTCAAGGCCCAGGACTGGCAAAAAAAAAAAAAAAAATCCCAACACTAACGGTACTACCCTTCTCCCCCATCAAAACAAACAAATAAACAAAAAATCAAAACAAAACAGGTGTGGATGGCTTCCACTTGTAAGCCTAGCAACTCAGGAGGCTAAGGTATGAGGATTGCTGTTGGAAGCTGGCCAAGACAGGAAAGTCTGTGAAACTCTTTTCTCCAATTAACCACAAAAAGCCAGAAGTAGAGCTGTGGCTCAAATGGTAACACTCTAACCTTGACCAAAAGAGCTCAGGAACAATACCTGAGTTCAAGCCCTAGCACTGGCACACACACACACACACACACACACACACACGAGTGTGTATAAGGGCTGGGTGTATGGCTCAGTGGTAGAGTGCTTGACTAGCATGCATGAAGCCCTGGGTTCAATTCCTTAGTACTACATAAAACAGAAAAAGCAACACTCGTGTGTTACTTGTACTCAGGGTATGTGCTCTACCAGTTGAGCAATGCCTTAGTTCTTTTGCTTTTAGTTTGTTTTCCAGATCTCTGGCTTTTGCCTTGGCTGGCCTGGAAAACAGAGATCCTACTAATCTCTGCTTCCTGATAGCTGAGATAACTTTTTTTTTTTTTTTGCCAGTCCTAGGACTTGAACTCAGGGCCTGAGCACTGAGCTTCTTTTGCTCCAGGTTAGCACTCTGCCACAGTGCCACTTCTGGCTTTTTCTTTTTTAATTTTTGTTGTCGTTGTTGTTGGTTTTGAAGCTTGAACTCTCAGCCTGGGCACTATCACTGAGCTCTTCTGCTCAAGGCTAGCGCTCTACCACTTAAACCACAGCACCACTTCTAGTTTTCTGGTGGTTAATTGGAGATAAGAGTGTCACGGACTTTTGTGTCCTGACTGGCTCACGCCTGTAGTCCTAGCTATTTAGGAGGCTGAGATTTGAGGACTGAGATTCAAAGCCCTAGTTGGTTGCTCATTTGCTTGTTTGTTTTTGTTGGTGGTGGTGCCATGGGGCTTGAGCTGTGTGGACTTGGGTGTTGTCCCTGAGCTCTTCAGCTCAATGCTAGTGTTCTATCACTTGAGCCACAGCACCACTTCTGGTTTTCTAGTGGTTTATTGAAGATAAGAGTCTCAGGTTCTTTAGTGTCCATGCTGGCTTTGAACCAGGATCCTCAGATCTCAGCCTCCTGAGTAACTAGAATTACAGGCATGAGCCACTGTGCCCAACTTGCTTGGTTGCTTGCTTATTTATTTATTTTTGCCAGTCTTAGGACTTGAACTCAGGGTCTGGGCACTGTCCTTGAGCTTTCTCAAGGCTAGTGCTTTACCACTTAACAACATCAAAATTCTTTCTGTGTGGTAGGAAAGAAGCATTTTGCCTTCCCCACCCACCAGTAATAGGCCTCAGCAGTGTTTGATGCAGAGCACTTGTAAGGGATGAAGAAGTTGGGGGTGGTAGGAACAGGATACCTAGTTTGGGGAACCCTTTGAGAATGTGATTTGTACTTCCCTTCCTTGGGAAGGCAGATTGGAGCTGAATGAAGACTTTCGGGGAAGCATTTTGGGGACTGCTGGTGTTTGCAGTGTCACTCACCTAGGGAGTGTGTCAGAAGTCAAGATGCATTTCCTAAAACTAGGGCTTTGCAAGCTCAGAGACACAAACAGGGTTCTCTCATATGTGGAAGCTAGATCTAAAATATACTGGGACATGATAAACTATACACATCTCTAGGCATTCACACACAGTGAGACCAGAGAAGGACAGGACACTCTTAGCAGAGGAACAAAGGCCCAATGCCAGTGTGCATCTGATCATATGAAATAATACTTATCAAAATGAACTCCAGGAAATGGAAACAAGAGCTTAGTTTTTTTTTTTTTTTTGCTGTTTTTGTTTTCTTTTTGTTCTGTTTGTTCATTTGTATGTCTTTGGGAGTGTAGGAGAGGCACAGAAATGAAGGGACAAAGGGTAAAGAAATGTGGCACAGTAGTCACTATATTGAAAATAAACTATTCAACTTGAGGGTGGAGATGGGAGGGGAAAAATAGGAGAGAGCAAGAAAAGGGGTGACACTATCCAAAAAGAAATGTACTTATTACCTGACTTATGTAACTATAACCCCTCTAAATATCACCTTTATAATAACAATAAAAAATTAAAATAAGGGGATGGGGAGGTTGGCCTAGTGGTAGAGTGCTTGCCTAGCGTGCACAAAGAAGACCCAGGTTCAATTCCTCGGTACCACATACCTAGAAAAGCCAGGAGTGGTACTGTGGCTCAAGTGACAGAGTACTAGGCTTGAGGAAAAAGACCAAGGACGGTGCTCAGGCCCTGAGTTCAGTCCCCAGGACTACCCCTGGAGCCACAGTGCCGCTTCCAGTTTTCTGGTTGTTAATTGGAGACTTTAGTGCCTGGGCGCCTTCTGAGTAGCTAGGATTACAGGTATGAGCCATTGTGCCCGGCAAAACCTGGGCTTTGTACTATGGGGAGGGGCCTGGGGGCATACTGAGCACAAGTGGATTCAATCATTTGGAGAAGAGGTAGTTGTCAAAGTGAGGCTGGTAGGTGGCTGAGATGTCAGAGGTCTTTCTGGACAGAAGAGTGTATTCAGAGGTTATTCTCACGTAGACTTGCACATCTACTCACACATACTCACATTCAGTGAGGGTCATGTTGGTTCATGTGTTCCTCGACTCCATTGGTGAAATATTACACACAGCTCCACAATTGGGCACCAGGTGCATGCCTGCTAATGTGCGCATGACATGTGGCCACGCTGATGTCCCCAAGCACATGATCATACCTGGAATACACAAAATATTGTCTGCACATACCCGTGTGGGCAAACCTATAGATATTAGCCCTTCCATCAGCTAGTGTGTGTGTGTGTGTGTGTGTGTGTGTGTGTGTACCAGACTATCTCTCATGAGGACAGAACTATCCTTGTTCACTGGCAAGTCCTTCAAGCAAATGGAAGTGTGTCTACCTCAGGGCCCATCATGCTTGGTGGTCTGGAGGTATATGATATGGTATTGTTTGGATAATGACTACGGTGCCTAGCCCTGTGTTAATCGTGTCTACTCATCTAAGCCTCTTATGGACCTGTGAATAAGCAGGGCCCTGCTCTCTGTTTAGGCCTATGGTACCTGAGGCTCCAAGACAATATGACGGATGATGATAACAGGTAATACTTAGTATTTCCTGAGCATTCTATTAAATACTAAGTTCTTCCACCATCTCCTCCTCCTCCTCCTCCTCCTCCTCCTCCTCCTCCTCCTCCTTCTTTTTTGATAGTGCTATGAACTGAACTCAGCTCAGTAGGTGCTCTGAGCTATACCCTTTGCCCCATTATCCACCCCCCCTTTTTTTGTCAGTCATGGCGCTTGGATTTGGGGTTCTAGGCATTGTCCTTAAGTTCTTTTGCCCAAGGCTAGCACTCTGCCACTTTGAGCCACAGCACCACTTCCAGTTTTCTGGTAGTTAATGGGAGATAAGAGTCTCACAGCCTTTCCTGCCCGGGCTGGCTGTGAACCTCAGTCCTCAGATCTCAGCCTCCTGAGTAGCTAGGCAGGAGCCACTGCACCCGTCTCCTTCTTCCATTTTTATGTCTAAGGAGGTCCAAGCTAGATGCTAGTGACTCAGTTATAATCCTAGGTACTCAGTAGGCTAAGATCTGGAAGATCTTGGTTTGAAGCTTGTCTGGGGTGAAAGAGCAGAGAGACTCCATCCCCAATTAACCTGAAAAAAACTGGACTGGGGCTGGGAGTTTGGCGGAGTAGTAGAGTGCTTGCCTAGCATGCACAAAGACGGGAGTTCAATTCCTCAGTGCGACATACATAGAAAAAAGACGGAATTGGTGCTGTGGCTCAAGTGGTGGAGCTCTAGCCTTGAGAAAGTCCAAGGACAGTGCTCAGGCCCTGAGCTCAAGACCCAGGACTGGCACCAAAAAGAAAAAAAAAGAATAAAATGTCCCTCTCTCTGCCATCTTGGAGCCTGTGGAGGTCTGCTGGGAACAGGACTTCTAAAAGGCAACATGTCTGGAAGGCTGTGGTGCAAGGCCATTTTTGCTGGCTATAAGCGAGGTCTTCGGAATTAAAGGGAACACATGGCTCTCCTTAAAATCGAAGGTGTTTATGCTTGAGGTGATACCAATTTCTACTTGGGAAAGAGATATGCTTATGTATACAAAGCAAAAAACAACTCAGTGACTCCCGGCGGCAAACCTAACAAAACCATAGTAATCCGGGGAAAGGTAACTTGTGCCCATGGAAACAGTGGCATGGTTCGGGCCAAATTCCACAGCAGCCTTCCTGCTAAGGCCATTGGACACAGAATCCGTGTGATGCTGTACCCCTCCAGAGTTCAATGAAAATTAAATAAGGTAAATCTGTGCTCTTGTTTAAAAAAAAAAAAAAACTGGACTGGAAATCTGGGCATTAATGGCTCACATCTTTAATCTTAGCTACAAAGGAGCTAGGAAATTTGAGAATTGCAGTTTGAAGCAGCCAAGACTGATAAATCTTAGACTTTTATTTCCAACTTCCAGTGAAAAGCCAGAAGTGGAATGTGGCTCAAGTGGTCTAATACCAGCCTTGAGTAAGAGTACCACTCTTTTTTTTTTTTTTTTTTGCCAGTCCTGGGCTTGGGCTCAGGGCTTGAGCACTGTCCTTGGATTTTCTCAAGGCTAGAGCTATACCACTTGAGCCTCAGCACCACTTCCGGTTTTTGCTATGTATGTGATACCGAGGAATCGAACCCGGGTCTTCGTGCATGCTAGGCAAGCACTCTACCACTAGGCCAAACTCCCGGCCCCAAGAGTACCACTCTTTCTTCTTTTTTTTTTTTTTTTGGTGACCAGTCTTTGGGCTTAAACTCAGGGCCTGAGTACTGTCCATGGGCTTTCTCAAGGCTAGAGCTCTGTTAGTAGAGCCACAGCACCACTTCAGCCTTTTCTATGTATGTGATACTGTGGAATTGAACCTGGGTCTTGTGCATGCTAGGTGAGTATTCTACCATTAGGCCACACCCCAGCACCAAGAGTACCACTCTTGAGAAGGAGTGCAAAGCCTTCAGTTCAAGTCTCAGTACCAGAGCAACAAACAAACAAGCTGGGTGCTGGTGGCTCACACCTATAATCCTAGCTACTCAGGAGTCTGATCTAAGGATGGAAGTTCAAACCTAGCACAGGCAGGAAAGAACGTGAGACTCTTTATCTCCAATTAATCGCACTATCTTTGAGCAAAAAGAGCTTAGGGACAGGACTCAGGCAGTGAATTCAAGTCCCACAACCACCACTACCAACAGCAACAAAACCCAAACCAACAACAGAGAAGGTAGGGTGGAAGGGAAGCGTTCCAGACAGAGAAGACAATATCTCAGGCCTGAATCAGGGAAGAAAGCACCCTTTTGGTGAAACGTAAGGACACTAGATGTAACTGAGGGTAATATTTGGGGGTGGGGGAGGGAAGAGCCTTCATCCAGGGCACTGAAGGCCAGAGACTGGGATTCATCCCTATGGTGTAGCATGTTGGATCCAGCTTCTGGTTCTACCTGCACTCCGTGGCACTTTCCAAGACCCTGACCCATCAGTCAGATCCACATAATACTTCAGAGCAGCAGATGGAGTAGGGATCACCAGGTGAAGAAACTGAGTCTGAGCACCTGGCTTTTTAGACAAGCCCACGCTTACCACTGGCCTGGACTATTTGCAGGACGCACTGTGGATTCTCAGATAGTGGCATGGGGTTTTGGAGTGAATACAATGTACATATATGTGTCTAGGGAGCCCCAGGAGTGCAGAGGAAGGATGAGAGTCCCGGAAAACTCCACACCGGACAGGTCTGTTACGGCCTCCCCTGCAGTCCATGGCAGTGGCCAGCTGGAGTGAATCAGCCTGGGTGAAGTCACTCACTTCTGCTTCCGTGCAGCCGGCGCTCCCTGACCTGGGAGGCGCCTGCCAGGGGCACCAGCCAGGCTTGAGGAGGGATGAGCAGCTCTCCAGGTCTCTCTGTGGTAGTTGATTTAGTGTGTGTGTGTGGGGGGCACTGGATGTGTCCAGAGCCATTAGAAGCAGCCTGGTGTCTGAGGCTCCTCTGCTGTGCCGTTCTCTGCTCTTCTCCCCTTGTGTCTGTGATGATTCGCTGGAGCCTGGCTTCATCAAAATCAGTTTATGCCAAAGGAAATTAATTTCTGACTCTCAGAGATGGTGTGTTGGGGAGGGAGGGTGATCTAGGGGCTGGTCTGTGACAGCACACAGGGAGGGGTTGGGACTTTGCAGCATGGCTATGATGACATTGGTCACTGGCCAGGGAGTCTGGGGCCAGAGGTCCTTCCTATTCATTTTGAGGTGTGACTGAGGGTGCTTCCTGAGAAACTGAGGCAGGATATCATGAGTTTGAGACTGGCCTGAACTATGAACTACACAGTAGGACCTTGTCTTAAAAATCAATCCCCTAAGTCAAGAGTTGGTGGCTCATGCCTATAATCCTAGTAAGCAGAGATCTGAAGGTCATAGTTCAACCAACCTAGGCAGGAAAGTCTAGGAGACTCTTATCTCCAATTAACCAGAGAAACTGGAAGTGGAGTTTTGGCTCAGAGTGATGAGTGCTAGCTTCGAGCAACAAAGCTTGAGAACATCACTCAGGCAAGTTCAAGCCCTACAATTAAAAACAAGACAAGGGCAGGGGGTTTGGCTTAGTGGTTAAAGTGCTTGCCTAGCATGCATGAAGACCCGGGTTCGATTCCTCGGTACCACATACATAGAAAAAAGCCGGAAGTGGTGCTGAGGCTCAAGTGGTACAGCTCTAGCCTTGAGAAAATTCCAAGGACAGTGCTCAGGCCCTGAGCTCAAGCCCAGGACTGGCAAAAAAAAAAAAAAAAAAAAAAAAAAAAAAAAAAAAAACAAGACAAAAGAAAAAAACCCAAGCAGCTGAGTTGAGTGCTGGTGGCTCGTGCCTGTAATCCTAGTTACTCGGAGGCTGAGATCAGAGGATCATAGTTCAAAGCCAACCCAGGTGGGAAACACCGTGAGACTCTTACCCAATCAATCACCAGAAAACCAGAAGTGATGCTATGGCTCAAAGTGGTAGAATGCTAGCCTTGAGCTGAAGAGCTCAGGGAAAAGGCCCAGGACCAGAGTTCAAGCCCCAGTACCAACAAAAAACAAAAAGACCAGAAACTTGCCTTCAAGTATCAATGAACCTCCTCCCCCCACCCCGAGATTTTCCTCTTTATTGTTTCTCTACTTTCTTATCTTCTTCTTTCCGTTTTTTATTCCTACAAGTACTCCTTGGGCATCCTCACTGTGTGCTGGGCTCTGTCCTATGGGGTGAGGACACATGGAATATACATTCTGATTGGGAAAGGCTGGCAGGCTGGCAGATGAATAGGAAATAGCTGATTGGGAATTGAGCCAGGAGAACATGAAACTTGAGTGATGTGCTAGCTTACTCAGCGAGGTCCGGAAAGATCCTTCTGACTGGTAAGCTGATGTGAGTTTCTAGAAGAGGGTAGCTTTTGAGTTATGAAGCACATGTTTTGAAAGTGCAGCTCTGCTGTGGCTGATGCAGGTGCTGGGGTATAAGGAAGGTGTGTGTTGGGGTGCGGGGGGAGGCAGGAAGGAGAAGCAGCAGATATAGAGGTGAGGGCTCCCTTAGGAAGCCAGGCTGCTGCCTGCAGCCACCTGTGTGTCTCAGCCCGGTGCTGGCTGGGTGGCATGACGGGATTGTAGGCTAAGATCAATTGGCTCTGCTTCCTGGAATATCTGTCTTATTACAAGGAGACTTCAGTAATTTAATATATTATTATTTTTTATTAGTTACAACCATGGGTTGCCTATGGGTAAATTCACAATATAAACAGGAGATGTCAAAAAACTTGGGTTGAAACAATTAACCCAGCCTGGAAAGTTTGCCTTTCCTCTCCTTTCCTTCCTGTAATTCCTTTCTTCCTTTCCTTCTTTTCAACTATATTTCAAATTTTCATTTCTTCTGCCCTTAGAACTGGGATTGATTACAGGTATCACCATACCCAGTATTTGTGTGTATGTGTGTGTTGCTACTGGGCCTTGAACTCAGGGCCTGGACACTGTCCCTTAGCTTTTTTGCTCAAGGTTGGTATTCTACCACTTGAGCCACAGCACTACTTCCCGCTTTTTCTGTGTGTATTATATGAAAAAATCGAACCCAGGGCTTCATGCATGCCAGGCAAACATTCTACCACTAGGCCACACTCCCTGCCCATCCACTTCTGGCTTTTTGGTAGTTAGAGATGAGAATCTAACAGCTTTGAACTATGGTACTCAGATCTCAGCCTCCTGAGTAGCTAGGATTACAGGCATGGGTTCTCTGTGTTGCTTTATCACATACATTGTGTGTGTCCCTAGGGGTTGGAGTGTGACATGCCGTGATTTAGGCTTCTCTTTCGTTGTTGCTCTAGATGATTGAATGTGCTGAGCATAGAGCCTAGTTAGCACTGAAACAGTGATAAACTTCTCACCTCTCAATTTCTTCATCTGCAAAATGGGAGCTATGCTTCCTTGCAGGCTGGTGATAAAGGATGACACTGAGTGTCCAAAGTGTCTGATATACAGTCAATCAAGCCAGTGTTCAACCAGAGAGGGCTGAAAGAGGGTTTTTATCACATCCCTCCTTCCCCCATCCTGGGTCCTGGACTTTGTCGCTTACAGCATGTTTGTTTGTTTGTTTTTTCCAAGTTAAGTAGGGATAGGCTTACATTTCCGAGGGCTATGGCTTCATGCAGTCCAGGTAGCCTTCACACTGGTCAGGGAGGAATGACCTGAAGGTTCTTGGTGGGTGCCTATGAAAAGCAATAACTATATTTTATATGAGCAACTCATACTTTATTCATTTTATGCAAAGTATTTTTGAACAATTTCACTCTTCTGGGGTGAATGCAATCATAGTACTTGAGGTACATAGGTGAAAATGGAGCTAGGAAGCTTAAGAAGATGGGTGGGGGGGAAGGATGGGTGGGAGCGAGGGGGAGAGGGATGGAAGGGGAAGCTGCATGGTACAAGAAATGGACATGTGAATTGTTTGTCATTTGTATAACTATTTGAAGATAAAGAAATAAAAAGAAATACTTTTTATTTTAAAAAGGGGGGTTGGGTTGTGGTTCAGATGTATGTAAAGCACCAGCCTAGAAAGTTATGAGGCCCAGAGTTCAAACCTCATCCCACAACATCAAAAAATTAAACACACAAAAGAAGAAAATTTCACTGTATTTATGGATTTCTAAGTCCTCTCTCTCTCTCTCTCTCTCTCTCTCTCTCTCTCTCTCTCTCTCTCTCTCACTCTCGCTCTCTTTCTTTCTCTCTTTCCTTTTGTTGCTGATACAATGTCTTGCTGTGTTGTCTAGACTGGCCTACAACTTCTCCTGTCTGAGTGTTGGGATTAGAGGCAAGCCTCACCATACCTGGATTTATAACTCAAAGTGATAGATGACTAGCCTTGATCAAAAGAGCTCAGGGACAGCGCTCAGGCCCAGAATTTAAGTCCCATGACTGACAAAAACAAACAACAACAGCTACCTAAAAAACCTAAATAAAACAAAAACAAAGGGCCGGGAGTTTGGTCTAGTGGTAGAGTGCTTGCCTAGCATGCACGAAGACCCAGGTTCAATTCCTCGGTACCACATACATAGAAAAAAAGCCAGAAGTGGTGCTGAGGCTCAAGTGGTAGAGCTCTAGCCTTGAGAAAGTCCAAGGACAGTGCTCAGACCCTGAGCTCAAGCCCAGGACTGGCAAAAAAAAAAAAAAAAAACAAAAAAACCCCCAAAACAAAAAAACAAAACCGAAAAACCCAACAACCCAGCTACTACTTGGATAAGGAAGACTTGTCAAGCAGATATGTCCCAGGAAGAGAAGAAAGACCAGGGTGTGAGAAAAGAGGTTCCTCCAAGGAACTTCCCCCATGGAGGTGATGAAGCTTATCTTGCTCCATGTCTGGCAGGCAATTCTACCCCACTCCTTCTTCACCCCCACAGTGGTATGGGGCTGGTCTAACCTCTGAGATGTGCCTGAGTTCTTATGTTCAGCCTAGGTAGTATCCATTCTTGACAGTACTTTGGCCTCCTGTGCCTCCTATGAGGCTCCAAGCTCCCAGTTTGTGGGAAGCACAAAGAAGCTGCCTGCTTGCCAATGGCGCAAAGGGCTTGTTTTAAGGGAGGCCTCTGAACTATATCCTAAAGGAAAAAGAAAATCTCCAGCCCAGAGAGGACTGAGGACAGACGTGTGCAGATGTGGGAAACAGAGCATGCGTTACCTGCACAGAGACCTAGAGGAGCTGTGGCTCTGGGCCTGTGAGCCCTATTTGGGCAATGTCCCCTCAAGCCCAGCAATGACCTAAAGAGGTTAAAGTCCAGCCTTGCTCCTGGCCAGCCCAGAAGCTGGGGGTAGGGGCTCCAGTGCCCAGATCTCTCCCTCCCACTCCAGAGCTGGAAGTGTTTGGCAAAGCAACAAGGCTGCCTTTGTGTCCCTCAGTGGGTCCAGGCACGTCTGGCCTAGCCTAGGCGACTGCTGGTTTCAGTGCCCTGGGATCCCAGCCGGGCGGTGCAGGGTGGGGTGGGCAGGGCATTTGTTCTCAGTGTCAGTGTCCCCAGTGTGGCAGCCTTATGTCCACCCTCTTCACTGACCCCCACCCAGGACTTCCTATGATCCCCAGGTGGCACCCCTGTGCCTTGGTTTAGTTCAAGGGTGTTTCTGGGGCTGCAGTGAGGCCCTGGGCAGGTAGCAACCGGTGTGGGTTTGCATAATGGGTTGGGGTTTGCATAAAGGTGGGAGCTGAGCTAGGTGCCACAAGCTGGGCACCAGGCACACCCCAGGATAAGTGTGTGAGCATGCATTTGGGCAAGGACATGACTCCAGCTGCAAGGGGTCTGGGCTTGAGCACATGAGCAGCCCCCAGCCTGACCAGAACAGAGCGCTGCTGTCTCTGCTGCGCCAACAACGAGGCCTCTTTCTCAGTGCATAATGTCCCCTCTGTATTGTCTGCTGCATGCCTGGTGAGGGGAATTTTAAGGCCCAGTCCTTTGCAAGGGTAGAGGTGGGGGACGATGGAAACCCTGCCTTCTGGGGAGGGCAGGGGCTCCAGGCCCATCTTTACATGTAGGAAGTCTAGGGTGTGTTTGGGGCCTCCTCCCACATACACTTAAAAGGGTAGCAGAGGGAAATCAGGGACTCCCAGAAGCCTCTGCAGGAACACCCTCCCCCCATCCAAGCCCTCCTTGTTCACTCTGCTAATCAAGACTGTGAGATACGGACCTTTTTCAAGGAACTCATTCAGTTAGCTCTTTGGGTCACTGCTCTGACCCATACTTACTTTCCTCCTCCTCCTCCTCCTCCTCCTCCTCCTCCTCCTCCTCCTCTTCTTCTTCTTCTTCCTCCTCGTCCTCCTCCCCCTTATCTTCCTTCTTGTGCCAGTTGGACTCAGGGCCTGGGGCACAAAATATCACTAAGCTGCTTTTGCTCAAGGCTAGCACCCTACCACTTGAGCCATAACACTACTTCCAGCCTTTTCTGTGTATGTGGTGCCAAGGAATTGAACCCAGGGCTTTGTGCATGCTAGGCAAGCACTCTACCACTAGGCCACACTCCTGGCCCCCTAACCCATACTTTCTCCATGGTTCCCCCAGTCTTTCCTGTTGTGGAAACACAGACCAGCCAGCTGTTGTCAACTTCTTGGTTCTTGGGTCTACTTTACACACTTAGTAATTTATTGAGTACCCTAAAAAGCCCTTGTTCATATGGTTCTATTCTATTAGACTGGAATGTGGCTCAGTGATGGGGTGTCTGTGCAAGGCTTTGTATTTGATCCATTGTATCAAAAAAGAAAGATAGGAAGAGAAGAACAAGATGATTAGATGATTGGGAGGGGGTGGGGGAAAGAAAGGGGGACAAAAATCATGAGGAGTATCAATGTTCCAGAAGTAATGTACCCACTACCTGATGAATGTAATGTAACTGTAACCCCTCTATATGTTACCCCGGCAATAAAATACAATAAAATATTGAATAAATCAAAAAAAGAAAGAGAAGAAAGAAAAGGCAAAGAAAATTTAGGTTGATCATGGTAGCACACTTTTTTTTTAAATTACTGAACTAGATACAGAAGGAGAAACTTTTTTTTCTTTTTAATTTATTGCTATTTTAAAAGAGTTGTACAAAGGGGTTATAATTTCTTTTTCTTTTCTTTTATATTTCTTTTAATTGGGGCATGAACTCTGTGCCTGGGCACTATCACTGAGCACTTCAGCACAGGCTAGTCTTCTACCACGTGAGCCACAGCACCACTTCTAGTTTTCTAGTGGTTAATTAAAGATCAAAGTCTTGAAGAGTGAGGTGGCTCACGCCTGTAATCCTAGCTAAATGCTGAGATCTGAGGATCAAGATTCAAAGCTAGCCCACGAACGAAAAGACCTGAGACTTTTATCTCCAATTAACCTCTAGAAAAGGGGAAGTGGGACTTGGCTCAAGGATAGGGCAGAAACCTTGAGCTGATGAGCTCTGGGACAGAGCCCAGGCAGAGATCAAGCCCTATGACCCATCAATCAATCAATCAATCAATCAATCAATCTCACATAGACTTTCGTGCCTGGGGTGCCTTTGAACTGTGATCCTCAGATCCCAGCCTCTTGACTAGCTAGGATTACAAGCTTGAGCCACTGGCGCCCTGCTACAATTTCTTTTGTTGTTTTTTTCCAGTCCAGGACCATGAACTCAGGGCCTGGGGACTGTCCTTGGTCTTTCCTTGGACTAGAGCTCTACTACTTGAGCCACAGCACCATTTCTGGCTTTTTTCTATGTATGTGGTACCGAGGAATCGAACCTGAGTCCTCATGTATGCTAGGCAAGCACTCTAATACTAGGCTAAACTCCCGGCTCCCCAGCTACAATTTCTTAAGTGAGATTATGTGTACAGTGCTTCTTGGGCAATGTCACCCCTTTCTTTAGTTTTTCTATTTTCTTCCACCTATCCCTATCAGTTACATAGCTGTTTACTAATTTCTTTTGGTACTAGTCCTGGGGCTTGAAATCAGGGCCTGGGTGCTCTCCCTGAGCTCTTTTGCTCAGGACTAGCTCTCTACCATTTTGAGCCACAGCACCACTTTCGGATTTCTGATGGGTAACTGAAGTTAAGAGTCTCATGGACTTTTCTGCCTGGGCTGGCTTCTAATGGTGATCCTTCGCTCTCAGTCTCCTGAGTAGCTAGGATCATAGCTGTGAACCAGCAGCACCCAGCACATAGTTGGATTTTTACTCTTGTATATTAAATATAATGATGACATTTGCTCACCTTTCTTCTCTCCATCTCTGTACCACCTCCCTTCCCCCCCCCCATAAAAGAAAAACAAAACAAAGAAAAAACCATATTTCCATTTCTTGGAATTCCTTTCCATAAATAGTACTTTAGAGTTACATCTTTGGATTCCTCCCCTATGTATATCCTCTTTTAATCAGTTTGTGTACAATGCATAGAGCCCCATATATATTCGTGGTTAGTTATATTTTACATCTCGGTTCCACATATAAGAGAAGAGATGTGCTATTTGTCTCTCTGAGCTTGGCTTACCTCACTTCACATGATTTGTTCTATTTCCATCCATTCCCTGCAAATCCTGGGGCTGGAACTCAGGGTCTGTACACTCTGAGCTTGTTTTGCTCAAGCATAGTGCTCTATCACTTTGAGCCACACATAGGTCCACATCTGTCTTTTGGGTGGCTAACTGGAGATAAGACTCTCAAGGGCTTTCTTTCCTGAGCTGGCTTTGAAACATGATCCTCAGATCTCAGGCATGAGCCACTGCTGTCCAGTCAGAAGTAAGATCTTCAGTTCAAGGCCAGCCTGGACTACATAGCAAGACACTGTCTCAAACAAAAAACCCACCTACTCAAATGGGGTAAACAGCCATGTTCTGATATTTTTGCTGAAACAGCTATAATCAGTTGGGCATTTTTGATTTGGCAAGGAAAATCCATGACCTCAGTGGTTTCTTTTTCTTTCATTTTTCTGTTTCTTTCACTTTCCTCTTTCTCTTTTTCAGAAGCCAGCCACATTCCCAGCCTACCTGCCTGAGCCCAGGGGTAGAAACACAGAACAGCCATTGGCAGGGGACTACCATGCCAGTGCAGAGGCAGCCACTCAGTCCCCTGAGCCCTGAGCCCTGAGGAGATTGCAGAGCCTCCTCTATTTTTTGCTTCAAAATAAAAACCACAGTAAACCATGCATCCAAAACTTATACGTCGGCTGGAATTAAAATAGCTCCTTGCTACGTTTTCTGGTTTCAGTATTCTGGAACGTTCATGGAAGCGGAACCGGGCAACTGGTCTGCGTCTCTCACTTGTTTTCCTGGAGCTCCTGTTTTGCTGGGACCTGGGTACATGCCTGTCTCCCCCTGGAACAGACCCCAGATGATCTGGGGGTGCTCTGGCCTCACATTTGAGGCTGATTCCCTTCCATGGTGTCCAGGTCTGTGCATCCCCCCGGGGGTTCTTGTAGCCCCCTCGGGAGGGGAACAGGACCAGGGTTGTTCTAGAGGCCCCTGCCCACCACTGCTCCCCAACAAGATTTCCAGCTCCCCCCCTGCCTCCAGCCCCTCCTTCTTCTGGGGAACCTTGTGGCTGGGCCTGTGCCTGCGGCGAGTCTCACCCCAGTATTATTTTAGTCGCAGACAGACACGAGGCAGATGGTGACAACATCCCTTTCCCGCTCCCCACTGACGAGCCGTTGTCGCCCTGAAGCCTCAGGGTTCTTCTCCCTCAGGAATATTTCAGTCCCAACTTGGTGGCTAAATGTGGCTTTTCGTGTGAGACAAGCACACATCTGCGCCTCCCTCTCCCCGCCCCCTGCCCATTTCCTGGGGCTGAGGAGGCCCTGCCCACTTCTAGCACTGTCTTAGCCCCTGTTGCCCTACTGTGTGCCCCACACCAGCTCACGAACACAGTACCACTAGCAGGGGACAGCTATGATGTCCACATTAAAGATGAGAAAGTGGTGGCTCAGAGAAAAATGGGGCCCAAGCAGTGCCAGGAGAAGGGAGGGAGACACAATGTGCTACTTTTGCTTCCTACCTTCCTACCTCTGTGCCCACCCCAAGCAGCCCTCCCTCCTTGTAGAGCTCCTGCAAGCTCATTTCATGTGCTGTATCCATGAGCCAATAGCCTGCAGCAGGAGCTGGTCTAGGCCTGTCTGCCCATCCCTCACCCTCTTTGGTCCTTCTTGGCTTAGGAGACACAAAGGTAATACTTATGAGGATGAGGGGAGGAGGGAGGAAAGCATGGGGAGGGGGTGGTGTCTGGAGATAAAGGCCTGGTTTCTGATCTCAGTTTTGCTAGGACTTTGGGCAAATCATTTAAGCTCTCAAATTCCTTTTGTGTGTGTGTGTGTGTGTGTGTGTGTGTGTGTGTGTGTGTGTGTGTGTGTGTGTGTATGTGTGTGTGTCTATCTGAGGCTTGAACTCAAGGACCTGGAGGCTGTCTTTTAGTTTTTTTTTCACTTAAGGATAGCACTCTACCACTGGAACCACAGCTCTACTCCACTTCTGGTTTTCTGGTGATTAATTGGAAATAACTCTGATGAAGCTGGGTGCTGGCAACTCATGTCTGTTAATCCTAGCTACTCAGAAGGCTGAGATCTGAGGATCCGAGTTTGAAGCCAGCCAGAGAAGAAAGCTCCCTGAGATTTTTTTTTTTTTTTTTTTTGTGGGTCATGGGGCTTGAATTTGGCCTGGGTGGCACTGTCCCTGAGCTTCTCAGCTCAAGCCTATCACCCTACCTCTGGGCGTGGGCACTGTCCCTGAGCTCTTCAGCTCAAGGCTACCACCCTATCCTTGAGCCATAGCCCCATTTCCAATTTTCTAGGAGATAAGGGTCTCTGGTCCTTTTGTGCCGGGCCTGGCTTTGAACCTTGATCCTCAGATCTCAGCCTCCTGAGTAGCTAGGATTACAGACAAGCTGTGAGATTCTTATCTCCAATTAACCACCAGAAAACCAGAAGAAGTAGAGCTGTGGCTCCAGTGGTAGAGCATTAGCCTTGAGCACAAAAGGTCAACGTCAGTGCCCAGAACCTGAGTTTAAGAACCAGGGCTAGCAAAAAATAAAAATTAAAAAATTAAAGACAGCCAGGTATGATGGCATATGCCTGTAATCCTAGCTACTCAGGAGGCTGAGATCTGAGGATCAAGGTTCAAAGACATCCCAGGCACAAAAGGACCTGAGACTCTTATTTCCAATTACCCCCTAGAAAACAGGAAGTGGGGCTTGGCTCAAGGGTAGGGTGGTAGCCTTGAGCTGAAAAGCTCAGGGACAGTGCCCAGGCCTAGGGATAGGGCAGTAGCCTTGAGTCGATGAGCTCAGGGACAGAGGCCCAGGCCGAGTTTAAGCCCCAAGAACCACCAAAAAAAAAAAAAATTAAAGCACAAAAGAGAGCCTGATAGATTGTCCTGCCTGGGCTGGTTTCAGACCACAATCCTCAGACCTGGGGCTCCTGGGTGGCTAATATTATAGGCATGGGTTACTGGTACCCAGCTAATCTCTCCAATTCTTTGTACCATGCACAGCAGCCGTGTGCCCTCCTTAGCCCTCCTTCTGTGAGAAGACTAGTGTATCTCAGCATCTAAAGCAGGGGAGGAACATGGCACACACCCCATCAATGATGTGTATAGTGGGATTCCACTCAGACTAGACCAGTACTCCTAGACGCTTAAACCCCACAAGGCCGGGGCCAGCTCTGCCTTGGTGGCCCACTAAAAGCTGAAATTCATCACAAAAGCCAAAATGAGTGTCTCTGGGCTTCTGCTCAACCCCCACAACACAAGTGCCTGCAGCCTGAGGGACAGTCCTAGGGTCCAGCCAACACAGGGCTCTGGTGCCAGGAGCATGTGGGAATCAGGCTCAGGCTGTTTTGCTTCTCTCAAAGCCTTTCTCCAGCCACCTACCCTGACTGACCAGGGCTGGTAAAGATGGGCAGGGGCTCTTTGAGAGCTTGAGATGCTTTCTGAGTGGGTGAGAATGTGTCCTCCAAGCTATGGGCTTTCTACCTCAGCACAGTCCCCACCACCAAGTCTCAGCTTGCCTTCTTCTGGAACAAAATACATGCTGACAAAGCATCACAGAGAAACACCCACCACCACCACCACCACAGTGCCTCTTACACCCCACAGAGACATCCAGAACAGACATATTAAAAATGTACACCGAGGGGCCAGGAACTTGGCCTAGTGGTTAAAGTGCTTGCCTAGCATGCATAAAGACCCGGGTTCGATTCCTCGGTACCACATACATAGAAAAAAGCTGGAAGTGGTGCTGAGGCTCAAGTGGTAGAGCTCTAGCCTTGAGAAAGTCCAAGGACAGTGCTCAGGCCCTGAGCTCAAGCCCAGGACTGGCAAAAAAAATTAAAAAAATAAAAATAAAAATGTACACCGAGCTAAGTGCTAGTGGCTCCTATCTGTAATCCTAGCTATTTGGGAGGCTGAGATCTGAGGATCACAGTTCAAAGCCAGCCCAGGCAGGAAAGTCTGTGAGACTCTTATCTCCAATTAACCACCAGAAAACAGGAAGTGGTGCTGTGGTTCAAAGTAGAAGAGCACTAATTTTGAGCAAAAAAAAAAAAAAAGCTCAGGGACAACACCCAGGCCCAGAGTTGAAACCCCATGACTGACAAACCACAAAAAGAGTACACCACCCAAATGAAAGCATAAATATAAACAGGTGTAGAGCTCAATGTGCAAGGCAAGGGACATGGGCTCATAAACATGAGTGTTGCCGGGCTCCTCAAGTAGCAGAGTCACAAACACATTGAGCCCAGGCTTCACCCAGACAACCACACAGGATGGGTGAGTACGTGTATGTGTGCATGTGTGCGATGTAATCTGGCCCATCCTAAGTGAATAGTCCTTGGACACAGGTGTGCAGAGCAGGATGTGAGAGGCCTGCCAGGCAGAGAAGCTGAGGGTACCTGAGCCCCAACAGCTTGGGGCTGGTTGATGAAGAGACACAGGGCCAGTCTTGGACCAAGTGGGGAAGAGAAAAGTAAACCAGGCTCAAGTCTCCCCTGGGGAGTGGGGCTTCACAGACTAAGGTCCAGACTTCGGGACCTGCAATAAACATATCCTTTATGGATAAAGAAGTAAGCCAGATACCTATGCTTCACACCAATGAGCTACTCAGAAGGTTGAAATCTGAGGATATGGCTCAAAGCCAGCCTAAGCAGGAAAGTACATGAGACTCATCTCCAGCTAGCCATCAAAAAGCTGGAAGTAGGGGTTGGAGGCATGGTTCCGTTGATAGAGCAAACTTGAGTTTGAGTCCCAGTCTTGATCCAAAAAGAAAAAAGAGAAAGAAAAGAAAAAGGCAGAAATGGAGGTTTGGCCAAAATGATAGAGTACCAGCCTTTAGGAAAAAAGCTAAGAGACACCTCCCGCTCTGAGGTCAAGCCCTTACTTCTGGCATAAAGAAAGGAAAAAAGAAAAAAACAAAGTCAGATATAGCTGAGTGTCAGCCGCTCATGACTGTACCCTAGTTACTTAGGAGACTGAGATCTAAAGGACTGAGGTTTGAAGCCAGCCTGGGAAAATAAATCTACAATTATCCAGCAAAAAGCTAGGCTGGGCCAGGCATCAGCAGTTCATGGTTATAATCCAAGCTAGTCAAGAGGCTGAGATCTGAGGATCCTAGTTCAAAGCCAACCCAGGCAGGAAAGTCTGTGAGTTTTATCTTCAACAAAACTACTCTACACCCCCAAATTTGCCAGAAGCGGAGCTCTGGTTCAAGTGCTAGAGTAGTGTGCTTGAACAAAAGAAGCTCAGGGACAATGCCCAGGTCCTGAGTTCAAGCCCCAGGGCCCCCCCCCCACTCACACCCACACATTACACTTGAGGCAAAGCTTAGGTGGTGGAGAAAGCAAACCAAACAATTCAAGACCCCGACTTGTAACCCTAGTACCAGCATCATCAAAAACAAAAACAAAAATGGCAGAGGCCAGATGCTTGGACTCTCTCCATCTTCTATCTCTTCTGAGCCTTTGTGTCTTCCTCTGTGAATAAGGCCACAATACCTGTGGTGCAAGGTACAAGGCCCTGGTGAGGATTCAGAGATGGCATCCATGGAAGGCCCTTTGTGAATTCCAGGAGCCTCTAAACTCTTCCCAGAACAATCCAGCCACCAACCTTTCCCTGCAGCTGACAGGCGCCGCCACCACAGCCGCCACCGCTCTGAATTATTCAGGAGCCTCCAGGCCTCTGTGGCAGCGCTTCCCTTCTCCCTCACACGCGGCTGTCAAAGCAAGCCTCAGAGCCCATGCCAGAAGCTGCTGACCTCAGGGACCCTGAAGAGCTATGTTGTCAGGGCGAGGGGGGGCGGGCATGACTGCAGTAGGGCCGGAGTGTGTATGTAGCTTAGTGTGACTAGGAGTGTGCCTTGAGTATGTACATGGAGTGTGACTGACACAGTAAAGATATGTAAGGATGACTGAGTGCTTGTATGGACTTAGTGACAGTGTGGGTGTGAGGGGACTGTGAGTGCTTATGTGTGACTATGGGAGAGTGACCATGAGTGTGAGGACTGGACAGATGACTGTTGTATGTGAATATGTTGGAGCCTGGCCCCACCTCGTGTGTGGGAAGCCAGGCTAGAGAGACAGGCTCCTGCTCAGAAGCACACAGATATCTCGTGTTCAATTTTAGCTAAGAGGTACAAGGAGACAGGCTGGATGGGTGTGCAGAGGTGGGGTGGTGAACAGGGCTTAGAGTCTGTCTGTGACCTTATCAGACTACGGTCAGTCTGACACTGAGGTATGTTTTATTTGTTGCCCACGTGAGAGTCTCAGGAGAAATGGGGTTCTTCTCAGGCATGGTGAATCACCCCTATAATCCCAGCTATTCAGAGGCAGAAGTAGGATGATTGCTGTCCAAGGGTCTAAAAACAAACTAAAGTAAGAAGGACTAGGACATGACTCAAGTGGTAGAAGGCTTATCTAGGAAGCTCCATAGTGAGGAGGAGGAGGTGGAAGAGGAGGAGAAGGAGGAGGAGAAGGAGAAGGAGAAAGAAGTAGAGGAAGAAGAGAAGAGGAAGAAGAGAAGAGGAGGAGGAGGTTTGGTACCACTGGCTTGCCTGTAATCTTAGCCACTCAAGAGGCTGAGATCTGAGGACTGCAGTTTGAAGCCAGTCCAAGCAGTCAAGTTCAATAGACTCTTCTCTCTAATTAGCCACTAAAAAGCAACACATGAGGCCTGGGGAGAGAGTTTGGAGGGTGTTTTTCCACACATAGGAAGAACAGAGCAGACCTTCTGTCTGCCATACCCACACCTCCCCACATCTGCCTTCAAGGTTACTGGTTTGTGTGTGGAAAATGGAGTATGTGTGTGTGGTGGGGCTTTCAGGAACTGGGAGCCTTTGTGTGTGAAGGGTGGATGAGGACTGTACGTTTGGTGTAACTGTTGAGGTTTGTGTGTTGGTGTGTAAGGCTATGAGTTGGCATTTGCAACTGTACCTGTGAGATTTACAGGCTCTTTATATGTGACTCTGTGTGTGTGTATGTGTGTGTGTGTGTGTGTGTGTGTGTGTGTGTGTGTGTGTGTGCCTATTGTATGTGGGTACCTGTTTGTTGATCATGCAAGCATGTGTGAACTGTACATGAGAGTGCATGTGTGTTTGGAAGCATGCTGGCTGTGTGAGAGGAGAAAGATGAGTGACAGGGAGAGAAAAGGGAGGGTCCCTCTGCACTCAGCTGCACGGCTTCATCCTTCCTCAGGCCTTACTTGGCACAGCCTGATGTCCCTCTGACGGCGTGCTGATCACACTGCTGAGAGTCTGATTGCCTGCCTTTGGCTGGCAGAACCTGAGCCCATGAGGGAAGAGCCACAGGTGTGAGGCAGGGTGAGAGACATGATTGGCGGGGGAGAGAGGGTAAAGCTAGAACTGCTGGAGACTGCTGCCTGGGCCCAAGTCCCAGCCCCTCTACTAACAAGAGCCCATTTCCTCATCAGAACAATGATGGGGTGCTGGTGGCTCATGCCTTTAATACTAACTACTCAGGAGAATGTGATCTGAGGACTGTGGTTCAAAGCAAGTCGGTCAGAAAAGTCTATGTATGAGACTCTTCTCTTGAATTAACTACCCAAAAGCTAGACATGGAAGTGTGGCTCAAGGGATAGAGCACCAGCCTTGAACCAAAAAGCTCAGGAATAATGCTCAGGCCCTGACTTCAAGTCTACCAGCACGCACACACACACACACACACACACACACACACACACGATACAAACACAAAATACAGTGAGCCTCCACTCTACTATGAGTCTGCTCCTGGCTCTAGGAAAATCACAGAAGGCCAGAACAGAGGCCTTTTTTTTTTTTCCCCAAGTCCTGGCTTGAACTCAGGGCCTGAGCACTGTCCTTGGGTATTTTTCTAAAGGCTAGAGCTTTGCTACTTGAGCCACAGCACCATTTCTGGCTTTTTTCTATATATGTGGTACCAAGGAATCAAACCCAGGTCTTCCTACATGCTAGGCAAGCACTCTTACCACTAGGCCAAGCTCACAGCCCCCAGAACAGAGGCCTTCGTAGAGGCAGGGGAAGGACAAGATGACTCTCCTCTCTTTCCCTGGGCCCAGAAGTCCTGCCCTATTACATACAGTGTGTGTGTGTGTGTGTGTGTGTGTGTGTGTGTGTGTGTACACACGCACACATGCGCACAAGTACTAAGGGCATGTGGGATAGGCTATCAGGCCATTGTGCCAACCTCCTGCATTCTGGAAGGGTCAGGTCCACCTGGAAATCCAGCCTACTGAGGGAAGTGTTCTCCATCCATCTACTCTTTCTCATGGTTAGAAGCCTGTCCCGTCTCAGATCTTAATTTTCCCCTCTCTACAGCAGGACCTAGTGTTCATGCTGCCAGGTTCTCAAAGCTGGCTAGCTTCCCCAGTGCCCCTTGTTTCCCTGAACTGCACTTGCCCACCCGCAGAGCTATGGCCTGGACAGCTGTCCGGCTGAGCGAGTTAGCAACACAAGACAGATGGCAAGGGATTATTTCAGCTTCTCAGAGCCACTGGCAGTGGCAGGGTGGCGGGGGTGGGGGGGGAGGCTTTCACATTCCCCATGTTGTGTACACACACACACACACACACACACACGCACAAG
The DNA here is from genome assembly GCF_031878675.1 of Megascapheus bottae. Taxonomy (NCBI): domain Eukaryota; kingdom Metazoa; phylum Chordata; class Mammalia; order Rodentia; family Geomyidae; genus Megascapheus; species Megascapheus bottae. Next base: position 13,410,715 of record NC_143512.1, on the reverse strand, counting down.
CTCATAGGAGCTCTCCACTTCTGATCTGACCTAGGCCCAGCCCAGCTTCCTGTGATTTATGAGTTAGGTAGGGAGGCTGGAGGAGAGATTGGATTATATGAATCTGTGAGAAACTTGGGACTTGGCAATCTTGTCCCTGCCCTACTCTGCTCCCAGACCACAGGTGGCACCAGCTGGGCCTCTGAGAAGATCCTCCTAGGCCACTCTTGGACCCTTTACTGCCTCTAGGATTTCTCTGTAGCTGCCATCACTGGGCATGGAGGGTTAAAGAGGGTATACCCTTTATACGGAGACCCTGGGTCCCAGAGATGTGTGAGCTAAGCTCAGAGTCACTGAATCAATGTAAGTTGAACTCTGGAGTCAGCTGAGAATCACTGGGAGGGTGGTAGAATCTCTTAGATCCATGAGTCTCTGCAATCAAGTTTTTATTAATTAGTTAAGTTTTGTTTACTGCATTTCTTTTTAGGCAATGCCAGCCTTTCCCAGCTCCCCTGCCCACACCCCTTTTCCCCACAGAATATGTTTACTGCAGCAGCCAGGGTTCCACTGTGAAAGAGGCATCAGCAGGCAAAGGAGGATTCACAGGCACAGCCTGTCCTTAACCTTCACTCTTGGGCTTTGGGGGAAGGCTATTTGGGGCTGTATGACAAAGTCTTGTCATGATACTAGGAAAGAACTGGAGTGGAGTTACAGCCCTATTAGAGAGAATTCTTCCACCTGTGCCCCAATTTACCAAAAGAATATAGAGGGGCTTTCTTTTCAGCTATAGTCACAGACACAGTGTCTCCCATGACAGCTCCCCTCCCCCCCACAATTCTGAGTCATCTATGCTGGGCCAGGAAGCCAGGCTAGATGTGCAAAGGGCAACCCCAGGAGAGGCTGACTCTGGGTGGGAAGGAAAGGGAGAGATCTTGTGACAGAAGCTGGCTGTGTGCTCATAGAAGCCAATGTGCAGACCTCTCTCCCTCCCCAAGAGTGACTCAGGTCTGTTGAACCCATCTGTGTGCATTAAGGAAAACTGCTGGGAGTTGCCTGGCTGAACTTTTTGCCCAGAACAAACACATTGGACTTCTGCCCCTAGGCTTCAGCCTGTCACTGAGCTCTTTATGCCTATCTGGGCCTGTCCAGGTTGTAAGGAAAACATAGTTTCAAGGTCATGCTGGAAAACCAACTGAGCCTACCTCACGATCTACATTGTGGGCTTGAAGAACTTGGTGACATGGACCATAAAGTTCTTACAAAAGATATACCTGTACACCTGGAATCCTACCTTAAAAAACAAAAACAAAAAACTGGGGCTGGGAGTTGGCCTAGTGGTAGACTGCTTGCCTAGTAGGCATGAAGACGGGAGTTGGGTTCCTTGGTACCACATGCATAGAAAAAGCCAGAAGTGGTGCTGTGGCTCAAGTGGTAGAGCGCTAGCCTTGAGAAAGCTCAAGGACAGTTTTTAGGCCCTGAGCTCAAGTCCTAAGACTGATACCAAAAAAAGAAAAAAAAAAAAAAAAGAAAACCCAAACCAAAAAGTCCCCCAAAGCAAAACAAACAAACAAAACACATGGGATCCCTATGCCTCTGGATAGCTTTTCAGTTTCCAAAAACCACGACTCTCTTCCCAACTGGCAGTCTGAAATGCTTCCTTAATCATTTACCTGTGTGTCTGGGCAAGCAAAAGTGCTAGGTGGAACCTACCTCCATGGTTCTGGTCAATCTCCACCTCCCATCCTCCTGGCCTTTCGAGTTGGTATTGAGTTGAATGACTGTGTTTAAACTTCCTACCTTCCCTTGGAGCTTGGCCGGGAGAAACTGTAAGAAACCTGGGTGGGGTGTGCCTGGGCTCTGGCACTCCTTCCTCTGTGGGGCTTTTTGGTTTTCCCAAGATTTCAAAGTAACATTCTAAAAGGGCATCGGAGAGCCAATCAGAGAGCCCATATACATAACAGCCCTCTGATTGGCTGTCTCCTTCACGCCCTTCACCAAACTTCAACTTCATCAACTCAGCAAAGATTTCCTCCCCTGGCCTCACCCGCCCCGCAGGAAGCCGGGCCTGGGGTCACCGGGGCGTCCTCCAGCCGCAGCCGCCCGGCCTGCTGCGGGGGGCCGGGGGGGAGCCCGTGCCCCGCTCTGACACTGGCGCTGGGGGGGGGGTCCATTCTGGCAGGGAAACCCCGCGGGGCGGCCTGGCGAGCGAGCCCTGGGTTCTTTGTAGGACGCAGGCCGCGGGTATCGAGCTTGGCTGGGCGGGATCGATATCTGCCCGCTGGCCTGCGGCACGGGGGAGGCGGCTCGACAGGGCCGCGGCTCTACGGCAGAGTGATGGCGGTGCGGCGTCCACACCCCGCCGGCGCCTGCACCCCCAGCGCCCCTTTGGAGGCCGAGCGAGGCTCCAGGGCGCGGCCGGGGGCAGTGACATTCCTTCCATCTGGACCTCAGCTCTCATGGGGGCGGGGTAGTCCAGGATCTTGTCCTGCACCCCAACCTCTGCGGGTCCCCACCCTCCCCGGCTGCTGAGACGTCGAGGCGGTTCCCAGCGTGTACCTCTGCCAGACTCCTCACGCCACTCTTCCCCTGCCTCCCGCTGCCCCTCGGGCTCTGAGGCGCCCCGCTCCCTCCTCTCTGGGGTTGTCTCTCTGCGTCTCCACCTCGACCTCTTTCTAGGCTTGTCCCCGTTTCTGTCTCTGCTTAGGTCTGTCCGGCCTCTTGCACAATTTCGCTTTCTCTCTTTGTCTAGCTCCCTTTGCTCTCCCTCCCTCCAGCCTCCCCACTGACACCCGCGCGCGCGCGCGCACACACACACACACACACACACACACACACACACACACACACACACACACCTCAGCCCTGTTTACGACATCCCCAGGGCTGGCAGGTGGGCGGGGCTGCAGCAGAGGGGGCGAGGGAGGGAGACGCAGCCCCCCCCCCCCAGCTGTTAACCTTCACGCTTCAGGCCTCGGCGGATGGCAGAGGAGGGGGAAAGCCCAGCTGCCAGCTTGGCGGAGGTGACTGGGCGGGAGCTGGGGGCCGCCCCTCCCTCTGGGCTCGTCTCGGGGTGTGTTGGGGGGGGGGATGTGGGGCCGGAAGGAATGCGATGGAGGGCGTCCTCGGCGGAGGGCGGCCCTGGGCGCGTGAGTGGCCTTCGGGAGGCCTGTGTTGGTCGGGCGGGTGCCCACGGAGGGCTCGGAGCCTCGCCGGCCCTGCCCCGCAGCCCGGCCGGACGTGGGGGCCGGCGTGAGAATCCCGCCCATCTGTGAGCCGGCCTCACGCCGTCAGACCCAATTTATCTCGCCGCCAAAGTTTCACAGCCATCTGCTCGAGTGGAACGGCTTCCAGCGCTGGCCCCATCGGGCCCCCCAGCCAGCGCGGGGATGTTTTCCAATACGACAGCCTCGCGGCTCCCCACCACCGCCCCACGGCACGGGGGAGGCGGCGGCGCGGCGCGGGGCTGGCAGGCAGCCTCCCCCGCCAGCGAGCCGACCCTGAATTTTAAGCGATTGATCAGGAAGCGCAGGCCGCTCCTATCACTGAGATCAGCCAAACGCGGAGGCGCAGGGATTTCAGGGGGCCTTGGCGGGGGCGGCAATGAGGTCACCGTCACCCCGACAACGGGGGCCGGAGGGGCCGGCGGACACGTACGGGTACACGTGCCTGTGCGCGCGGCCAACACCGCCACCCGCGCGACCTCTGCGCCCCAGCCCTGACCCTGGGGAAGCTCGGATGGAGAGAACACGCTAGAACCTTACCCTGCCCATCCGCGGACACCTCCACGCAGGAGCCCCAGCCCCCTGCCTTCCCCACTATGCACCTAGAACACACGCGTGGGGCGCCTCCCCATTGCATTTCGGAACGAGACTGGGACAGATGTACGCCCGCCCCCCCGTCATGCAGTGCACACCTGGCCACACTGCTCGTGCACGTTGTTACACTCATCCACCATTACCCCCCCCCAGAAACGTGCACCCAGCAACGGCACCATTCTCAGTCCTGAATGAACCCAGGAGTCCCCCACGCGCCTCCCAAGCCCGGAGCTGGCTGCTGTGTCCGCGCGGGTGGGTGCCTCCACGCCGCCAGCAGCGCGGGTGCAGACCTCGAAGAGAACAAAGGCCGGGCGGCTGGGAGGGAGGGGGCTGAGCCCCCAGCCTCGTCCTCCGGGCGAAGCTCGTCTGTCTCGGCTCTGCGGCCACCGCATCGAGCGGCTCTGATTGCCGAGTAAATCACCACGATGATCTGAATAATTATCGTCTCCTGGAAATAAAAGGGGGGGGTGAGGTGGGTGGGTAGGAAACAGGAATAAATAAAGGAGAGAGCATCTATCTGATTTCTAGGAGCTTGGAGTATGGGGAATAGGTGGTGTGGGTGTGAGGGGCCCCTGTAGAACCCTAGGGCTTGGATTAGGTGGCAGGGCAGGTGGGGCAGGCCTCAGGGCCTACCTGAGAGGTGGCTGTTAGGGTCCTGCCTCCCCCTTCATAACTGTCCCAGGATAAACCAGGCCCACTGGCAGGGGAGGGGCGTAGAAGCTTCCACCAAGGCTTACTAGCCTCTCTACCCTCAAATAAACAGACCCTCCTCTCCCTGCAGGACACCCTCCTATCCTCAGGACTTAGTTCAAGCCTGCTGCGCCCCTGGAATGCCCTCTCCCCACCACTCTAGTTTGTCTGATGCTGCCATATTTGAGGGTCAGCCCTTCCTGTGGAAACTTCTTCCTGATTTGCCTCCGGAATCCTCCCCTTCAAATGATCCAGTGTCTGGCTCGCCATTCCTGACTGATGTGGATGATACACACACACACACACACACACACGTCAGAAATGGAACTCTGGCTCAAGTGATAGAGAGCTAGCTTTGAGCACAAAAGCTCAGGGACAGTGCTCAGGCCCTGAGCTCAAGTCCCAGCACTCACAGACAATGATAGTATCTACTGCTCCATCCTAGGTATTACTGAAGTTTTGGAACATTATGGTGCTGCATTAAAACATCCTGTCAGACAGGTGCTGGTGGCTCACACCTGTGATCCTGTCTACTAGCTATCATTTGAGGCTCACAGTTCAAGCAAGGCAGGAAAGTCTGTGAGAGTCTTATCTCTCATCAATTACCACAAAAAGCCCAAAGTGGAACTGTGGCTTCGTGGTACAGTGATAGCCTTAAGCAAAAGAAGCTCAGGGACAGCTCCTAGGCCCTTAGTTCAAGCCCTAGGACTGGAAAAAAAAGATTTCTCTCACCACAAATCTTCTCCATTCAAGTAGTGGTGAAACTGAGACTCAGTAAGAGAGAGCATGAACTCCTTTCCTCCAGAATGGCGGTTGCTGCTCATCACCAGAGTAGAGAATCTTCTCCTTCAGTGTTGAGTATCACTACCCCATCCTGCCCCCAGCCCTGTCCACTCTCACTCTTCCCAGTCTCCCTCCACTTTTCCTAGCTTCAGGAGGGGTGCCATCCATGCGCTGTGACCTCCAGTCCCCCAAAGGGCACGACCCCTCCCTACAGCCCCAACATCAAAGGAGGCACGGCTCAGCTCTAGGATTCTCTGGCCTGAAATGGTTCCAGATGTGGGAGCTACAGGAGAGTGGGCTGAAGAAGGGCCTGCGGCTAGGTTTCCTTGGGGATGCTGCTCTGGGGTGGGGGCTGTGAGTCTCTTACCCTTGGCACCTACTCAATATGTAGGAGTGGAATATAGTCACTAAGGGATGGTGGTTCAGGGAGCATCTCCCAAGAGTTTGAGGAAGAGACCTATTGCAGACTGAAGTGTGTGTGGTAGGAGAGAGGCTGAAACCTTGCATTCTATTCTCTCTTGATGTTCGGAGTCTGCACCTAGGGCCTGGGAGCCATAGCCAAGTCTGAGTTCTTTAGGCTGTGAGGGGGCTCACGATGAATGGTTCTGATCCTTTCATTCCTTCTCAAAGAGATGTAATCATAATGGGAAACTAAGTCAGTTGCCTCTAATTGGCTCCCAGTTAATGGTGCCTGGGCATACCCTTCTCTGTGGGGATACTGATTCAGAGCTCTGAGTGTTCCTGGGGTGGGGTTGGGGGATGGAAAAGCCTAAAAATCTTTGTCAGTATATGGGACATGCTAATCTGGAGATACATCCAAGGAGTCTCACCTCTTTTTTGGAGGAAGATATGGCAGGGTCCAACCTGGTTGCAGAAAAAAATCTTACTTCTGGGGCTTGAACTCCAGGCCTATCATTTTGATCCATAGTACATTTCCTGTTTCTGGTGGTTAAATGGAGATAAGAGTCTCAGGGACTTTCCTATTCAAGCTGGCTTGGAATTGTGATCTCAGCCTCCTGAGTAGCAAACATTACAGGCTTGAGCCACCAGTGCCCAGCTATGCTCCCCCCCATCTCTCTCTCTCTCTCTCTTTCTCTTGATATGCTTTTGCTCAAGGCTGGCACACTACCACTTGAGCCACAGCACCCCTTCCAGCCTTTTCTGTGTATGTGGTACTGAGAAATAAAACCCAGGGCTTCATGTATGCTAGGCAAGCACTCTACCATCAAGCCACATTCCCAGGCCTGTGCTCTATCTCTGGATCCATATTTCCACTTCCAAATTTTGATGGTTTATTGGATATAAGAGTTCCATGGACTTTCCTGTTGAAGCTGAGAGTCCTCAGATCTCAGCTTCCTGAGTAGCTAGGATTATAGGCATGAGCTACCTTGTTTCTTCAACTTTCTTTAGGGCCTGAGGTATCACTTCTTCCTGGTAGGGAAGGAATGGTGTCCAATATCCATGGAGTGGCTTGCAGGGACCATTTCCAAGCCTTTGCCAGCTATTCTCAGTTCTCTACTTCTAACAATAAATATTTTCTTTGGAACCTACAAGGGCTTGAGGAGTTGACAGAGGGCTCTGGCTGATGGGGAGGCATAGCCCCCCCTCCCCCGCACATGCTCAAACAGATTCTGCTCCCACCCTCCCCCTGAGTGTGACCTATTAGACCCCTAGGGAAGCAGTAATGAATGTAGAAAATCTGTGGAATTAGGAAGACCCAAGTTGAGACTCTACTAATTATTAGCTGAGAGCAAGTCAATGAGCCTCGGTTTCCATATCTACAAAGTGGAATTGTGATAGCATATTTCCTAGCTGCCTGTGAGGGTTCAAGGAGATAATGCTCATCTGGGTTATTATTAGGGAAGGAGAGTGAACTTTAAGGTTGTTTCCTGGCCATTCTAGGGAAGCTCCCCCATGGCATAGCTGGTGTCTGGGATGGGGTGGCTAGACTTGGTAGGTCGTCTAAATTGCCCACTTCCCTACTCCTGAAAGCTGTTTCCCTACCTGTCACCACAGGCTCTCACATTCTGTCTCTGCCTGCCCATAATTCCATTCATCCGTATCTCTTCCTGTTTCTGCTTCTCCCTAAATTCCCAGAGCTCCCCACTCCCAAGAATATCTCTCACCTCCTCCCTCACATAGAGCTCAACTCATCTCCCTGTATAGGGAGATGCAGACTCATGCATGTAACAGTCACAAGTCACATACACTCACACCTGGGTGTACATGGGGATGAGTCATGTAGAGAGGAAATGTGGTGGGTGGTGGGGAGACAGCTATGCGCATGCTCACAAAGTGCACTGGTGTGAGGACAATTAACACACACAGGTTTGTACACATGGTATAAATAAAGTAAAACAGGGACATACAGACCCACGCAGTGACCAACAGACAGAGCATAATAAAGGTATGAACCCAGACACACAGACACTCTCTCAGTCCACTCGCACGCATCCATAGGACAGGAATTAGTGGGTACACACATGTCGACACACCAACACACACACAAGGACACACAAGCACATTCTGCACACTAGGCAGACACACACACACACACACACACACACACACACACACACACGCCTCCGCCCCCCTCAGGGAGCTGGCTGCCCGCCAAGCGCGGCGCTTTCTGCTGGGTGTGCACAACCTTTCACAGGCTCTAATTGAGTCGAGGGTGATTTATAACGCGGCAGAGCCCCTGCCTGCATGGGCTGCCCCCTCCTGCTACAGCTTTGGCCAGAGGGCCCCCTCCTTTAGGGTCATATTCACAAGCCCCTGTGAGGGAGAAAGGGACCTTTTTTCTCTTTGCCACCAGTCCCTTTCTTCATTCTTGCTTTTCTTCTGGACCAGACATTGGGCTCTGAGAGGTTAAGTCTCAACCCATACTCCACTTCTCCAATAAAATCAGCCTTACCCAGCCCTGCTATTAGAAAACCAAGCACAGACTTTCTACCCTACCTGGCTGGGGACAGACTGGAGCCTGATGGCGGATCTCATGAACTTCCTCAATGGCAGCAGGAGAAACTGGGTTTACACGTAGGAAAGGACTTCCACAGTGAACTGGAATTCAAGAGTGGGTTTTGGGTAGCAAGGGACAGGAAAGCCTGAGTTTGAGGTCAAAGGAGGAGAGAAAGCTACCAACAATCTTATTTCCTGCCTTTCCATCATTTTAGGTAACTGAGCTGTTTGTGTTCCCATGGCTAGCATGGCTAGGCCTGTCTTTACTGCATTAATTAGATTCTGAGGTTTGGCTCATAAAGTCCCCTTGTCAACCTGAGGAATTGCAGGGAGAGTCTTTGTCTTTGTGTGTGTGTGTGTGTGTGTGTGTGTGTGTGTGTGTGTGTAGGAGGAAAATAAATAATTCAACCCTTCACTTCTGACCTCAACATGGACTCTAATCAAGGCTCAGGAGCCCAGTCAGAGAACAGTTTCTTTTTTCTTTTTGTCAGTCCTGGGGCTTGAACTCAGGGCCCAAGCACTGCCCTATCACTTGAGCCACAGAGCCACTTCCGGGTTTTTTCTATGTATGTGGTATCAAGAAATCAAACCCAGGTCTTTGTGAAGGCTAGGCAAACACTCTACCACTAGACCAAACTCCCAACCCTAGGGAGCAGTTTCTATGTTGGATGCTGACACTATTAATCCATTTGATAGTTAGGGCATCTAAAACCCAGAGAAGCCAAGGCCTTGCCCAAGGACATATAATTGATTCAAGGTGAAACTTCTTCTTCCTCTCCCCCCCCCCCCCTCCTCCTCCTCCTCCTCCTCCTCCTCCTCCTCCTCCTCCTCTTCCTCTTCTTCTTCTTCTTCTTCTTCTTCTTCTTCTTCTTCTTCTTCTTCTTCTTCTTCTTCTTCTTCTTCTTCTTCTTCCTCTTCATGTTGGCTGTGGGGCTTGGACTCTGGGCCTGGGCACTTTTCCTGAGCTTTTCAGCTCAAGGCTACCATCCTACCCCTTGAGCCACAATACCACTTCTGGTTTTCTAGCGGTTAATTGGAGATAAGAGTCTTTCAGTCTTTAGTGCCCGGGCTGGCTTTGAACCATGATCTTCAGATCTCAGCCTCCTGAGTAGGTAGGATGACAGGTATGAATGAACCACAGGGTCTGGCTGAAAATGAGTTTTGAACTCAAAACACAAGCCTGTGAGGACATATGGTGCTCAGGGGACTGTGTTTTGGAGCAGGAGAGGCTCCTTGGAGGGGCTAGATCTCCCATGTCCTTAGGCTTAGATTATGACACAAGGGACATAAATTAGATTTATGAGAGACCTCCCTACCTACAAAGACATTAGGAACCAAAAGCAGTGTGTGTGTGTGTGTGTGTGTGTGTGTGTGTGTGTGTGAAATGTCAACCAAGGATCGCCACTTGTCTATTGAATGTCAGACAATCCTACAGGTGAGAAGTGCAACCACGATGATTAAAACTGAATTTCTGTGGACCGGGCACTCGTGGCTCATGCCTGTAATCTTAGCTACACAGGAGGCTGAGATCTAAGGATGGCAGTTTGAAGCCAGCCTGGGTAGGGAAGTCTAGGAGACTCATCACCAATTAACCAACAGTAAAAATCCAGAAGTGAAACTGTGGCTCAGAGTGGTTGAGTGGTAGCCGTGGGGAAAAAAAAAAAGGAAAAGCTCCAGGCCCTGAGTTCAAGCTCCATGATTGACCAAACAACAACAAAATAATAAAAGCCATCTGTCTCAGATTCATGGATTCAAGGCAGCTCCTCCCCCTTTTCCACTGCAGTGCTAGGGGTTGGTGACTCAGTTTCACCACCTCATCTCTGTTGTGGGGCCTCCTGAGAACGGGTGAGAGCAGCGCTATTGGACATGTGTGAAGATGTGAACTGGGTTGTGTGGAAGGTATAGGAGGTGTCCCAGAGACTATTGGCGTGGGGTGTTTGATAGACACATGTCTCTGTGTGACCTAGGCTTGGGTGTTGGTGTTGAGGGGTATCTTTGGGGCTCCACGTGTTGGTGGTGACTGTCCACAGCTCTGCGTGTGTATCAGCCTTCCTGTCTCTCTTGTCAAGGAAGACCTGCCTGTGTGATGTGTTTGTCCCTGTGCTTTCCCCCCATTTGTGTCTTTCCCATGTGTGTTTCTGAAGCCTGACTGAGGGGTGTGTGACCATTTGGGTCTGTGTCATGCTTCTGAAAGTGCCTTTGGGCAGGTGTGTGTGTGTGTGTGTGTGTGTGTGTGTGTGTGTGTGTGTCTGAGTCACTTTTGTGTGTATGGGTCACGCTGCAAATAACTAAGGAGTCTGAGAGCCGCGATGGAGATATGCACAAAATTTAAAGGGATTTCAGTAATCAAAAGAAATTATATTTTACTCTCCTATTTAAAAAAGTCACAATCAATGCAAACAAAATCCAATTAAACCAGTGTGTGCGCGTGTGCATGCGTGAGTGTGCTCTGTCCGAGTCCCCAGACCGTCCACGTGGCTGCTGCCCGCCTTCTGTCAGTCAGTCGGTGGGTCCGTCCGTCTGTCCTCCCTCCCTCGGGCCCGCCAGGTGAGCCCACCCCCGCTCCAGTCACGCTGCGCTGGGCTGAGCCGCGGTAATTTCCGAGTCGGCGGCGGCTTTGTGTGCACCGGCCGCTGTCTTGGGGGCGGGGATGGAAGGGCGGGTGATTTCTCCCCCCCTCTTCCTTTTTATTGGGTCATTAACAACGGCCCCGGACTGCCGCTGCGCCCCCCCTGCTTTCATGTCTGCCGCGCCTCCCGCCATTATCTCCCTCCGCCGCGCGGCGTAATTCGATGCCAATCAGGTTTGGGGCGCAGAGGCAGCAGAATCAAAGAGGGGCCGCGGCGCTGCAGGGAGTGTGTGTGTGTGTGTGTGTGTGTGGTGGGGGGCGCCTAGGGGCGGGGCACCCACCATGGGTGCCCCTTAAGCACCCATGGGGCTATAAGGCTAGGAAGGCCTTGCTACAGCCAGGACTCAGAGGGCCCCGTGGGAGGACCAGGTGGTCTGTGGCTGGACCGTGTGGGCCTTGGGGCCGTCAGGGTTGGAGGTTAAGGCGGTGGGGGTGGGGAGATTCCTGGAGTCATTAGGCTGAGACTTAATTGTTTTGTTTTTTTTCTAATTGGTGGTGGGGTTTGAACTCAGGGCCTGGGCCCTGTCCCCTGTCCCTGAGCTTTTGTGCTCAAAGCTAGTGCTCTTCCACTTTGAGCCACTTACCAACATGTTGGGGTTGGCTTTGATCTGCGATCCACCAGCACCAGGGCTTAAAGGATTTTGATAACCAATGTGGAGACAGGAGGCTAGGAGCTGGAACCAGAAGCAGGACGCTTTGGGAATGAGCAGGAACTGGCCAGCTAGGGCTTTGTGCTGTGCTTTGTGGCAGAGAGCAATAGGGAGTTCTGAGGTGGTAGCTGAATCTTTGTTAACTTTCAGGACCATTGATATGGTGAGGTTTTCTGCCAATGGGAAGGGATATCCTGACTCAGTTTCCTCCTCTGGAAAATGGTGAAGATATTAGACCCTCCCACCCTGAGAAGGCTAGGTCATTATCAGGACAAAACAACCCAAAACAAATGCATTGGAGTGCTAGTGACCAAACTGGAACTCCAAGGTTGGAATTCATTTACAGATGAGAAAACAGGTTTAGAGGATCCAGGGTTCAAGACTGGTAAGACATAGCTGGGACTGGAACCAGAACTCACAGGAAGCTCCTTCTAGGTTGTAGGAGGGTCCCTGCTAAGGCCACATGCCCACCCCATCCTGGGTCTGGGGAAGGGTGGGGTGAGAGTTTTGGCGCCCTCTGTGTGGATAGTCCATGGCTCTGCAGTGTGTCTCCAGTGAGAATGACTGGAAGCCCAGACTCAGCCGTCTTATGACTTCCATGCCTTGGCCTTGAGCAACCAGTACCCTGCTTCTTCATCTAGCCTGGTGCGAATTAGTTCCTTCAGCTTATCCCTCAGTGGGCAGTTCATGCATGCCACAGAAAGTGTTCTGAACATCATCAGATGAAGTCTAAACAAGACAGTTACCTTCAGCAAACTCAGATAGGATGAATCCCCTTCCCCCTCCAAAGAAAATGGCCATGTCTAGTCCTAATGATTTTAGAAAGGGAGAAAAATAGATTTTCTCTTCTAAATAGTGCTGGGTCTTCACAACTCTAAATATCTCAGACTCCAGAATGTTTTGAGCAAACCACAGTATACATAATACATGCTTCTGTTCTCAAGTAAAAACAAGCCTCCAGACCTCGAGGGCGCCAGCCAGCGAGGGCTCCACCTCTGTCCTCTATCCACCCCCCTTCTGCCCTAGCAAATAAAAGGGGTGAGATGAAGGAGTGGACAAAGGAGACACCACCCCCCTCTGTCTTTCCCAGAGTTCCTGCTCTACTCAGGCTAGGGGAGGTGGGGGGGGGTCTGAGCAGATGGATGTAGGAGACCCACAGAGCCCAGTGGAGGAGACCAAGGGAGCATGGTTTTTGAGCAGGGTGAGCTGTGGGCTCTGGAGTACCCTCTCTTCCTCTGGGAGACAAATGAGCTGGAAAGAAAAGGATGAATAGAAGTTCACTGATGGAGCACTGAGCATGTTAGAGATATTTGAAGTGGGGAGGCTTAAATATTAGTGCACATTAACATTTCTGGGTGTAGGGAGGAAGATACAAGTGGAAGGGGTGGCTGTACCCCAAAAGGGAAGAGCCTTAAAAGATTTGGAGAGGGGCCTAGTGGTAGAGTGCTTGCCTAGCATGCACAAAGACCCAGGTTCAATTCCTTGGTACTACATACATAGAAAAAGCCAGAAATGGTAGAGCTCTAGCCTTGAGAAAGCTCAAGGACAGTGCTCAGGCCCTGAGTTCTAGCCAGGACTAGCCAAAAAAAAAAAAATCTTGGAGATAATCTTGAGGGTGTTGGGAAGCTAAGACAGCTTCGAGAACCCGTCCTACTTCTGTAGTTCTGTAGTGTGGGTACAGATGCCCCCCTCCCCACTTTGGATGAAAGGTAGGAAAAGAGGAGGGGCTTATGCTTTCAGCTACTCCTCCTCCCTCCATTCAAGGAGCAGTGGGTAGCAGAGGCTCTGGTGAGGAGGCAGGGAGGGGAAGGCACTCCATGGATCTCCTACTGGAGACAGGTCAGGGAGCCCAAGCTGAGCTTCTTTTTAGATCTGCTAAATAGAGGTGGCTGTGATTAGCAGTGCCAGGCGACTTGATCCTGGGTTTTGGCAATGTCTCCAAAGTGCAGGGGTCTGGATTCTAGCTCTCATATGAGGAAAGCTGCTGTTTCCCAGGGTCCTTTCTCGCTGCTGGGTGTCCAGCCTCAGGCCTTCTCACAGGCAGGGCCTCCTCACAGAAGCCTCCCCCTGCTTGTGCTCCATGCTCCAGATAGCTAAGATGGGAAACCTGGGTGTCACAATCCACCAGTGGGGTGGGGAAGGGAGAAAGTCTCAATTCTCTGCCCAGGGCTGGTTGTACAGCTCCCGTTTCCCTTCAGGAAGTCAGATGCCCTCCCCCAGACGGCCATCTCTCTTGGGGGAGTCCCTGTCTGCTGGAGCTGGGTGCCTGAGTATTGGGAAAGGGGCGGGGGGGGGGGGATTGGCTGCATCACACCACAGATCCCAGCTGCCTCTGGACGCTGAAAAATCCAATTTTCTTCCTAATTGCCACCGCCCGCGCGTTCTCTCCCCGCACAGTCTACTTGTGCTTGGCGGCGTGTCACCCCACCCCCACTGCCCCCACTCCTGCCGCCCACCCCACGTCGGACGCTGCCTCCCCCCTCGCGGTCACCCGTGTCGGGACGCACCATATATCATGTGTGCAGCCGGGAGGGGCCCCGAGCCGGCCGGCCCCCGCCCCGGGCTCCCTGACGAAATCGTCCTTTTCCGCAGTGGATGACAGGTTGTGGGAACAACAGCTTGAATTACGGAAAGAAGTTTCCCCACTGAGTTAATCTGCAGTGGCTGGAGGTGACCTTCTGGAGACGGCGATTAATCACGGGCCGTGGCGGGCGCCGCGCCACGCCGGGCCCTTTGGGGGAATACTAATTCCACTACAAGATAAATCATAATTTGACAATAATCATCTGCCCTAATCACTCCAATTCTTCTGTTTAATTATTTGTATACACCGTGTTTCTTCACTGAGGACCCTGTGTGCCCACGGGTGGGGAGGGAGAGGGCCCCCTGGGCACGCACCCCTCTCTGGTGCCTCAGCCCACGGGCCCCCAGCTACAACAATGGGGGGCCGAGGGGGAAAAAAGGTTGGGAGTTCAGTTTCCAGAGTGAAGACGAAGGAAATGGAGGTCCAGAGAGAGGCCAGGTCTTGTCCAAGGTCACACAGCAAGCTTGGGACGCGCCGGGCTGAAGACGAAGAACTTCACCCATTTCCATGGCTCTCTCCCAACCTGTGCCCTGCAAGGCCCACGCCTACCCTCCGGTCTGCCGCTGTGGCCAGGGTTGCTGACTTCTTCCGCGCCCCCTACTGGAGCCTGGGTCGGGTCAGGCTGCCTTCCTCTCTCCCAGGGTAGTGGGGACGTGGCCCGGGTCAGATCCATACGGTGCTCACAGCCCTGTCAAGGCCCAGCCACGGGGCCTCGTGTTTCCCACCTCTGCTTCTCCCTAATCTGGCTCCCAGTGCTGCCACACAGACCTGTGCCCGGCCTGGCTGGAGTCCCAGGGTTTCCACTCCGGACTCTGCCCCTGGAGGCCCCCTAGAGGAGCTGGTTGAACTGCCACTGGACCTGGCTCCCCACAGTGGGAACTAGAGTGACTCGGGGTCTTTCTTCTTTCAGGCTGCAAAAGCAAGGCGGGGGGAGGGGTCAGTGTAGGCGGAAGGATCCAAGGCAATCCCTCAACGAGAGAGGGGGTTTGTGGTCTTGGTAAGGGGGTGGCTTCCCTGCAGTGAATATTAGCAACACCAGAGATGCTTATCCTCAGCCTCGTTATGCGGGCACCAGGGTGGAGAGCAACACCAGGGTGGAGAGCAACCCTTCTTAGCAGGATCTGAAGAGGTGCAACACCTTGCCTTAGATCTGAGAGAAAAGAAAAAAATGCAAACCAAAGCTGGGTGTGGATTGTGAGTTCAAGTCCAGTCTAGGCTACATAGCAAAATCCTATCTCAAAAACAAATGATCCCCAGGTGCTGGAATCCTAGATTCCCAGGAGGCTGAGATCTGAGGATCATGGTTTGAAACCAGCTCAAACAGGAAAGTCTTTGAGACTTTTATCTCCACTAAATTATGCTAAATAAATAAAAAGCTGAAAGTGGACCTGCAGTTCAAGTAACACAGCAGTAGCCTTGAGCAAAAGAAACTCAGGGTAGTGCCCTGACCTTAAACTGGAGCCCTAAGACACACACACACACACACACACACACACACACACACACACTCACACACAACCAACCACCAGGAGGAGAGGTCCCTTCTGTGTACCAGGCTGGTGCTGCTATTTTGCCTGTTCTACAATCCTCAGTTTTCTCACAACTACTTGAGGGTGAGGTGTGACGTTGAACGTGGAAATCAAGTCTCAGACAAAAGAAAGTCCCTTGCTTTCACCAAGCTTATGAGGACAAAGTTGGGATTCGAACTCAGCCTTCTTTCCCATTCCATCCTGCCCTAAAGCATTTCTGCTGAGGATCTGAGCCAGGCTGAGCCAGACTGTTACCCATCCAGGTTATCTTCTGAGGTTATGGAGTCCTGGGCCATTGAGTGTTTATCTCAGTCCTATAAATGTCTAAGGCTCTCATGGGCTCTAATTTCTCCCCTTCCTGCTATACTCTCTCACCACCCATCCTCCATGTATACCAGGCTCTCCTTGTTCTGTCCTTGGCAAGAATCTGTGTTCCCACATCTGCTCTTCTGTGATCCCTATCTCAAGGTGGGGTCACATATGTGAAAGGAGTACCCCATTCTGAGCTATTTTCTCACAGCACTACAACGGCTCCCACATAGCTTGTGGCCAGGAGGACAAAGTTGTGCTGGCTGTGTGGGGGAGTTTTGTTGTTCCTGCCCTGGGGTGTTTTCCTACACATTATAGGCAGGGTTCTAGAAGAGAACAGGAGAAACCTGACGCTGTTTGAAGGCAGATGTGGCTTTTTTTTTTTTTTTTTTCAGCCTCAGTATTTGTAAAGCAGGGAGAATCATAATACCTGGCCTGCAGTAAGCACTCAAGAATCATTACCTGTTGTGAGTCTACACATCAGACTGCATGATGATGCCATGTTGTTGGGGGGGCAGCTAATGGTGAACCTCCCCTGACCTGAGCCCATTGGTGCTCTTTTGGGGGTGCTCAAGAGGGGTGGGGCATCCTCTCTGCAGACAGTCCTCCATTCAGAAAGGCCCCAAGCCTTATCCAGCCAGAGCCAGCTCTCTTCCTGTCAGGGGGATTGTGGGAGGTGGCAGACCTGAGGCTGCTGAGAGAGGCGGTGAAGGTTGGCCGAGGGAGTGGGAAGAGATGGGGGGGAGCAGCTGAGTCTGGGGAGGTAGGGGAGGGAGGCAGGCTGTGGCGCTATAAATACCTCCCAGGTAACAGGACCCGTAAATGAAGGGAGGGAATTAGTCACATTCTGCGGCACCTTGGAGAGAGGACAGGGAGCAATGACCTGAATCCATGGAAGGGAAAAAATGAGGCTAACCTTGGGAAGGGGGAGGCTAGGGGCCGGATGCTAGTCTAGAGGGGTGCCCTGGACAGGCTCTGCCAGGCAGGGTTAGGGAAGAGCAACCATGGCAGGAGGAGTCTAGAAAGAACTCTTGTTTCACCTCATGTGTAACGTGTGAGATTTGTTTCTCCAGGATTCCCTGGCCTCTGTGGGAACCTCAAACCTGTTCTGGCTGTTGTCTTTCTCCCATGTCAATCTGAACCATGTTTCCCTTTGCTGCCCCCACTCTTTGTTCTGGTTCCCTTAGAGCCCCCACCTTGGGGTGCATCTAGTTTTGTCACTTCCAGGTTCCCCCCCCCCAGTCTTTGGGCTTTCTCAAGGCTAGAGCTCTACCACTTGAGCCACAGCACCACTTCCAGCCTTTTCTATGTATGTGGTAGCCAGGAATTGAACCGGGGTCTTGATGCATGCTAAGCAAGCCCTCTACCACTAGGCCAAACTCCAGCCCCACTCCCAGAGTTTGTGGTACCGGTACCATTTTGCAAGAATGATGCATTTTGCCTCATCCCCTGATGGACTCAGGATGGCTGGAGCCTATTTGTCCTTCTCTGGAATGATAGACGGTGGCCTGCTCTCCTGAGCCCCAGGTCCATCCCTGTAGGCCAGCCTCCTCCTTCTGGTTGCCAGAGCAACAGTCAGAGCAAGCCCTCCCTTGCTCACACTGGCCAGGCCCCAGGAGAGATAGAATCCAGTCCCGGTGACCTGGCACAGGGGACGCCATGCCCATGTGTAAGCACTCTGTCCTTGCTCTCTTCACCTCAGCTTGCAGTCTCATCCCCCCCCCCCCCCAGCTCTTTGCAAAGGCTGTTTTTTTCCAGCCCAGAATGCCTGCCTCTTTATTCCCAAGACCCAAACTTGAGCCTGGAATTCTTCCTACGGACTCCTGAGCCGAGCTGAATCCTGTCTCATGAATCCTGCCTTATTTAATGCTCCGGAAACCTTTACAGGCAGGATGTGCTGGGAGATGGTTAAGATTCAAGTCAGAAGGTCAGCTCTATCTCAGATCAACTGAGGCCTCAGGTGGATAAACGAGCTCTCCAGGGCCTCAGTTTCTTCCTCTGTAAACAAGGGTTCCCCACAGGGCTCCCCAAAGATTGCACAGTCTAAGCCGATTCTGCATGCAGAGGGCCGAGCAAAGCCAGAGGACGGCTGTTCCTGGGGTCACAGTATTGACCACAGCCGTGCGCGCGTCCGCCTCCCCCGCAGGCTGTGCGGCGGGGGCGGGGGCGGCGCTGCGTCCCCGGGTGACTCGTCGCCGCCGCAGCCCGCAGTGGCCAGCTCGCGCCTGGCACTGAGACGGTCGGCAAATGTTTGCTGAATTAATGAGTGGGGGCTGCAGGGAGGGCCGGGGCTGCAGTTCCGCCTGGGCTGCTGCAGCTGGGACGCGTGTGTACATGTGTGTGCCCTTGGGAGTGTGAGCGAGGGGTGTCTGTGGGTGGGGGAGCGGAATCCGTGTCCCGGGGGTCTGGCGGCGCCGTGGGCAGCCTGGCGCGCCCGCTCCCTGGGGTCCCCGCCGAGCGCCTGCCTGGCTGCGGGACCCCGTTGCCAGGAGCAGTCAGGATGCGGCAGCGTCTCCATGGCAACGCGGCATCTCGAGCCGCGCGCCGCCCTCCCCCGGCGCCCCGCAGTGGGCAGGAGGCCGAGCCTGGCAGCCCCTCCCGGCCCAGCAGCCAGCAAGCTGGGCCAGCAGGCCGAAGCCTGGTGGGGGGGGCGAGGAGGGGGCTCCTCATTTTTCTAGGAATGAGGGTCTGAGTCGCCTCTACTTCCCTCTCCACCTAGGGGAGGGAAATAATATGAAGTCTCTGTCCTCCGGCTCTTTGCAGTGCCCCCCCCCCCAGCAAACCAGGAAATCATGAACAGGTTCTGGCCAGGAAAGACTTTCTCTGGCCAAGGGACATCTCTGAGATGCCTGGCTCAGAAAATGGCACAATGATCCTGGCAGGAGGAGAGGGGCACCCAGGCATGGTTGGGAAGTGCAAATCCTGTTCCAGGGTGATGGCTAGCTTGGTGATTTTATTAGCCACCCTGTGTCCACCAGGGCCCCTACCTCTCACAGACAGCACCCGTGTCCCCCATATTTGCCACTACCCTTTCTGGGCTTCCTTAGTCATGCTGCATTCCCAAACCCACTCAGGGCTTCTTGCTTGTTTTGTTTTGGTGACAGTACTGAGGCTTGAACTCAGGGCCCCAAACTCTTCCTTAGCTTTTTCTGTGCAAGGCTAGCCTTCTACCACTTGAGCCAGACTTCCCACTTTTCATTTTCTGGTGGTCACTGAAGATAATCTTACAGAATTTATTTTTATTTTTGCCAGTCCTGGAGCTTGAACTCAGGGCTGAGTACTGACCTTGGACATTTTTTTTTGCTCAAGGCTAGTGATCTGCCACCTGAGCCACAGCACCACTACCAGCATTTTCTGTGTATGTGGTGCTGAGGAACTGAACCAAGGACGTAGTGCTGCACTCTACCACTAGGTTATGCTCCATCCTCCCCCCCCCCCCCTAGCTTCTTTTGCTCAAGGCTAGTGCTCTACCAGTTGAGCCAGTGTCCATTCTGGTTTTTCTGTTTGTGTGGTACTGAAGAATTGAAACCAGGCTTCATGCATGCTAGGTGAGCGCTCACCACTAAGCCACATTCCCAGCCGTCTTATGGACTTTTATGCCTGTCCTGGCTTTGAATGGTGATCTTCAGATCTCAGTCTCCAGAGTAGCTAGATGACAGGCATGAGCCACTTGGGCCTGGCTTTGCTGTGGTTCTGAACCCATTTCCCACCATGCCCCTGGTTCCCAACTTCTTTCCATGTATCCCTGTACCTACATGGCCTTTCTAGTTATTCATTAAGCCATGATTGCCTACACCATACTTTTATTTTTTATTTAATTTAGTTAATTGATTCATTTATTGTGGGTCCCAAGGCTTGAACTCTGATCCTGGGTATTGTCCTTGAGTTCCTTTTTTGCTCAAGGCTAGCACTCTACTACTTGAGCCACAGCTCCATTACTGGCTTTTTTCCTGGGATTAACTGGAGACAGAAGTCTCACGGGGCTTTCCTGGCTGGCTTTGAACCGCAATCCTCAGATCTCAGTCTCCAGAGTGGCTAAGATTGCAGGTGGGAACCTTACCAGTGCCGCACTACTTCATGCTTTCCATTATCCTATGAAGGACTCAGGCACCATGAGTCATGGTGTCCTCCTTCCAGCTGGACTTTCGTGCCCAGGGACCGTGGGCTGTCCTCAATATGTGTTGCCTGGTGGCTCCCAGTGTCTTGGTTAATCTGCCCTGCACATTCAGTGGAGTTCCAGTAGCTTACTGCACTCTTGTTCACTTAGTGCTAGCCGCCATTGCTCATTCCCTCTAGTCTATTCCCACTCGGCACCCCACATCTCCCCTAAACCTCTCATCTCCCCACCCCCACTCTCCAGTAAGGAAGTAAATGCTCTTTGGTCCCTTGTCCCCGACTGGCGGTAGTGCCAGCAGCGACCAGGAGAGGGCACTCGAGAGCGATCACCCAGAGGCTAGAGCGCAGGGCGCGGCCAGGGTGGAGAAGTCGAAGGGCTGAGTCGTCGTCACCCGCTTTCTAGAGGCTGAATTCGCGTCCATAGCGGGACTGTATCCCTGAGTAGTTCCTCCCGAAGTGGTCACAACCCCATGACGCATTCTTTGCTAGCCTGGCCCGGCCCGCCGCAGTCGTCGCCATCCTGGCTTTGGCTCTGAGAGGGAGCGCGCGCCCTCTGGTGGTTGAGGAGCGGAGTAGCTTCCAGGTTGCTGCGGAAGGCCATGGAGGGGCATCTCTTCACCTGCTCACATGCTGGGCTCTATTTTCCAATCTTTAGCAGACCTGAAGGGGTGGGAATCACATCTTTGTCTCCCACAAGGTGTGAAATTTCTTCCTTCCTGAGTATATGGGAAATGGATCCAGGTGAGACTCCTGCAGTCTTGTCCTGCATTGGAGTGACTGGGCCCCTCCTAGCTGATCTGTGTGGCATTAGATGCACTCAGCAAGCCTCTTCTCTATGGAGCAGTGTCTGAGTTCTCTGAGACGTGTGTGTGTGTGTGTGTGTGTGTGTGTTCTCATGCATGTGCACTGGTAGTGGGGCTTGAATTCAGGGGCCTGGGTGCTGTCCCTTAACTGTTTTTGCTCAAGGTTCGTGCTCTACCACTTGAGCCACAGGTATACTTCCAGCATTTTGCTGGTTAATTGGAGGTAAGTGCACAGACTTTTCTGTCTGGGATAGCTTTGACCCATAATCCTCCGACCTTAGTCTCCTGAGTAGCTGGGATTGCATTCAGTAGGAGAGTCATTCTACCTATTCCTGTTTGTCCAGAATAAACCTGCTTTACTCATTGAATTTGTCTCCAGTCTCCATCTTCCATATTCTTGACTCTGTTTTCCTAACAATTTCCTTCTTTCCAGTTTCCTTTCCTTATTTATCCAATAAATGAGAATAAAAACACCTACTCCAGCAGAGTTGTAAAGGATCAGTCAGATGACGAAGATGAGGGGGATTTACAATAGCTGTTATCGCTGAGCATCGTTGTTAATAAGATGCTCACCTCTGGGCAGAATGATTTAGCATTTGAGCTCTGAGTTTATCCTCCCAGGTGGATGGAGGTAGAATAAATGGCTCACAGGCCGGGTGACCAGCACCAGAACTACAGGATGAGTTTCAGAGTCACTCCTGCTAGGGCTGGAGGCAGAGAAAGGGACAAGAGAACTTTGTGCCTGCATACTGCTTCTGTGGTTCCTGAGCCCTGGCTCTGACATCCAGTTTCTAGGGAGGGAACTGGGAGCTGGGTGATAGTAGAGGCTGAAAGACCTGGGGGCCTCTGAAGGCCTTCCTGCAAATGGAATATCCAAGGGCAGGAAGGAAGGAAGTGGGGAGGGAGAGGAAGAGGAGGAAGGAGGAAGGATGGGACAGGCCTCAGCTGGGAGCAAGCTCTCTCTGGGACTGGACGTGCAAAGAAGCCATCTGGACTGGCCTGGCTGAGAGGGCATCCGCTGGGTCACTCTGGCTGGGGTTGGAGGGTGGGGGTTGGTGGCAGGAAGTGTGCGTGTGAGAATGGAGGATGCGAATTCAGTCCTGTTTCCTCTTCTGTGTGACAGGTACAAAACACCTCCTTCTGGGGCTGGAGGGGAGCAAATAAGGCCAGGAATGTAAAGTGTCCATTGGGCCTGGAACAGTGGTGGCTTGATGACTCCTGCTAGTTCTTATTCCTTGGTGTGACTGTTTGGTCAGTAGCTTATGCGGAGTCCAGAGCGCCCCCTGCCTGTCAACTTGTGCATCCACTCAATAACCACGATTATTATTATTAACACATCACTTTTTTTTCTTGGTCAGTTATGGGGCTTGAACTCAGGGCCTTTAGCTCAAGGCTACCGTCCTACCCTTGAGCCTCAGCCCCACTTCCAGTTTTCTAGAGGTTAATTGGAGGTAAGAGTCTCACGGACATTAGAGCCTGGGCTGGCTTTGAACTGTGATCATCATTCAGATTTCAACCTCCTGAGTAGCTAGGATTACAGGTGTAAGCTGATTACAGCTGATTTTTTTTTTTGCCAGTCCTGGAGCTTAAACTCAGGGCCTGGACACTGTCCTTGAGCACTTTTGTACAGAACTAGCACTCTGCCACTTGAGCCAAAGCACCACTTCTGCCTTTTTCTGGGTATGTGGTATCTAAGAATTGAATCTAGGGCTTCATGTATGCCAGGCAAGCATCTACCACTAGGCCATACTCCCAGCCCCTCCATATTCTCTTTGAAACGGAAATTTCACAGAATAGATATAGATAACACTTGAAACAATTCTTTCCTTTCTTCCTTCCTTCCTTCCTTTCTTTTTTTTTTTTTGTGGATCATGGAACTTGAACTCTGGGCCTGGGTGCTGTTCCTAAACACTTCAGCTCAAGGCTACCGCCCTAACCCTTGAGCCATAGCACCGCTTCTGGTTTTCTGGTGATTAATTGGAGGCTTTGTAGTGCCCCAATAGGCTTTGAATCTTAATCCTCAGCTCTCAGCCTCTTGAGTAGCTAGGATTACAGGCATAAGCCACCTCGCCTGACTTAAACAATTCTTTAACAACAACAAAAATATATATGTATATTTTTAAGCCAGTCCTGGGGCTTGAACTCAGGTCCTGATCATTCTTGGGCTTTCCTCAAGGCTAGAGCTCTACCACTTGAACCATAGCACCACTTCTAGCTTTTTCTATGTATAAGGTACCAAGGAATGGATCCTGGGTCTTTGTGCATACTAGGCAAGCACTCTACCACTAGGCCAAACTCCTGGCCCCTAGTCCTTAATTCTTTAAAATAAATTTTTACTTTGATATTACCCAGAAGTTCAGTCTGTAGCACAAACTTTAAAAATACTTCTTGGAAGCCAAAGCACTATTTGTTTCCTGAGTGTGAATGCTACCACATCTGGAGGTTACCAGGTCGATCACCAGCAACCATTGAACACCTGCTATGGGATGGGCTCTGCCGCCATTCCCCTCACAGGAGCCCTCCAGTCCTTGTTCCCAGAGAACAAGTTGGTAGTGAAGGAAAACCATGAGCTGCCAGGCAGTGACACCCAGCATGCACACTGAGTGATGGCTTCCTGGTACCATGATGGTCCTGTCAACCCCAGAGACAGCTGGGTGCTGCCGCCTCACACGTCTAATCCTAGCTATTCACGAGGATGAGACCTGAGGATCGTGATTCGAGGCCAGCCCAGGCAGGAAAGTCTGTGAGACTCATCACCAATTAATGACCCAGGAAAGCTGGAAGTGGGGCTGTGGCTCGAGTGGTCTAGTGCTAGCCATGAGTAAAAAAGAAAACGAGATCAGGCCTTGAGTTTAAGTCCCAGAACCAGCACACAGACACACAGACAGACAGACAGACAGACACACAAACAGGCACACATAGACACAGACACACAGACACACAGACACACACACACACACTGATGGATCAGTGGAAGTGTGCAGCCTGAGTTGGGCCAGTTAGAATTCAGGTCTGGGGTGAGGACAAAAGTAGAGCAGCTTGGTGGGTGGAATCTCACAGGTGCCTCACTCGGTAAGTAGGATCTCCCCCCTTGGGCTTTACTCAAGACTAGCACTCTGCCACTTGAGCCACAGCACCACTTCCAGCTTTTTCTATGTATGTGGTACCGAGGAACTGAACCCAGGTCTTGGTGCATGCTAGGCAAGCACTCTACCACTACACCAAACTCCCAGCTCCAAGGATGGCTTTTTACTGGTTAGTTAGAGATGAAGCCTCTGGGATTTTTTTTTTCTTTTTTTTTTTTCTTTTTTTGCCTGAGATGGGTTTGAACTTCAGTCCTCCAGATTTCAGTCTCCAGAGTAGCAAAGATTACAGGCATGAGCTGTTGGTGTCTGGCAAGAAGCCTGATTGTCTTCATGCTCTGTGTTGGCTGTTTTGATTGAATCCAGGGCCTTCTACAGGCCAGGCAATCGTTTTATTCTTGAGCCACACCCCACACACGCAGCCCTACTGAAAACATAAACACTCTTTCCCTGAGTGGGAGAATTGTGAATGATGTCGCTGGGACAGTGGAGCTGCAGCGTGGATGGCGATGTGTGTGGCTGGACTGCTGTGGCACCCACTGGATCTCCTTGTAGCCCCAAGTACACACAGCATGGACTTTAATGCCCTTAGCACAGAATTCTTGGGGGCCCACAATGTTTAGGAGCTGGGCAAGGTGACTGTCACCTCCACAGCTGCTCAGGGGACACTGACAACCTGAATGGCCAGTCCTTGCACCCCAGCCCAAACTCACCAAGTTCAAGATGACTATGGCGGTCTAGGAAACTCCAACGGCCCAGCTATCCTGAGTTATTTCCCGGCTGCTGACACTGACTGACGTGTAGGATGGGCAAGAGCAGGTGCTGCAGAGCATCTGTCCCTGCAGTCCTTCCTAAGTAGAAGGGAGGGCGTGCTGGAGGATGGAGCAATGGTTAGAGGCCCAGGGGGTGCTGCATATCTAAGTCCAGCACTCAGGAGGCTGCGGTAGGAGGATCAAGAGTTCGGAGCCAAGAAACTGCGTGGCGGTGCCTCACGCCTGTAATCCTAGCTACTCAGGAGGCTGAGATCCGAGGATGGTGGTTTGAAGTCAATCTAGGTAGAAAAGCCCCAGTGAGACTCTTACCTTAAATTAACCAAAAACTGGAAGTAGAGCTGAGGTTTAAAGTGGTAGATGGCTAACCTTGAGCAGAAGAGCTCAGGGACAGTGCCCAGGCCCTGACTTCAAGCCCTATGATCTACAGGAAAAAAAAAAAAAAAAATCAAATCAGTGGGCCGGGAATTTGGCCTAGTGGTTAAAGTGCTTGCCTAGCATGCATGAAGACCCGGGTTCGATTCCCCGGTACCACATACATAGAAAAAAGTCGGAAGTGGTGCTGAGGCTCAAGTGGTAGAGCTCTAGCCTTGAGAAAGTCCAAGGACAGTGTTCAGGCCCTGAGCTCAAGCCCAGGACTGGCAAAAAAAAAAAAAAAATCAGTTCCTTTGTGGAACATGTCCACTGTTGAGGTAGAAAGACAAGCAGTCCGTGATTCTGCATTCAAAGCAAACACCTCCCAACTGGGTGCCCTCACTCATCGGAGCTCAGGAGTCTGGATGCACAGGGCCTGGGTGCTGCCCAACTCCTTGCTGGCCACAGTCTGGACCCTGGGGTTCTGTTCCCTGGGCGGGGTCTGTACAGGGGCCTAGAAACTCTGCCCCAGCCATACAGCAGGCGGGCCTTTCTGTCTTGTTGGTTTTTTCCTGTAGAGCAAGGTGGGGAGTAAGTGAGGCCCAGGAAGCCTCCCTTCCCCTAGGAGGGGAGGCCTCGGGGGCAGCATAAGGGGTGACTAGACTCCCTCCCTCCTGCCATGGCCTCCATCTGCAGGTCTGCTTCTCCCTTCATCATGGGTCAGTGCCAGCTGCTGCCCCAGGGACTGCTGGGAGCCTTCTCTGGTGGAATTCATGGCATGCATACAGAGCAGATCTGGGTGCTGCTACGTCTACAGCAGGCTTCTGTTGAGGTTAGGACCTCAGTGAGCTCTCCTCCATTGTCAGCCTCTCTCTCTCTCTCTCTCTCTCTCTCTCTCTCTCTCTCTCTCTCTCTCTCTCTCTCTCTCTCTCTCCCCCCCCCTCCCGAGTCTCCTCCTTTCGGTCTGTCCTGGTTTCCCTCTTCTGCTGCTGGCTGATCCTTGGCCTGTACCTGCCCCAGGGCCTTTACATTTGTCGTCTCCTGTCTTCAGCTCATATCTAGCAGATACTAGCTGACTGGGCTCCAGTAGATGTCTCTACCTCCTCTGCATGTGTGTAGCTGCTCTGATGGAAAACCCTCCACCCCCTCCACTCCATTCATACCTTAGTGGTAGAGTGCTTACCTAGCATGCTTGAAGCCCTGGGTTTGAAGTGGTTCTGTGACTCAAGTCGTTGAGCTCTAGCCTTGAGAAAGCTCAAGGACAGTGCTCAGCAACTGAGCTCAAGCCCCAGGACAGGCAAATATATATATATATATAATATTAATATATATAAATATATCTATTAAACAGAATGTGATAGATGATAATAATCTTGTTTACTTGTATATTCAGTGTCTTTCTCCATTTTGCCCAGGCTATGGGACCTTTCTCTGTCCATTGTTCTCCATGTCTTTAGTGACTGGCAGCAGATATTAGATTACCGAAGCAAACAAAGCCAAAACCCTGCCTTTTGGAATTTGTAGGTGTGTGTGTGTGTGTGTGTGTGTGTGTGTGCGCGCGCGCGCACACCAGTCCTAATGCTTGAATTCAGGGCCTTGGTGATAAGAGTCTGTCTTGGAGCTGGGAATGTAGCCTATTGGTAAAGTGCTTGCCTAGCATGCATGGAGCCCTGGGTTCAATTCCTCAGTACCACATAGACAGAAAAAGCAGGAAGTGGCGCTGTGGCTCAGGGTGGTAGAGTGCTGGCCTTGAGCGAAAGAGCTCAAGGGACAGTGCCCAGGCTCTGAGTTCATGCTTCACAACTGACAAAAAGAGGGTCTCATAGACTTTCCCATCCAGGCTGGCTTTGAACCATGATTCTCAGACCTTAACCTGCTGAGTAGCTAGGATTTCAGCATGAGCGCCAGTGCCTGGTTTCACTTTCCCTTTTAAAAGCTGAATAGTATTCCATTTTGTGACTATACCACATTTTATCAGCTTGTTTGCTGCTGGACCCTTTCGGATCTCTTGGTCACTGGGACTGAGGTGGCTGTGAGTCTCTGATGGGGATGCTGGGTCTATAGGAATCCTATTTCTAATTTTTGGGGAGTCACATACTGCTTCTCTAGTAGCTGAATCATTTTACATCTCCACAAAATTTCTACATCCTCACCAACACTTATTTTCTGTTTTGTTTCTTGGTGCAGGGAATTGAACCAGGGGACTTGCATATGCTGGGCAAATGCTTTGTCACCGGGTACATTCTAGCATCCTTCCTTTTGAGACAGGGTCTCAGGGACACTAAGTTGCCCAATATGAACTTAGGGGCTGGGTGCTGTCCCTGAACTTTTTCACCCAAGGCTAGTGCTCTACAACTTTAAGCCATAGTGCCACTCTGTTTTTCTGGTGATTAAGCAGAGGTAAGAGTCTATTGGAAGGTAGGTGCAGTGGCTCACACCTGTAATCCTAATTACTCAGGAGGCTGAGATCTGAGGATCAAGGTTCAAAGCCAGCCCAGACACTAAAAAGTCCATGTGACTCTTATCTCCAATGAATCACCAGACAATTAGAAGTGGCCCTGTAGCTTAAGAGGTAGGGTGGTAGCCTTGAGCTGAAGAGCTCAGGGACAACACCTGGGCCCAGAGTTCAAGTTCCACAACTGACCAAAAAAAAAAAGTCTCTTGGACTTTTCTGCCTGGGCTGGCATCAAACTACGATCCTCAGATCTCAGCCTCCTGCGTAGCTAGGATTACAGCTGTGAGCTTAGAGCTTTCTGTGCAGTCTGGCTGGCTTCAGTTTTGTAAGCCTTTTTCCTCAGCCTCTCAAATGCTGGAATTACAGGCTTTGGTCATCCTGGCTCTGCTTGTTTGTTTTTGTATAGTAAATGCCTTAGTGAACATTTGTTGTGATTTGAATATGGTTTGAGAGTGTCTCCCAAGGGTGCAGAGTTTGGTTCCCGGAATGGTAATGTTAAGAGGTGGTGGAGGCTGGGGGCCAGTGGCTCATGCCTGTAATCCTAGTTACTCAGGAGACAGATCTTGAGGATCACAGTTCAAAGCCAGACTTGTCAGGAAGCTCCATGAGACTTTTATATCTCCAATTAACTACAAAAAACAAAACAAAACAAAAACTGCAAGTGGAGCTATGGCACCAAGTGCTAAGGGTCTAGCACTGAGCATAAAGTCTTAGGGACAGTGCTCAGGCCCTTAGTTCAAGTCCCAGGACTGGCACTAAAAAACAACAATCCCCGCCCCCCCCCCCAAACCCAAGGCAACGTAAGATGGGTGCAGTGACTCAAATCTGTAATCCTAGCTCCTTAGGCAATGGAGTTAGGGGATCAAAGTTCATGAAAGGAAGCCCAGTTGGTGACACTCCATCTTGACCCATGGGAACAGTGGTACATGCTTGTTATCCTAGCAACAATGAAAAGCACAAGAAGGAGGATCACAGTCCAGGTCTGCTTTGGCTATCTCAACTATAATCAACACCAAAAGGGCCTGGCAGAGTGGCTCAAGCAGTAAAGTACCTGCTCAGACACATGAAAATAAGCATGGGATCCTTGAAAAGGAGGGGCTTAAAGCAAGGTAATTAGCTCAAAAGAAGGGGCTCTTCCCACCAGAGGATTTGTTCTCATGGGACGTCCAGTGAATTCTTCCTAGAGAGTTGTCATAAAAGAGCAAGACTGACTGCTTTTGTTCTGTCTTCTGGTTCTACTACGAGATGCCACTATGTCACCCCATGACCTGCCACTGCAAAGGGACCCTCACTAGAGATTCCCCTGATGGAGTCTCTCACTCTTGATCCTCCAGCCTTCAAAACTCAGGTAAATAAACCTGTTTTCTTTATAAGAACGTAGCTTGAGTGGGGAGTCAGTGGCTCACTCCTGCAATCTTAGTGACTCGGGAGGCTGAGCTCTGAGGATCTAGGTTCAAAGCCAGCCTGGGCAAAAAAATCTGTGAGACTCTTATTGCCAATAGACTACTCAGAAAATGCCAAATGTGGGACTGTGGTTCAAGTGGTAGAGCACTAGCCTTGAGCACAAAGAGACTCAGGGACAGTGCCTAGGCCCTGAGTTTTATCCCAATGACTGGCAAAAATCCCCTCAGAAAACAAAAAACCCATCCCAACTTGAGTTATTTTATTATATCAATAGAAAATAGAATAATGTGATTGTGATTTTATATTGGCATATTATTTATTTTTACAGGTCCTGGGGCTTGAACTGGCTTGAATTTGGAGTCTGGGGGCTGTCTCTGAGCTTATTTGCTCAGGGCTGGCACTCTACCACTTGAGCCACAGTGTCACTTACAACTACTTCTGAGTAGTCTGTCAAAGATGAGAGTCTCCAAGCCAGCTTGAGCTGGCTTTGAACCTTGATCCTCAGATTTCAACCTCCTTAGCAGCTAGGATTACAGGTGTGAGCCATACAGGTACTCAGCTTGTTGTTGTTGTTGTTGTTATTATTATGATTTGCCAGTCCTGGGGCTTGAACTCAGGGTCTGAGCACTCTTCTTTGGCTTCCTCAGGGCTCGTGCCACAGCACCACTTCCAGCTTTTTTTTTTATGTATGTGGTACCAAGGAATAGAACCCAGATTTTATTTTTTTTATTTTTTGGCCCCTTTCTCTTTCTGGCCCCGCTCGTGCTCCGGCCCCGCTCGCTCCGGCCCGGCTAGGCCCCCTTTCTAGCTCAGGCCCCGCTCGCTCCGGCCCGGCTCGCTCCAGCACCACTCGGTTGGGCTCTGTTCACTTCAGCTCAGCTCGCTTCGCCGTCGCAGTCTCGTCTCTGCCACTTCCGGCTTGGTTGTGTATGTGGGATACCGAAGAATCGAACCCGGGTCTTTGTGCATGCTAGTCAAGCACTTTAACCGCTAGGCCAAACTCCCGGGCCTCCTAGAACCCAGATTTTAATGCATGCAAGGCAAGCACTCTGACCACTAGGCCAAACTCCTAGTCAATTATTATTATTATTATTATTATTATTATTATTATTTTAATTATTATTATTATTATTTTAATTATTATTTGCCAGTCTTGTGGCTTGAACTTAAGAGTCTGGGCTCTGTTCTTGAGCATTTTTGCTCAAGGCTAGTGCTCTGCTGCTTGAAACACAGCTCCACTTTTTTTGTAGTTAATTGGAAGGTAAGAGTCTCAAGGTGGGGCCTGGGAGTTTGGCCTAGTGGTAGAGCGCTTGCCTAGCATGCACGAAGACCTGGGTTTGATTCCTCAGTACCACATATATAGAAAAAGCTAGAAATGGTGCTGTGGCTCAAGTGATAGAGGCTCTAGCCTTGAGAAAGTCCAAGGACAGTGATCAGGCCCTGAGTTCAAGACCCAGGATTGGCAAAAAAAAAAGTCTCAAGGTGGATTGGGAAGGTAGCTTAGTAGTAGAGTGCTTGCTTAGCATGTATGAGGTCCAATGTTCGACTTCTCAGTACCATATAAACAAAACAAAAAGAGTCTCATGGACTTTCCTGCCCAGGCTAGCTTTGAACCTAGATTCTCAGATCTCAGCCACCACTCACCTGTGTGACATGATTTTGAATACAGAAGAAGGGAAGAGGCATGGGCATGGTGATGCATATATGTAAACCCCACGGTCAGTAGGCAGAGGCAAGATGGCTCCATGGTGACTTTTTATTTTTTTTTTTTCCAGTCCTGGACTTGAGCTCAGTCCTTGGACTTTCTCAAGGCTAGAGCTCTACCACTTGAGCCTCAGCACCACTTCCAGCTTTTTTTCTATATGTGGTACCGAGGAATCGAACCCAGGTCTTCGTGCATGCTAGGCAAGCACTCTACCACTAGGCCAAACTCCCAGCCCCTCCATGGTGACTTTAAGTGCAACTGAGACTCTATAAGGAGGCAATCAGAAGAACTGGAAAAAAAAAGCTTCCTGGGAGGAGAGCCAATAAGCTCACAGGCCTGGGGTATGCGTGAGCTCTACATTTTTTTGTGGATGATGGGGGTTGTGTGTTTAGGGGGAATGATAGAAGAAGTGGTTGGGGGCATGGTCAGAATGGATGATATGTGGTTTTAGGCTTTGGAAAGGCAGTTGTACACACACACACACACACACACACATACACACACACACTATATATTTTTTTGCCAGTCCTGGGGCTTGAACTGAGGGCCTGGGCACTGTCTTTGGGCTTTCTCTAGGCTAGTGCTCTACTACTTGAGCCACAACACTACTTCTGGCTTTTTCTTTGTATGTAGTACCAAGGAATGGAACACAGGCCTTTGTGCATGCTGGGCAGGCACTCTACCACTGGGCCACACTCCCGGTCCCAATTGTATTTATTTATGTTTTTTTTGCCAGTCCTGGGCTTGAACTCAGGGACTAAGCACTATCCTTGGACATTACCACTTGAGCCTCAGCACCTCCGGCTTTTTTCTATGTATGTGGTACCAAGGAATTGAACCTGGGTCTTCGTGCATGCCAGGCAAGCACTCTACCACTAGGCCAAACTCCCGGCCCCTGTATTTATTCTTATTGGGCTTTTGAGACAGTCTTGCTGTGGCCCTGGCTGGCCTATATCTTGCAATGAATGGATGCATCACGATTCCTGGTTTGTGTTGCTGATTTCTAGCAAGCACAGGGGACAACGGGAAGGACAGGCAGGCGCTGATGTGAAGTGACATGGCTGTGTGTGGCAGGGGCTATGGTGCTTGTGGGTAGGAACCTGTGCTGTTTCCCTGGCTCCTACTACAACCTGCCTTGCACCAATAAGAAGGATGTCAAACTCCTGCCTATGAGCTGAGGCTGAACTCAAAAAATGACAACCAAGCCTTCAGAGTCTGAAGATAGGGGCTTGTGGCTGGAGCAGGGGAGGGGATTCCAAGGCCTGCCTCTGCCAGGCAGCAGGTGATGGTGAGAGCCTGTTGCAGTACCAGCGGTGGCCACACGGGGGCAGGCGGGACACAGCTGCGTGTAGGAGGAGGGCGTGCGGAGACCCTGGAATTTCATCTGATGGGCATTGTGGTTGGGTTGTTTCTGGCTCCAAGTGGCTGTGTGAGAGAAGAAAATGAGCTTATTGGTATCCTAGTGGCATCTCTGCCCAGAGAGGCAGAGCCATTTGAGCAAAGTCACTTAGCAGAGAGATTCAGACTAGCCTAGCCTTACTTCTTGGCCCCTGCTCACCTAGGTGAACTCACCTACAAGGGGGGACCTTTGCTCCTCTTATTTTCTAGTCACATCCGTGGTCCCTTCCCTATCAGCGTGTCTCCCTTCCCGCCGGCCTTCCCCACACGGGAGGAAGGCAAGGCCTTGAAACCCTTTGTTGATGTCCCGGCAGGAGGGGTTTCTGGGCCCCAGTCCGGGCTCAGGCATGCCTGTCACCATGGTAACGGCACTGGGTGATGCCAGGCCTCTTTCCTGACCTTCTAGTTGTATCTAGGCAGCCTGACTGGGACTCCCAGCCTCTGAGGCCTCTGCCACCCCTGCCAGTCTTTCTTTCTTTCTCTTTCTCTCTCTTTCTTCTTTTGCCAGTCTGTTTTTTTTGGAGTAGTTTCTCAGGAAAGCAAACGTCCAGGGGTGAGGTTCACCCCAGAACCCTGATCAGGTGCCTTCCCTTTGCAGCACACAAGCCCAATGCAAGCCTTCTCTCCAGCTTTGACTGGTCCTGCTCTCCACAAACAGCTTTTCCAGCACCTCATCTCTGGGACTCCACCTTCTGGGCATGTTGGGGTCAGGATGAACCCCTTCAGTCCTTTTATTTGTATTTATTATTTTATTTATCTTTTGATCAGTTATGGTGATTAAACTCTGAGCCTGGGCACTGTCCCTGAGCACTTCTGCTCCAGGCTACTGTCCTGCCATTGAGCCAAGCGCCACTTCCGGTTTTCTAGAGGTTAATTGGAGATAAGAGTCTCAGGTCCTTTTGTGCCCCAGGCTGGTTTTGAACAACTCTCCTCACATCTCAAGTCTCCTGAATAGCTAGGATTATAGGCCTAAACCACCGAGCTTGGTGTCCCAGCCCCCTTTTAAGCAA
The DNA here is from genome assembly GCF_031878675.1 of Megascapheus bottae. Lineage (NCBI taxonomy): Eukaryota > Metazoa > Chordata > Mammalia > Rodentia > Geomyidae > Megascapheus > Megascapheus bottae. The sequence goes on along the minus strand of NC_143512.1, from coordinate 13,377,691 downwards.
TGCATAAGAATATATACATACCTAGGCAGCTCTTGCCTGTAATCCTAGCTACCTCAGGAGGCTGAGACCTGAGGCTCAAGGGCTGGGGGTCAGCTGAGGCAGGGAAAGCTGTGAGACTCCTCTCTCCAGTTAACATCAAAAAGTGAAAAGTGGAGCTGTGGCTCAAAGTGGCATAGTGCCAATCTTGATGGTAAAAGCCAAAGATCAGTGCTCAAGCTCTGAGTTCAAGCCCCAGGACTGGCCTGAAGAGAAAGAAAAAAGCAAACCGAATAAAACATGTGGTATTTTTGTTTGTTTGTTTTTGGGGCTTGAACTTCTGGCCTGGGCACTATCCTTGATCTCTTTTGCTTAATGCTAGTGCTTCACTTCTGGTTTTATGACAGTTAATTGGAGATAGAATCTCTTGGACTTTCCTGCCTGGGCTAGCTTTGAACCATGATCCCCAGATCTCAATCCCCTGATAGCAAGGATTACAGACAAGCCACCGGTGCCTTGGCTACGATGCGCTTTTAGTACTAGAAAATATGCACACAAGACTGCATGCCCATTTAGCCCCTGGGGCTGCTTTTTTTTTTTTTTTGTCAGTCCTGGGCTTGAGCTCAGGGCCTGAGCACTGTCCTTGGACTTTCTCAAGGCTAGAGCTCTACCAGTTGAATCTCAGCACCACTTCCGGCTTTTTTCTATGTATATGGTACCAAGGAATCAAACCTAGTTCTTCAAATGCTAGGTAAGCACTCTACCACTAGGCCAAACTCCCAGCCTCATGATTTTTTTTTTTTTTTGCCAGTCCTGGGGATTGAACCCAGGGCTTGGGAACTCTCCTTGGACAGTTTTTGCTCAAGGCTAATGCTTTGCCACGTGAGCCTCAGCACCACTTCTGGCTTTTTCTGGATATGTGATAGTGAGGAATTGAACCCAGGGCTTTGTGCATGCTAGGCGAGCAATCTACCACTAGGCTGTGCTTCCAGCTTTGGGCCTGCTTTTTTGTTTGTTTATTTTTATGTTTGTCTATTGTCCAGTCCCCTCCATCCCCCTTTGATTTGTCTACCTGGACTAGCCTCAAGCAGCAATCCTCAGATCTCAGCCTCCCATGTAAGGATTACAGGCGTGTGTCCCCAGTGCCTGTCTGGAGCTGTGTGGTTTATGACATTGCACAGCTCTCTGCAGAGTGGTTCTCTTGCCTTCTCACTACCCTCAAAGATTGCTCACCCACAGCAGTCAGGTAAGTGCCCCATAGGGCTCAGGACGGTATACCTCGGGGACAGGCACAGTGACAGGGTAGGCTGCCTCTGCTCTGGCATCAGCTGGACCCCTCAGGCTGTTTTTCACCGAGAGGTGCCTGGATGGATGCCCTGCCTTCTTTCCTTGACCCTGAACTTGGGTACTTGCTTTGTTGGAACTTGAATGTTGGCTTTTTCATTTGTCCTCATTAAATGCCATGACTTTCTGGTTTGTTGGGGTTCATTTAACTCCCTAGCTGTGTTGATACCTGGGACAGTAGTGTATGCACACATCCATACTTTTTGGTTGCTGTTAAAAAAGCAGCAGGGAGTGAGGAGTGGTGGCATAGATCTAGCTACTTTGGAGTTGGAGATCTGAGGTTTAGAACCAGTCTAGACAAAAAGTTTGAGGGAATAAATCTCGAACAAACCAGAAAAGCAGAGGGTAGTGACACAGCTGTCACGCCAGCTGTTAGGGAAGAATCCCAGGCCCATCCTGACATACATGTGAGACCCTATTGAAAAATAGCAAAGCAATAAGGTCTGCAGGTGTGGCTTAAGTCATAGCATGCCTACTCATGCAGAGCAAGTCCTTGAGTTCAAATCCCAGTACCACAAACAACAGTAACAACGAAACACTCACATACAAGCAAATGAAAACAACCCCCGCCCACCCCCAAATCCATAGCAGCACACGTTCTGGGTCCATGACAGAGCCGAGGGTCTTCATGCTTGGAAAGAGTCCTTTTGCCCTGGTCTTGCTCTGATGCCTCCACTCTTTCACAGTGGCTTCAAGGCCCAGCTGGAGTCCAGCTGCAGTTCTTCAGCAAGGTCTCTGCATGGTGTCCATCAAACAGGTCCCTGAGCAGAGTGCCAGGGACTCAGGCCCATCATCCTCGCTGCTTGGGAGACTGAGATCTGAAGGATCAACATTCAAAGCCAGACTAGAAAAATCCAGAGACTCCATCTTCAATTAGCCAGCGAAATACTGGACTGGAGGTGTGGCTCAAGTGGTTGAATGTCAGTTGAGCTGGTACTGGCAGCCGACCCAGGTTTACCCACTCAGGACCAGGAGAGCAGTCTGAGCCCTGCTTTTTACAGCTAAGTCTGTTAAGCACGGGCACCCAGTGCTCGCTCTCTCCTCTCTCCATCTGTCTCTTTCTTTCTTTCCTTCTTTCTCTCCTGGGCATGATCCCTGAACTCTTTGCTCTACCACATTCCATAACCATTTAGGTACATGGCCTGGCACAGTGGCTCATGCCTGTAATCCTGTCTACTCAGGAGGCTGAAATCTGAGGATCATGGTTCAAAGCCAGCCCGGCTTCCAAGGCCTGTGAGACTCTTATCTCCAACTAATCACTAGAAAACCGGAAGTGGTGCTGTGACTCAAGGGTAGTAGCCTTGAACTGAATTGCTCAGGAACAGTGCCCAGAGTTCAAGCCCCATGATGGACCAAAAAAAAAAATTGTATCACTAATGCCTATTTCTAGAATTTTCTTATCATCCTAAACTAACTCCTGCTCTTTTCCTATTCCCTGAAACCACTAGAAACATTTATCCTACTGATTCTATGAATTGCCTACTCTAAATCTTATGTAGTAGAATGATGTAATAGTTATCTTTTTGTGTTTGACTGATTTTGCTTAATGTTTTCAAGGCTCAATCCATGCTGTAGCAGGTGTCAGAATTTCCTTCCTTTTTTTTTTTTTGCTTTTTTTAAATTGTAATTAGTAAAAGGGTTACATGATATTTGCCAGATAGAAGGTGCATTAATTCACATACATTGATACCCTTTCACATGTCTTGGTACCCATTACCCTCCCCCCCCACACCCCCACCCGTCTTGGTTTTCCCCCCTTCCCTATCAAATTTCAAATATCCAAATACAAATAAGTTCAATATATCAGATAACATTTCCTTCCTTTTAAATGTCGTCCTTGCTTGGCTTGCTTGCCCAATTGGAACTCTACCATTTGAACCATGCCCCCAGCCCAGCTCTTCGTTGGTTATTTTGGAGATAGCATGATCCTGTAGATTTCAGCTTCCTGAGTGGCTGGGATTATATGTCTGAACCACTTGTTCCTGGCTTAATGGACATTTGAGTGACTGCTACCTGTTGGCCATTGTGATTAGAGCTGTTGAGTGGCTTATTATTTTCTGGTGCCACATTGGCTGGGCTCTTCCTGTTTCCTCTCACGTGGCTTTTGTGAAGGGCCTCAGTGACCTCCAGAGTGTTAAATGCAGGCTCAGTTTTGGTCCCTGTATCATGTGACTTACAAGCACCTCTGATCGGTTTTATCTTCTTGAGCCTGCGCTCTGCTCGGCTGCACCTCTGGCACTCCTCCTCACACTCGCCTCTTGGCTTTCCCTTTTCCTTTCCTTGCTGTCTTATTTTGGTGCTGGTCTTGGGGCTTGAACTCAGTGCTTGGACACACTTCCTGAGGCTTTTTTTTCCCCCTCAAGGCTAGAGCCACAGCCCCATTTCTGGCTTTTTCATAGTTAATTGGAGACTCAAGACTTTCCTGTCTGGACTGGCTTCAAACTATGATCCTCAGATCTCAGCCTCCTCCGTAGCTAGGTTGACAGGCGAGCGCCACCACGCTGTGCTTCAAGCCTGCTACTTGTTGCTCTACCACTCGAGTCACAATTCCAATTTAGGCTTCTACAGTGGTTAATTGCGGACAAAAATCACATGGACTTTCATGATCTGAGTGCCTGACCATAATGCTCTATTTAAAGTGGAATACCTTTCGTTTCTCTGCTTTCCTGAGTGATCAATCATTGGGACCCCTGGCCCTGTCAGTCTTTCTGCTGACCCGATCCACTGCAGGGTTTACATAGTGTTCTCCTCTCCCCTCCCCTACTGGAGACAGCCTAGGGAAGGACCGGGGTGCTCTCCTGCTTTGTGTCCTGAGACAGCTCATCCAGAATAGGGCTTAATATAGTGAATGGAGCAGCATGGGTGTATATTTGTTGAATGAATAAAGGAAAAAAGTCTAATTTGGGAAGGAATTGCTAATCTAAAAATGAGAAATCTGGACACAGTAGCTCAGCTAGGATTGCAGAATCCCATTCAACAGGCTGAGATACGAGGGTCATGGTTTGAACGCAGTTTTGGGAGGAGAGTCTGTGAGATTCTTATTGCTGATTAATCAACAAAAGCTAGGAAGTGGCTCAAGTGGTAGAATGGTAGCCTTGAGTGAAAAAGCTAAGGGACAGAACCCAGACTCTGAGTTCAAATCCCAGTACAAGCACATGTGTGTGCACATGCACACATACACACACATACACATACACACATACACCCCTCAGAAAATGTGTCTGGCATGGGCGCATCCATTACTTTCAGGGATCCTTGAGGGTAACTCCTGAGACTTGGCCGCTGGCCTGCAGGACAGGTGCAGGTGAACTAAGGCTGCCTTAGCCACCTTGACACTGTAGGGACACATGTGGAGGAAGCCCACACCTGCGCCGCTCTCCACACTGTCGGCGCTGGACCTGTTGCCTGTGTCTTCCTTCACCAGAGCCCGAGCACTTTCTCACTGAAGTCAGTTGGAGTTGGCTTTCTGTCACTGGCAACCATGAACAACCAATGTCCCAGGTCTTGGGGTGGGGGAGGGTGGGGTCTGGGCGCTGCCCCTTTCTGCAGGAATGCTCTGGGACGAGTCACTTCATTTACAGCGAGCGACACTGTCCTTAAAGGTAAACTGGGATGAGTGAAATGGATAATGAGTGCCCCAGCTGAAGTCCAGCCCCCAGGCCTGGTAAAAACCAGGCATTCTCTGCCTGAGGTGCAGTTCCTGAAGATACCACCGGGTGGCGCAAGGCTCCAAAAGAGCCTCATCGCTGGGCTCGGGAGTTTTGTTTTTTTGGCCGAGCCCCAGTAGGATTGGGGCGGGGCGGTCTCTCCGATCTCCGCCTGGTTTCCATCTGCAATTGAGCGAAGGGCCTGCACCCCCATCCCCCTAGTCCTCTGTGGTCGCCGATTCCCGGAAGAAAGGCTTTGATGACCACGGGACAGTCGGGGAACCTTTGTTTTGTGTTGTGTAAGAGCATAGCCTTTGCAAACAGCTTGGGCAAAGTTGATTGGACATGGAGGCTGGTGATAGCGTCTCGTAGTTGGAACTCGAGCGCTGATGTGACTGGCACAGGGGCAGGGGATGCTACCTATGACACCTTTTTATGGCTCCTCCTTTCCCCTGCAAACAATGGGTCTCCCTACGTGGAGACCCGGGGCGACGCTAGATCCTAGGACTCGAACGCGCTGCAATTCTGGATCTGGCCAGCAGAGGGAGGCAGAGAGCCGCCAGCTCCCTTGCAGGCTTTGGCTCAGCCAGCCTGGGCAAGACTTCACGCATCAGGTGTCTCCCTGCTTTGGAAAGAGGGTTGCTTGTCGCTCCTGCCTGGCTTCTTGAGGAGAGTTCTTGGGATGTGGGGAATGTCACCCCCAGTCTTAGCTTGATCTTCCCCCAAGGCTTAGGTAGAGAGGGACGGCTCTAGTTTCAGCCTTGCCTCCCCAGGGGAGGGAATGGGAGCAGGGCACATGGGGCTCCAGCCCGAGGCCCCCATCACCCAGGTCTGGCCAGCTGGGTGGTCACAAGAAGCAGGGTTGTCCTTCTGGACAGGCTCCCGGAGGCCCACAAAGGCCCTCAGATGAAGTTCTAGGCCAAGCTTTGCTGTGCTCTGGGCCCACGGCCTGCTGGCTGTAGGCACTTCAAGTCCCTGGCACTGCCCCCTGGACCAGGCCTGGCAGGAGCCATGTCGGCTGGGGGAGGGGTGACTACACAGCCCTCACAGCTGGGGCCAGGCTGCCTTTCTGCCCGTCTGTGGCCTTGCTCTTTCCCCAGGGATGTCCGTCACCTGGCAGTGAGGATTGTTGTCCCTCCTCCATGGCTGATACAGGAGTGATAGCATGGTCACCATTTCTGAGACCTGAGACTCACCTGCCTCCCTTCCCCACTGCTCTGCAGGGATTTGCCCACAGCCGCTGTCATTCACTGCTTAGGGTCAGTAGCCAGAAAGATGACATCTGAGCAGAGTTGAAGGGAGGGAGGCATGCAGATATCTGGGGGCGGAGGGTTTCAGGCGGAGCATACAGCACAAAGGCCCTGAGGTCAGAAGACTGGGTGCATTAGAGGAAAGGAGTGGGAGAGGGAGAGGTGAGGTTAAAGGGCCCTGGAGTTGGAGTGAAGACCTGGGGCAGCCGAGCTACATGGATTCATTTGAAGACTTTGATAAGAGGAAGGGGGGTACCTTAATTCCTGGGAAACGCCTCCCCCCAACCCAGTGATGGGGCTGGCTAGAAGTAGAGAGGGGATGAAAGCTATTGTGGAAGATGAGAGAGGGAGGGTGGCTGGTCTGGGTGGTGGCTGTGGTCAGTTTGGGCCATAGATGGGAGGGGGGGAGGAAGGGACGGGGCCCAGCCTGAGCTGATGGGAAGTGGTGTCTCATCTCCGGGGAGGAGCCGGGAGGGCAGTTGGACTACAGTCCTCGTTGGGTTTGTAGATCTGAACTCAGGGGTACATTGAGGCTGGCAACACATGTGCCCCAGGGACTCTTTAGGCTCAGCGGGGCTTCAAAATCAGGAGAGTGAGCTGAAGAGAAAGCCAAGGATGAATTGGCTTTTGGATTTGGCATTGTGCCATGCTCAAGATCAGATCACATCTGTGGTTATTCCAGGTGGGCTTGGCTAGGCAGGCACACAAGAGGGCAGGGATGTTGGCATGAGGAAATAATGTTCTGCCCCTGGCAGCTGCAGCCTGGCATTGGGCTCATAGCATGGTAAGAGGAGGGAAGGAAGCTTCTAGTTCCTCCCTCTCCTCTGGACATCCTGTGTGCCCTTGGACCGTGACCATCTGTACTCAGTGGCATCATGGAGTGTTTTTAAGGGAACAAAAGTTGGTTTGCAGTCCCTTCGAGAGAGAGGAACTGGCTGAGTGCCAGTGGTTCACACCTGTAATTCTATCTACTTAGGAAGCTGAGAACAGAGAATTGTGATTCTAAGTCAACCCATGCAGCAAAGTCCAAGGAGACTGTCTCAAAAATAAGCAGCTGCAAAATTGGGATGCAAGTGTGGTTCAAGTGGTAGAGCACCAGCTGAGAAAGCAGAAGAAGGCCCTGAGTTCAAACCCTAATGTGGGCAAAAGAAAGAGGGGGACTGGAGATGGTGGGCTCGGAGATTTTTTTCCAGGAGCTTCTCCTGGAAAAGGTGGAGGCAGGTGCTGGAGAGGCAGGAGGCTCTTGGCCATGGGAGGAAGGTAAAGGGAAGACTTGCTTCAGACAGAAGCAAGGAAGGCCCTCCTCTGTGGTGGTGAGGCTGGGAGTGGGATGGATTGGTAACTTCAGATTTGGGGTGGTAACTGCCTGCCAAAGCAGCGCAACAGGTGTGGCAGGGACTTCCTCCCGGGTGGGGTAGCGTGGCTTGGAGCAGGACTGCTAGTGCGCAGAATCCTCTGGGACTAGCTGAGGACTCGCTGCTCACTCTGCTCTTCCCTTCCCAGCCTCAGCTGCTCATCTGGGAGGTGGGAAAAACTTTTGGGTTCCTCTTTGGGCTCAGAGTTGGGTGCTAATGAGGCCTACAGTTGGCAGACCTCATGCTCTGGCCTTTCCCCTTAGGATGCCACCTGCTCAGGCAGAGGGAGAGCAGGAGACCTTGTGTGTGGGGGGCTGGGCAGGCAGGAGGCTGGCACAGAGGCACAGAGCACTGGATTGCTGGGAGCTCCCTCTGTCCAAGGGTGCCCACCCACGCAATGCAGCTACCCCAACCTCTCAGTGCTATCCCCAGAAACCCCAAGGGCAGGTGGTAAGCCATCGGGGGGGGGGGGGGGGGCTCTCAGCATTTAGCATCTGTTTCCAGAGACCCCTCAGGTGAGAAGGTGAGTGGGAGGAGAGTGAGGTCACTTGGAGGAGTGGTCGGGACCCCTGAGCAGGCTGTATGTTTTTGTTTTCTTTTTGTGCCCATACTAGGGTTTGGACTATGGACTTTGAGCTCTTGCTCAGCTTATTTTTTTCCCTCGCCTCAAGATTGTCATCCTATCACTTGAGCACACTCTTTTGTTGGCTAATTAGAGATGAGTCCCTTTGATTTGTTTGCCTGGGCTGACTTTGAACCAGGACCTTCAAACCTCAGCCTCCTGAGTAGCTAGAATTACAGATGTGAGCCAGCCATGTCTGGCTCCTTGCTCTCTTTCAATGGCAGAAGTAGAGACAAGAAATAAGCACACTGTGCGTTCACCCACAAAACCCATGGGGTCCTTCTAGATAGCATTTGTTTTGTTTCCTTACTTTTGGTTTTAGCTTTTTTTGATCGGTTGCGGGCTTGAACTAGGGACCTGGGCACTGTTCCTGAGCTCTTTTTGCTCAAAGCTAGATCTCTAGTGCTTTGAGCCACAGCACCACTTCTGGCTTTCTGGTGATTAGTTGGAAGTAAGAATCTCATGGATGGCTGGGAGTTTGGCGTAGTGGTAGAGTGCTTACCTAGCATGCATGAAGACCCCAGTTCAATTCCTCGGTACCACATACATAAAAAAAGCTGCAAGTGGTGCTGTGGCTCAAGTGGTAGAGCTCTAGCCTTGAGAAAAAGCCCAAGGACAGTGCTCAGGCCCTGAGTTCAAGCCCCAGGACTGGCAAAAAAAAAAAAAAAAAAAGAATCCCATGGACTTTCTTGCCTGTGCTGGTTTTGAACTGGGACTCTCGGATCTCAGCCTTCTGAGTAGCTAGCTAGGGTTATAGGTGTGAGCCATTGGTGCCAGGCTCTAGGCAGCTTTTTGAACCTTTTCTGAGAGGTTCAGTTTGGGTGGCCCTGGGCAGCGGGGAAGCTCAGAGGCTAGGCCAGAACCCTCTGCTACATAGGAGACCCAGGAGAGAGTTGGGAGAGACCAGACTGAATGGAAGGGGGCGCGGGGAAATGGCCTCTGTGGCACGGCCTGACTCTCACCTGTTTCTTTTCTAAGGACTGGGTCTGCTTAGCATCCTGGGTGGGCAGGGGAATTTAGTACTTCTCCAAGAGGTGGGGTGCCCGGGCAGCCAGGGCCACCTGGAGTGAAGGGAGGTCTTCAAGGTCATGGCCCAGGAGATTCTTGGGGCAGGTGCGGGGAGATGGCGGCCCCTTCCCTCCCCTCTCGTCCCCTCCTTTGTCTCTCCTCTCCTCCCAGCCCCTCCAGCTCTGGGCCAGGCCCAGCTTCCCCGGCCAGCTTGCGCCTTGCCCCCCTGTGCTGCCCACTGCCCTCTGGGGATGGGAGTGTGTTCGGATGTGAGTGGTGCTTTTGGGGGGGACGGGAGTGAGATGGGGGGACAGGCTACTGGAGGAGGGCAAGGGCCTACCCCCCTGCACCTGGAGGAGGGGTGGCAGGTCCCGGGGGCTCCGCGCCCGGGGCGGGAGCGCCTAGCAGAGGGAAGGGCTGTGGTTGGATCTGGCGCGGGGTTCAGGGACCGAGGGGGGCGGGGGGGGGGACAAGGAGAGGGCGGAGCCTCGCGGCGCTCCCCTCCCCCTCTTTCTTAAAGGGCCCGCGCGCGGCGGCGCTGGGACAGGGTCGGCCGCGCCCCGCCCGCCGCAGGTCGAGCGCCGCCGGGTGCCCAGGCGCCGGGCGAGTGCGCTGGTGGGGAGGGGGGGCTCGGTCACTCGCGCTCGGCGCCCGCCCGCAGCCCTCCCGCCCCTCCCGCTCCTCCCCCCCGCCTCTCCTCCCTCCCTCCTGCCGTCCGTCCCCACCTCTGCTCAGCTTTCCCACCGCCGCCACTCCAGCACCTGAGGGGACCGAGGCCGGCGCCGGGAGCTCCGACAGGCGGCGGAGGGACGGGACGGCCACCCCGCGGCCTCCGCATGGCCCCGCCGTGAGGGGCTGCGCCCAGCGGCCGGGACCCGGCCGGTGAGTGGGGCGGCCGGGCGGCCGCGTCCCGGGGCCCCGCGCGCTCGGGACCCGCCCCTCCCCGGTGAGGCCTCCCGGGGCCCGGGAGGGGGCGCGGAGGGTGGGAAGGGGGCGCACGCGGGGCGCCGGGAGCCGCCCTCCGCCCTCCGCGCCCGCCGGGTCTGCTAACAAAGCTACGTTTGGAGAGCAGTTCGGCCGGGCTGGAGCATCCCAAGGATGCGGTTGTCATGGAGACGGGGCCGAGCGCGGAAGCCCGGGGCGGCTGGGCCGGGGCCGGGGTCCCGGCCGGCGGGGAGGGAGGGTCGGGCGGGCCGGCCGGTGGTCTCCGGACTCGGCCTCCGGCCCCCTCCCCCTTTGGTGCCATCCCGCGCCGGCGGGGCGGGGGCGGGAGCCGCGGCGGCTCGGGGTCGGGCCGGCGGCTGTGGGGGGCTGGGGCCTGCGGGCAGCCGCCTGGGCCGCCGCCGAGCGCCTCCGAGGGTTGACGTCTGCTTCCAGTTTCCCAACTTTGATAGCCGGGCAGGCCGGCCAGGCCTCGCGGAGCCGGGCTGGAGGACGGGGGCGTGGCTGGCGGCCGGGCCCGAGCCACATAAAGGCGGTGGCAGCCTCGGGGAGGAGGGGGCCTCGGAGCCAACTGCAGGGCTGGGTGGGGCAGGGAGTCCAGATGTGGAGACCACCCTGCCCCGTGGGCCTCCCCCGCCCCAGACTCCTTGTTGTTCCTGGAGGATGGGGCGCTGCCCCCTTGAATGAGAAGTGGGGGCATTGTTTTTTTTGCACAGGCCCTGGGGCCACTGCCCACTGTCCACCCCTTTGTCTTGGGGCCATCTTGTGGGGTCCAGAAATGGGGAGGGGGGAGAAACCAATGTAGCAGTCACCATGGAAGAGGGTCCGAAAGCCAGGCTGACCTGAGGGAGAGGGCTCAGGCTTTGGTCAGCACAGGTGGGCAGCCTGAGTCTGCCGAGGGGGGCATCTAGGGTCTCCTTGGGCTCCCCTAGTCCTCCTTCCAGACTGCAGAGCTAAGAGGCTAGGCCTGCGGGATCCATGGGTAGGGGACATGGAGACCACCTCTACTCCCTGCCCTGGCCTGGCAGGTGCAGTTATTCTCACTCTCCTGAGACACCGGAAGCCCTGCCTCTCAGAGAAGGCACAAGTTCTGTGTCCTGGGATCCTGGGGTGGGAAGAATAGACCAGCTGTTCTCCCCTGCCTACCCGGTGTGTCTGGAGGGGAGAGCTTCCCTCCCCAAAGCCCTTTTCTCCCAGGGTCTGGTCGGAGCCAGTGGCCTTTTCTGTGCCAGTACTGGGGCTTGCACTCAGGGCCTGGGTGGTGGTCCTTAGCTTTTTCACTCAAGGCTGGAGCTTTCCTGATTGAGCCCAGCACCATTTCTGGCTTTTTGGTGGTTTCTTGGAGATAAGAGTCTCACAAACTTTCTGGCGTCCAACTGATCCTCAGATTTCAGCTGCCCAGGTATGGAGGATTCCATGTGTGAGCGCCTTGTACCCCACTTAGACAGTAGCTTCTGAGTGGGGCCCCTGGAACATTTGGTCCTAGGGGAGACATGGCAAGCACATGGCAAGAACTCTTGGGGTTTCCACACATGAGGGTGGGTGAGGCTCAGCTAAAAATAGAGGGATGGCTGAAGTGTCCTAGAGAGGCAAGGGCTGCCTCTTGCAGAGTTGAAGCCTCAGGGCTTTGAGATTTGTCCCCAGGGGTGTCCCTTCTCTCTGGATGCTTGTTCTCATTTTACAACTATGGGTTACATGTGCCACAACCAGACTTGATTGGTGCCCACTTCTGGGGTCTTTCTTGAAGGATAGGAAAAAAGCTAGCCAGAAAGAATGGCTTCCTCTTCCTGACAGGACTGAGAGTCCTGTGCTGGGGCATCAACCTGCCCAGCCTCCATCTATGGACCACTGCCTCCTGGTACCGGGCACTACGCCAGCAGATAGTCTTTATGAGGAGCACTGCCAGTGCTCCCCCGCTGTGGGAGACATGCTGGAGCCATGGAGCACTGTCTGTTCAGTCTCTTGGTTAGTAAGCATCAGAGAGGCAAGACAGACATGGGCAGAACTTCCTGATGCTCAGACCTGGGTCCCGAGCCCTCATGCTCTTCTTCCCTGGAGGTATAGCTTAGGAAAAAGATGGGCCTGAGGACATCTTCATCTGGACAAGTGTGACCTAAGGGGAAACTGAGGCACCACATTTGGGGCCTCCTACAGAGACAGGATGAAGGGATTCTCATTCCGGACTTCCGCTTGTGGGAGACTGATGCTGCCTCTGGAGACAGACGATACTCTAGACCTGCTTTGCCAGATGGTCTTTTCCAGGAAAATCTGTTTTGAGCGGCATCTTATGTCTGAGGCTCCATATTTAGCCTAGCTCCTCACATAGGAGGATACACTCAGGCTGTCATCTTCCTAGGGGGTGTTTGAGGAGTGGGTGGGCCTGGGACCAAACCTGGCTTCTTGCCACAGCTCAGTAGAGGTGGGAGAGGGGCCTACATGCCTGCCTAGCTGTGGCCTACCCTGATGATTCCCCTTGGGACTGGCTGCTTTCTTACAGTCTTTGTTCCCAGGGAAGTTTTCTCATAGAGGAGTCTGCATCCTGGGGGTCTAGCCTTCTCCTCCTCCCCCCTTGCTTTCTGCAAAGTAGTGACTCATTCTAGTTGGTGTCTGGCTGGCCGAGGTGACTTATGTCCAGCCTATGATAGGCTCATGGCCCCAGATTGCTACTAGTTTGGGGACAGAGAGGTCCCCTTGTCCTGACCGTCTGCCTCTCAGCAACTCTCTTTGGAACATCTCCCCGTGCCCCCCTTCTTTTACTTCCCTTTCTATCTCTCACACCTGATAGTGTAATGAATGCCCACCTATAGGCCTTTACCTAGAGACCTAGATTTGCTGGTGTTAACATTTTGCTTCATTTGTTTTTCTCTTTCTCCTTCAATCTTTGGAAAGTAAGGCGCACACATCATAAGTCTTCACCTCGAAACACTTTGGCATGAATTTCCTGAGACAATGGCATTTCTCTGCCAAAACAAAGCTACATGATTATCAAACCCAAGGGACTTGGTAATGATGGGATGTGACCTCATATGTGGTCTGTATTCAAGTGTTCTCTACTTGTTCCAGTGATGCTCTTTATAGCTACTTAATTTTTACTTGATGAAGGAGCACATAATCTAATGATTATAATAATTTGTTTTTGGGGGCCAGTACTAGGGCTTGAACTCAGGGATTTGGGTGCTGTCCCTTAGCTTTTTGTTCAAGGCTGGCACTGTACCACTTGAGCTGGTTTGTTGGTAGTTTATAGAGTATCATGGACTTTCTTGCCTGGGCTGGCTTTGAACCATAATCCTTAGATCTCAGTCTCCTGAGTAGTTAGAATTATAGGCATGAGCTATTGGCACTCATCTATAATAAAACCTACTAATCTGGATTAAACTTGATTTTCTGTGTTTCTTTTTTAGTAACATCCATTTTTGTCATCATGTTGGGTGACCGTCTTCCATGGGTGATGCCATATACCTCACGAATCACTTTAATAGACTCATGCTATCAGCTTGCCCTACAGTGGGCCACTTGGCTGAGAGCTCCCTCTGTTTCACACCTGTTCCTCCCTTCCCATCCCAGGAACTTTTTCCACTTGGTTGTCCACATACCAGCAAACCCCACCAAGTCCTTCCAGACGGGAGAGTGGAGAACAGACATCTGGTAGACATCAGTGAGCCACCGTGAGGGTGGGGGGAGGGCTAGGTACACCCAGGCAGGGACTGCTAATGAGGGAAGGTGTGAGGACCAGTAAGGAGCAAGGACACCTTCCCTCCTGGAAGAGAGGATGGGTGAGGAGAGGCTAGATTAGGGGTGCAGAGGAAGTGTGAACGAGCTGCTAGCGCAGGGAGCAATGGTGGACCTCGAACCCACTGGTGAGCACCCCACAGCCCAGGGGCCCTTCTGAATTCCTGGTGCTAGGCCTTCAGTGAGAGCAGTTGAGGTCATGGTTTCCCTCAGTCCCTCATGGAATAAAGCAGGCACTGGATTTCCCCAGGGTTCGAGTTTTGTCAAGCATGAAGCAGCACAATGAGAAAAGGGGGTGATGTCTTGACTTTGATGCGGGCAGCCACCTCTGAGCTGGCCCCTGGCCTGCTCCAATCCTTTCCTAGTGGTGACTGGAAGATCACCCCCACTCCCTTTATGGGTTCTGTGTGACCCTCCTCTGCCCTTACCTCAAAATCACATTCAGAGAGGGTAAGCACATGGGAAATGGTTCCCTCCACACCCATCCTCAGACCTTATATAAAAAACTGCATCCACGGGGCCAGGAGTTTGGCCTAGTGGTAAAGTGCTTGCCTAGCATGCATGAAGACCTGGGTTCAATTCCTTGGTATCGCATATGTAGAAAAAAGCCAGGCGCTCATGTGGTAGAGCTCTAGCCTTGAGAAAGCCAAAGGACAGCGCTCAGGCCCTGAGCTCAAGCTCAGGACTGGCCAAAAAACAAAAAACAAAAAACCCTACCTGCATCCTCTGTCACCCTGCCCGAATGCAGTTCTTCCTCCTCTAGCAGCACCTGAGCCATCCAACGGCCTCCTAACATTCCTCTTACCCCACATCACTCCAATGGGCCCAGCTAGCCACAGGCTCCTTCCTCCCCCGTGCCACACAGCAGCCCTGGTCCCCATTCCCAGGCATCTTGAGCCTCCTTAGGGATGTCTTTTCTGTCATGCTGGCCCAACCAGTCCCACTCTTTCTCTTCAGAGTACTTCCATCATGCCACACTGCCTAACACCACTTGGGGGCACCTAGTGGCTATAAGGAAAGGCAAACCAGCCCACCTTTCAGGCCTGCTGTAGTCTGGGGCCTCCTTCTTCTCCTGCCCTATCCCTTGAGCCACAGTGCAACTTCTGATTTTTCTAGTGATTAATTGGAGATAAGAGTCTCATGGAATTTTTAGTGCCTGAGCTGGCTTTTTTTTTTTTTGGCCAGTCCTGGGGCTTGTACTCAGGGCCTGAACACTGTCCGTGGGCTTTCTCAAGGTTAGAGCTCTACCTCTTGAGTCACAGCACCACTTCTGGCTTTTTCTATGTATGTGGTACCGAGGAATCGAGCCCGAGTCTTTGTGCATGCTAGGGAAGCACTCTACCACGAGGCCAAACTCCCAGCCCCCTGGGCTGGCTTTGAAACTCGATCCTCAGATCTCAGCCTCCTGAGTAATTAGGATTCGCCTGGCGAATCATGCCCCTGATCACTATTTCTTGAATAGGTGCATCACAGGCATATGTGAGCATATCTGAGTCCATTATTGGATCTTGGTTTGAGAGTACTATAGGACAGCTGCCTTGTCCACCTTACCAATTGCATGCAGTCCTGCAGCTGTCCTGACACTTTTGTGCTATGGCCTCCATATCCTATCCCCAAGCCTTCCCCACAACCTCCCGAGCTCCAGGAGCCTCCTCTGTATCTCAGTTTTCCTTTCTACCAGCTGCCTCCAGCTCAGATCCTTCAACATGAACTTCCTGTTCATTCCCGATCTGCTTCCCCACCCCTGTTCAGAAGGAGTCAGTTCCGTCTTGTGGCTGATTCTTGACCTCCTCCCCGTCCTCTCCTGCCCCATGCACTGCTCCTGGGGCTCAAGGCTTTACCAGTACTCAGCTGTACTCTTAGTGGATGAGGGCAAGTGAGAAGCCAGGCGTGGAAAAGCCCTACCCAGCCACTCTCATAGCCCTCTACTTTATAATGCCTACTGTGGTGTTTTCTTTGTTGGACCTGAGCTGAAATCTCAAAGCAGAGGACAGACACGGACAGGAGGTGGAGTAGAGGACATACAAGGCAGGTTAAGAGGATCCACACAATGAAGAGTGAGGGGGAGGTGGGACAAGGTCACAGGGGAAGTGGCTGGTAGGAAGAAGGGTCCTTTGTGGATGTGGACAGAGAACGTGAGGACATAGGGTGTGGGACATAGACAAACTGGGCAGAGAGGCAGGGTGACTGGAGTTCTGGCCTCATGTCTCTTGGTTGTTTAAGGTGGTTGGGGAGATGGCTCCCTGAGCTCCTCACCCAGATGGCAAAAACACCACCCCCACCTCCACCCCCACCAACAAAAACCACGTGAGTTCCCTTGGTTTGCCTGGCTTAGGTGTTTTTTAGAGCCAAGTGGCATTTGGTAGCTTGTTAGTTACTGTAATTCTTGGAATCTGACTCTCTCTGCCTGTCTGCCTGTCTGCCTATCTGTCTGTCTGTCTGTTACTGACCCTAATGCTTGAACTCAGGGCTTGGGCACTGTCCCACTTGAACCATAGCTCTACTTCTGCCTTTTTGGTGGCTAATGAGGCTCACTGTCATTCCTGCTCAGGCTGGGTTTGAACAGCAATCCTCAGATCTCAGCCTCTGGTAGCTAGGATTACAGGCGTGAGCCACCAGCTCACTTTTATCCACATGCTAGAGGTGAACTGTGGGCTGTGGGGTGGGGCGTGTGTCCTGGGTGCCTCTGCAGTTGAAGAGCAGTCGTCATTCTGGCCACTGGTCCTGGGTAGGTTCAGGACAGAGCTGTTGGTTAGAAACAAAACTTGGGATTTGACATCAAATGTTGTGGATTTCATCAGTATTAAGGACTCCCCTAAACAGCATGCAGATATATGTAAATGATAAGCAAATGAGGGCACCGAATTGATGGGGGAGGGCTGTAGGGAGAGCAGGAAGCTGGGAGATGGCTAGGAATGACCTTTTCAGAATGAGCCCTGAGAACCTCGGGGCCTGCGGGCCCAGTGCAGATGGTGCTTAATGCCCTCCCAGCCCTGTGGACCTCTTCCTGGGAGAAAGAGTCCTTCCTCACCCCACATCCCAAGGCAAAGCCTGATTCCCTGGTGGTCAAACTCAGGGATGGTGCTGGCTCATGAATAACCCCAGACAGACACCATGTGAAGGGTGCTTGGAAGGGGAGCTCAGGTTTCCCACTCTTGGCTGAAGCCTGGTGTGAGCCTGGACTTAGTTGATGGCATCAGGTTGCAGGGTCGTCCCCTGCCTCAGGAGGGTATGTGGGGGACCCTCTGTGTCCCTCCCCACCATCCTCACAGGGATTTTTTTTTCTGCCTCCATGCACAGACTGGGCCTGTAAAGCCTCTGAGCCCTCTGGACTGCTTCCGAGGGCAGATGTCCACAGGCCGATGGCCTGTGCTGTGTTGCTCTTCTGGACATCTCTCCTGGGGCATGGGGCAGACCTGTGAAAGTTTTAGAAAGCATTGGCACACCCTTCCCTGAGTACTTCAGATTCACCATTTCCTTTATTTCTCACATGAGTCCCATGAGCAGGTGCTACCAGCTTGTCTTGTTTTATGAAGGATGCTAAGGTTACACAGCAGATGGATTTGAAGCCAGATCTTTCTGACTGTTCAGCTAGGGTATTGGTTTACTGTCCTGGACTATCTCTGTCTGAGGAACTTATTACCGTACAAGGAAGATTGTCCAAGCTGGGTCCCTGAGGGGACACCCTCTCTTCCCCACCCTGCTGCAATGTTCAGGCTAGGGCCAACTCTTAACCAGGCTGGTGAGAGGCCTAGGTCTTTTCTGAGCACTTCCTCCATGCTAGCTACTTGCTTTGATTGTGGTGTGTGTGTGTGTGTGTGTGTGTGTGTGTGTGTGTGTGTGTGTGTGTGTGTTAAGATTCTGCCCACATGCTACAATCTAGATGAGCTAGGGAGATATGCAGTAGGAATTTAGGGGAAGGGTGGATTCCTAGAGGCAGAGAGTGATCTGCAAATGAAAGTTTCCATCTTTCTTTGTCTCCTGTGCCCACTAGAAGTCTGTCAGGGAGGTCCCGGGCATGCTCACATCCCCATCCTTTGCGCGGCACCAGGAG
Source organism: Megascapheus bottae (assembly GCF_031878675.1). Classification (NCBI taxonomy): domain Eukaryota; kingdom Metazoa; phylum Chordata; class Mammalia; order Rodentia; family Geomyidae; genus Megascapheus; species Megascapheus bottae. The sequence continues at coordinate 13,359,764 of NC_143512.1, read as the reverse complement.
TCTGTAGGCCTCCCCAGACAGACTCCAGACGCTGTGTGCCAACATTCAGATCCCCTAGGACTCAAGGAGAACTCCATCTGGGGTGCAGCCTGCAGCTCCATCGACTGCTGAAAGAGGCCCAGGACTTGGGAATAGTTTCAGATGCGTCAGGGGAAAGGAGACCCTAGTGGGGTTCTGCTCTCCAGAGCACCTCTAGCATACAGGAGACAAAGCTGGCTTGACCTGGCTTCCAGCCCAACTTGCTGGGACAGCAGTGAGCTCAGCCTCAGCGCCACACCGAGGCTCTGGGACCCCAGGTCCTCCCTCTACATACTCTGCCTGGGCTATGTCCTTTAGACATGGAGCGGCTTCTATTCAGCCTGTCCCCAGAGAGCCCAGGACCAGGACTGCCTTCGTGTCCATTTCCAACAAGTGGCCTGTCCTCCGCCCTCCCCACGGCCTACTGCCACTGTGGTGGACAGTGCTCAAGGCAGATGCTTATTTTTCTTACTCTACCCAGCCCGAAGCCTAGCACTGTCCCTTTCCCGCTTGAAGACTCTCCTTAAGCAGACATGTCAACCCTGGAATGGTGCCCTTCACCATTCTTAGTAGGCTCCTCATGCCCACTTTACCACCCAGCGGGGTTGCTGTGTGTGTGTGTGTGTGTGTGTGTGTGTGTGTGTGTGTGCTCACATTTGGATGTACATAGACAGGCACTTGCCCCTGTGTCCTTGTGATGTCAGGGGTTCAAGTCTAAGTACTGGTAACAACAACAACAACAACAAAAGGACACAGAGGCAAGTATGCAAGTAAATACTATGTGTGCTTGCCCCCCCCTTCCTCCTCCTCCTTCTTCATCTTCTTCTTCTTCCTCCTCCTCCTTCTTCATCTTCTTCTTCTTCCTCCTCCTCCTCCCCTCCTCCTCCTCCTCCTCTCCCATCTGTGCTCCACCACTTGAACCTTGCCTCAAATTCTGATTATGTTTTGCTGAGTAACTAGAGAAAAGAGACTCCTGGATTTGTTTACCCGGCCTGGCTCTGAACTGTGATCCTCACATCACAGCCTCCCGAGTGGCTAAGATGATAGGCATGAGCCACTGTCAGGGGCATCATCCTTGGGTTTTAAATTGTGATGGCTTCCAGAGTCTACCTGCTGGCTCCATCGCCTGACTGCCCCTCAGCTTCCCACAGCCCCTGGCTTGGATCCCAGCATGAGAGGGATCCTAAGATTATCCCTATCAGTGGTGTTGACTTCTAGCTTTGTTGTTTTTTTGTTTTTTTTTTTTGCCAGTCCTGGGCTTGGGCTCAGGGCCTGAGCACTGTCCTTGGACTTTCTCAAGGCTAGAGCTCTACCACTTGAGCCCCAGCACCACTTCCGGCTTTTTTCTATGTATGTGGTACCAAGGAATCGAACCCGGGTCTTCGTGCATGCTAGGCAAGCACTCTACCACTAGGCCAAACTCCCAGCCCATAGCTTTGTAATTGGAGTACACTCCCCAAACTCTCCGTCTCCAGAAATAGGGACGATCATGACAACCCTAGGTCACTTATTCAAAGCTCCCTTGGGGGTTGGGGGAAAAGCCCTGAACATAATAGGTCCCTGCCTTCCCAAGACGCAGAGATCTGGGTAGGAAGTAAGGAAACAGATAGAAAAGGAGTTTCAGTTCTGTTGCGTGTATTGCACTTCTGAGGAGTGTGAGAGCGCCAGAGGGTCATAGAGGGCCTCTCTGGGACTCAGCATCCTGGTTAAACTTTGAATAGCAGATGAGGCAGTCATGTACAGATTTAGGAAAAGAGTATTCTAGGCCAAGGGTACAGCTGGTGCAAAGGCCCTGAGGTGGGAATGAGCTCAGAGAGCAGAAAGAAGGCCAGTGTGGCTGATGAGGGTGGGAGGCGGGGAGAGGGCAGAATGAGCTCAGGCAGAGCCTTTTTAGGCCATCCTGGGAGACCAGATTCTAATCTAAGGGTGATGGGAGGTGTTGGAGGGTTATGCAAGAGGGGAACATGTGATGCGATTTGTGTTTTCACAAGTCTGTCCAGCTGCTATGGGGAAAATGGGGAGGGGGACAGGACTGTCTCTGGAGCAGCTGAGACCTAGGGAGTGTGTGGCTTAGCAGTCAAGCCTGGCCTAGCCAGGGCTCCACTGTCTTCATGGTCCCCACTTAGACTGATGTTGACAGAGAGACTGCTGAGCCCAAGGTCACCTCAAAGGCTGCACTAGGAACTCCCACCTGGAAAGGGGCCTGGATCAGGCTTCAGGGGAGCTTGGCTACTGCCAGCCTGTCCCTTTGAGAAATCCCTTGGGATGGTGCCAGTGGCCCAGCTATACTCTCTCTTGCCAGCAGGCCTGGGGGAAGGCAGGGCTACTGCTTTGGGCTACGCCTTCTGTTTGAAGATTTGGGGCCCTGATCTGGTGGAGAGTCTGGTAATGGGCCTGGAAACAGGCTTACCCTGAATCTCAGCCCTTCTAGCTTCTACTTTTTCTGTTCTTAAAGAATTCATCAACATTGATTTTTACATCATATTTCAAATGCCGTGTTTAACAAGCAAGTATTTGAGGCAGATCACTGTGTGATCTGAAGCAAAGTCATTTCAGGCTCTGGGCCTCAGTCTCCCCATCTGTCCAATGTATAGGAATTGCAGCCTTTCTTCTTGGGCCTCTGTGCTGAGTTTGCCTTCCCGGGGTAGTGGCTCTCTTAGAGCTCTTGTGATCTCAGTTCTCCACCTACTGTTGGGGAAGGAGAACATTCTGGGGACTCAGTGCTTTCATTCTGCAGATGTTTGCAGGGCAGATCCTGGGTGAGAGTGAACACTTGGGGGCTCTGCTTTATGCTTCTGCCCCAAAACTTCCCCTTTGTGCACCTCTCTGGGACTCAGTGACTCTGGGCACGAGGGCATGACTGGCCCTCAGCCCAGGCAAGGACTCCGGGTTCCTCTGTCCAGAATAGAGCTCAATGCTGCCCCTTGTCTTCCCACCCCAGAAACTGAGGACATGGCTCAATGCCCAGTGTTGGCAGGACCCCCATCCTGCTGCCAGCTGCAGAAGGACATGGCAGGACAGGTAGGGCGAGAGCTGGACAGAGGCAGCTGCTGGGATCTGGGCGTGACAGTGGCATAAGGATCGCCAAAGAAGGCCTTTTGGGGGGTGCCAGTCCTGAATTCAGAACCTGGCTGCTGTCCCTTCGGTTCCCCCTCTCCCACGCAAGGCTAGCATTCTACTACTTAAGCCACAGCACTGCTTTCAGGTTTTTGATGGTTAGTGGTACTAAGAATCTCATGGACTTTCCTGCATGGGTAGCTGGGATTACAGGTGTGAGCCACAGTGCCTAGCTCAAAAAGAGCCTTTATGTCCCCTCACTCCTGACTTCGGAGCTGATGTAGGCTGAGAATCAAGTGAAACCACTTTATTCTCGAATCTTTGGTTTCAGTGGGGGCTGAGGCACAGAGGGGACCCCACCATGCCAGGCAAGGGCTCAGAAGTATGAGGCTCCTGGTGGAACCCAGTTAAACCCTGTTCCTCAGAGCCAGAGCCTATGCTAGCTCTGACTGCAAAGTAGGCCAGAAGACAAGAATCTACACAGAGGGCCCAGGCCTCCTCTCTTCTCTTTCCTTTCCGTGTGCCTCACCCCCCCCCCCAGCTGTAGTCATGGTTAGGGAGGTGACCTCTAGATGTTGTCGTCCCTCCTTTGGGTACACAACCAGAGGGAATGGATTGAAATAGCACCGGCAGCAGTAGGGATGTAGGGCAGACCAGAAAGACTCCCTCACACTGGGCTGAGCCCCAAGGGCCCCTAGTGTCCTCGGATCAGGGCCCAGGCTCTCAGATTTTCCTTATTTGTTTTTAGTAAGTAAAATCTTATTATCATGCAGTAGTCAAAAAACTCCAGAAGGCAAAGCTCAGAATGGGAGGGTCAGGCCCCATTCTCTTTTACTGTGTGTGCGCAAACTCTGGATTAAGTGAGTTTTAACCAGGGTATGGTCTCTGAGTTTCTCTGGAGGGCCTAGAAGTCCTCACAGAAGTAAATCTATCGTCCTCTCTGAGCTCATCTTCTCTCTCTAGGTGGGACGTCCTAGCATGTTTCTCATGCTTGCCTCATTTTGAGATTAAAGATTATCCTATCCCTTCCCCATACAGTCTGGTTCAAGAGGGAGCCGGGCCTGGCAATTCTGTATATGGAGTCTTGAATGAGACTTATCAGCACACATGTACAGGGAGTTTGGGCTCACGTCTTGGTCACTGCACCTGTGGCTTGTCCTGTTGCAGCCAGAAAGCTTACCATTTCTCCTCTCCTCCATTCCTCCCCTGCTCCTCAGGATAGCAGGGAGCTGGGGGTGGCCAAGTCCCATGAAAGGAAGGAAGGAAGTGGCCCAAACAGAAAAGAGAAATGCCCAGGTTTCTACTTCTTTGCTTTTCTCAGGGTGTTGGCAGGGACTGGCTTGTGTCTTCTGGCAGAGATATATGTAAACTTTGTAGTTAAGGTGCCGAGTGGGGAGGAGGCAGAGTGAGACCTAGACCACTCCTCCCAGCCTCTGTTCTCCCCAGCTGGGTAGGAAGCTGTTATGGGCTGGTGCTGGGACATACCCGGTAGGCTAAGGGGCCTCTTCCATTGCCCAAAGAGAAACAGACCCAGCACAAGACAGAAGGGAGTAATACAGGACTTGAGTTCCTGACAGCTTTTTCCAGAGAGCTTCGTGGTGGCTCTGTGAGTCCTTCCTTGACTGACTGCACTCTGGTAGAGGCCTGGATGGGTCGAAGCTCCAGGCTCCTTCCTGTTGATGTGGTGAGTGTACTGGCTGCTGCAGGAGCAGCCTTGGCTCCCTGTGAGGCTGTCAGTGGTGGGTTCCGCCCAGCACCCTGGACAGCGCCTCTCGCTGGCCCTCTCATGGCTATGGTTGCTTCTGGGTTTCTTGGCGCTTCCCTGGAGTGGAACTTGCCTGGATTAAACTGCACTTCTGTTGAGTTGCTAGCCTCTTCTCTTAATTCCCCTTAAAGGCCACCCCCAGCATAGCTTATCCCTAACCACAAAGTTTACTCATCTCTGGGTCCTGGAGTCAAGGCAGAGAGCATGGAAGAGCCCTGAGGTCTGGCTGTTGTAGGCCAGGGCTTTTGTGTGTCACTCACCAGCTGTAGGGGTGGGTTCACTGTGTCCTCCCCATTTGGATCTTTTTGTTGTTGTTGTTGGTGGTTGTGGGGCTTGAATTCTGGGCCTGGGCACTGTCCCTGAGCTCTTCAACTCAAGGCTAGCACTATACCACTTGAGCCACAGCACCACTTCCCATTTTCTGGTGGTTACTTGGAGATGAGTGTTTTATAGACTTTCATGCTGGAGCTGGCTTTGAACCGTGATCCTCAGATTTTAGCCCCCTGAGTAGCTAGGATTACAGGCGTGAGCCACTGACGCCCCAACTCCCATCTGGATCGTCTATGGGGCTCTGGTGATTTCTTTTGGAGGGCACAGCAGAGACCTGAGTGTTAGCAGGGAAGCCATAGACTAGGGAAGAGGGGTTTCTGGTCAGGTGAGAGATGAGGGAGGCTGGCTGGGACAGCCAGGGAGAGAGTCCTACCATGAACCTAGTGTTCCTGAGGAGATCATCTTGGTGTCCTTGGTGGGAGTTCTTTTGGGTTTTAGACTCCCATCCCCTTTTCTGTCTACTGACTCCAGTGTTTCTGTCTTCTTCCAGGTCTACTGAGTGCCAGGAGCAGCTAGAGTGGACAGAGGCAGTGGCTGCCATGGAGGAGGACAAGTTCCCAACTCCACTGCCCACAGAAGGCAGTACCACCTGGGAACCCAGCCTGGAACCTGAGTCAGAGCCTGGAGTTCAGAATGGAGTGGTGGCCAGTGAGGGCTCGAGTAGCTGCCTCAGCTGTGTAGGGACTGAGGAAACAGGAACCCTGGTGGACATGGAAGAGCCTACAGAGCATCTGGAAGCAGCCTTGCCTGACCTCAGCCTTGACCTCTCCATCACCAATGGCCTGGCACTGGGACCAGATGCAAATATTCTGGAAGATTCAACAGAGTCCAGGCCCTGGAGGGCTGAAGGGCTGGCAGAGGGGGATGAAGCCTCCAGGAGCCTCTGTCTAGATGCTGAAGACCCTCAGCTGGGGTACGTGGGTGTTTGGAAGGGGCAGGATCACCACATTTCCAGCTCCGTTGCCCTGTGACCTTGTTTCTCTCTGACTCTTGATAGCCCATATACATTGGGGATTTTATTTTATTTTAGGCCAGTCCTGGGGAAAACTCAGGGCTTGGGCTCTGTCCCTGAGCCTCTCTGTGCTCGACTAGTGCTCTACCACTGAGCCACAGCACCACCTCCAACTTTTTTTTTTCTGTTTATGTGATACTGAGGAATTGAACTCAAGGTTTCATGCATGCTAGGGAATCACTCTATCACTATTCCCAGCCCTTGATACTCTTATTTTGTCTAGCTTCTAGATGTTTTGAAAGGAGAGCCATGAAAAAGAAGTCAAAGACCAGCCCTCAGCTCTCCTGGGCTATTATGAGTTGTTTTTATGTGGGGTAGGAGAGTATACTCCCTCCATACCAGCCATATTAGAATTCAAAGTCCTTTTTAAAGGACTTGATGTGAAAGGTCATCTGATCGACCCCTTTTCCCTCTCCCTGGAGATTCCCAGAGAGTCTCCCAACTCTGCAGCTGGCTCTAGGAAAGCAGGCATATATATGATAATCTTTCTCCACTGACTTCCCAGGAGATTTCCCTCAGAAAATTCCACCAGGAATCTCACGCACTCACTCACTCACTCACTTGAGTTATGACCCTGTCTCTTATCCTCAGTAGGAAGTGAAGAGACTGGAGTCTTGGGGGTGCCATTGTGCAAAGGAGGGTGGGGCTGGGGGCACAGGGATGTCTGAGAATGTTCATATGCTCAGAACTGGCTGGTTACCTGTGAGTGGGAGTGGTGTGGGCATGTGGGCACGTAGGAGAAGTGTCTTTAGGTCTCTGAAGGTAGGCATGTGGTATATGAATTTGGAGCCTGTGGGCACTGGGTGCTCAGGTGGCCAGCAACTAACAGTGGCTAGGGTGGGGGTAGTGTCTGGGGCTTTCTTGTGTACCATCTTTGTTCATTTGGGATGGCTGAAGGTAGGGGCAGATGGAGGTTTGAAAACTCTGTCCAGTTGCATGAAGAGAGGAGGGATGGGAGTGCCCATTTGAGGCTCTGGCAATGGGTGAGAACCCTCAAGGGCAGGGCAGTCTTATTTGAGTGTCTCCAAAACTTAGCATAGGCCTGGGCAGACATTGGCCTTGTGAATTTTAATTTGGGGAGCAGGGAGCTGGGGAGCATACTAAACAGGGGACAAACAGAATATTACAGGCTGAGAAGGGTTAGCGAGGACACGGAGACAGAGCCTGAGGACAGAATACAGGAGAGATGCTGACACAGGCTGTAGGCCTGTCCCCCTCAGACTCTTGCAGCTGGCTAAGAATCTACTAGGCTGTGGGGACAGCAGTTATGAAGCTGTGTGAGAGGAGCCGCAGCAGAGACATGTCCACACAGCTCTGGGAGCAAAGAGGGAGCAGTGCCTCAGACCAGGCCAAGAAAAGAGGCCTCACAGCCACGCATTAGTAGAGTAGCTAGTCCTGCTGCAGGCTAGGTGGGCCCTAGCTCCTTTTCACTGCTGCATCTCAACTGCCATCCAGCATCTGAGCCCTCAGGAGATTCTATCCAGAAAAACAACACAAAACAAGAACATAGCCTGAGAGGTCCCAGGTGCAGACAGGGGTTGGGGTCAGCTCCTTTATAGAGAGGACACCTGAGCAAACTGGTTACAAGGTTCTTGAATCTCACAGATTGGATGGCCCTGGAGAGCCAGACGTGCGGGATGGCTTCAGTGCCACGTTTGAGAAGATTCTGGAGTCAGAGCTGCTGCGGGGCACCCAGTACAGCAGCCTTGACTCCCTGGACGTGCTGAGCCTTACGGATGAGAGTGACAGCTGCGTCAGCTTCGAGGCCCCCCTTACCCCCCTCATTCAGCAGAGGGCCCGAGACAGCCCCGAGCCCGGAGCTGGACTGGGCCTGGGAGATATGGGGCCAGAGGGGGACATGGGGGCAGCTGGTGGTGACGGGGGGCTGGGCAGCCCCCTGCGGCGCTCCATCTCTAGCAGCCGCTCAGAAAATGTCCTGAGTCACCTGTCTCTCACGGCGGTGCCCAACGGATTCCATGAAGATGAGTCCCGGGGCCCAGGAGAGGAAGATGATGAGGACGAAGACACGGATAAGTTGTTGAACTCAACCAGGTGAGGGGGGCTGGACCGGGAGCTGGGGGAGCCACTGAGCAGACCCAAAGGAGGCGAAGCACACTAGTGACCAGATGACCAAGAGAGACACGCCCTCTCCAGGGTCACCTTTCTCCATCCTCTGCATCTAGACTTCCCATCTGGGTCCTGGGGCTCCATTTTGCTTTCCTGGCTGCCTCCACTGCTCGGTCAGGGAGCAGTGCTGAGGGCATATACTTTGGCTTTTCTGGAAGCCAGCTTGGTACCATTCTATTATGGTGGAGCCTTTTTCCCTCTGTCCCTCTCCCAAAGTGGATCTCAGCTCCACAAGGGCCTCTGCTCTGGGCTTCTTATCCTCTCCTCTCCATCTGCAGTGATCCCAGCCTGAAGGATGGCCTGTCAGACTCAGACTCGGAGCTGAGCAGCTCAGAGGGCTTGGAGCCTGGTGGCACAGACCCGCTGGCCAACGGCTGCCAGGGGGTCAACGAAGCTGCCCGTCGGCTGGCCCGCCGTCTCTACCACCTTGAGGGCTTCCAACGCTGTGATGTGGCTCGGCAGCTGGGCAAGAAGTGAGTAAGCCTTGCACGCCTAAGGCAAATCCACTGTCTTCCTCAGCAAGAACAGGCTGGGAGCGGCTTCTTTCAGGGTGTCTGGTGCTAGGGGTCCCCCGAGTCCCTCAAGGACACTTCCTCCTGCCACTGTCCTCATTCTTGGCCTTGCCCTGAATTTATTTCCTTTCTGAGCTGCTTGGGAGAGGGATGTTGCTTCTAGGGAGGCTGGGATGGCAGGCAGGCCCTTTGGGCTTGGGAGTAGGATGTAATTATGGGGTCACGATGGGTAGTGGTGAGGGAGGAGCAGCGTCAGGGGCTAGTGTCCTACCAAACGGGGTCAGTGAGAGAGGGGAACCTAAGGGGGAGATGAAAGCTCCAGAACTTAGAAAGCAGATCCCTAGCTCTCCTTAAGCTGTAATATCTATTGGCACCAGCAAAAGGGTCTGGAAGCCAGACATTGATAGTGCATATTGGTAATTCTAGTTACTCAGGAGGCTGAGATCTGAGGATCATGGTTTGAAGCCAGCCTGGGCAGGAAAGTCCTTGACACTCTTATCTCCAATTAACCAGAAAAAAACCAAAAAGTCAGTCATGGAGCTGTGGCTCAAACAGTAGAACACTTCAAGGGTAGTGTCCAGGCCCTGCGTTCATGCCCCAAGATTGGCATCTATACACACTAAATAAGGGTCAGAGCCAGGTGCCGGTGGCTCATGTCTGTAATCCTAGTTACTCAGGAGGCTGATGTCTGAGGATCATGGTCCAAAGCCAGTCTGGACAGGAAAGTCCATGAGACTCTTCTCTCCAATGAAAACCAGAAAACCACAAGCGGACTGATGGCTCAAAGTGGTAGAGTGCTAGCCTTGAGCAGAGAAAAGCTCAGGGACAGCATTCAGACCCTGTGTTGAAGATTTAAAAAAACAAAACAACAACAACAACAACAAGAAACAAAGTGAGTGTCTGGAAACCCCAAGGCCCAAGCCTAGGACTTCAGGGTGAATGCAAAGGGAGCTAGGCAAATGGAGTATAGTGGACAGAGACTGGGGATGAGGACTGGGGCACTGCTTGAGTCTGTCAACTGCAGTATGTCTCCAGCCTCAGGCCCTTCTATACAGAATGCCTCTGTTATTCCAAGAAGGCTTTGAGAAGGGCAGAGCAGACTTGGCCTCCCATACTTTGAGCTCCTCTTCTGGCTCCAGCCTCTTCCACCCTCTGTGGCTTCCTTGTCATTCCTGCTCTAGGGGCTCCTTGCAGTCATAGCTTGAAAAATCACACCTTCTCTGGGCTCCAAATGCCCCCTCCTATCTTCTGGCAGCTTGCAGGATTCCCCACCCCCCACCCCGGGGAGGATTTTTCTCTCTCTGCAGGCATCTGCCACTCAAGAATCTGTCCCTACCTTAGTCAGAGTTCTCAGGTTTTTCTGGCAGGGAAGGCCCCTTTCTCTCTCCTCCTTACTTGGCCTCTGAATCTGCTGGCTGCTGCCCAGGTCACCTTTAGTAGCATGTCTAACTTCTTGTAGTTACTAACCTTTTTTTCTTCTAATGGAGTTGGGAGGTCAAACCAGATCCTAGGTGAATGCTTTACCTCTTTAAACATTTTATTATGAAAATTTCAGTCATACACAAAAGCAGAGAAAATAATACATGAAACTCCATAGGTTCAAAGTTATCCATTTTCCCCCCCGAATCTTGTTTCCTCTATTACAGCATAGGTCTTTTATCCATTTGCTAAAGTTTCTTTTTTATTTTTTTGGGAGGGGAGGCAGGGGGTGCCTGTCCTAGGGCTTGAACTTAGGACTCTCACTCTGGCTTGGCTTTTGTTATTGACGTTGGTGTTAATCATAGGGCCTCAACTCAGGGCCTGGGTGCTGTCCCTGAGCTCTTTTGTTCAAGGCTAGTACTAGTACTCTATTATTTTGAGCCACAACTTCACTTCCTGTTTTCTGGTGGTTAACTTTCCTGTCTAGGCTGGGTTTGAACCACAATCCTCAGATCTCAGCCTCCTGAGTAGCTAGGATTACAGGTGTGAGCCACTGGTGTCTGGTTTATGTGCTAATGTGTATATATATATATATATATATATATATATATATATATATATGCCAGTCCTCAGGCTTGAGCTCAGTGCCTGGGCACTGTCCTTGGACACTTTTTTTTTTTTTGCCAGTCCTGGGTGTGGGCTCAGGGCCTGAGCACTGTCCTTGGACTTTCTCAAGGCTAGCAGTCTACCACTTGAGCCACAGCATCGCTTCCGGCTTTTTTCTATGTATGTGGTACTGAGGAATTGAACCTGGGTCTTCGTGCATGCTAGGCAAGCAGTCTACCACTAGGCCAAACTCTCAGCCCTTGGACATTTTTTGCTCAAGGCTAGTACTCTACCACTTGAGCTACAGTGCCACTTCTGTTTTTTTTTCTATGTATGTGGTTCTGGGGAATCTACTCCAGGGCTTTGCCCATGCTAGGCAAGCATGCTACCTCTAGGCTATGCTCCCAGCCCTGTGTTAAAGTATTTTAAAACATATTTCAAATACTGAATTATTGCATACAAAAATGCCTTAATGTTCTAATAGGTAAAGAAATTTCTAAAATATAATTATAATTCCATTGTATTTTTTTAAACTAACTAAAAAAATATTCTAATCATCTTAAACATTCAGTCCGTGTTTAATTTTCTCTGTCTAAAAATGGTTTGTTTGTTCAAATTAGAACAAGACCCAAATATTGCATCTGGCCTTATGTTTCTTAAGAGTTATTTCTTTATTTTTTGTACTGGGGGGATTTGAACTTGTGCTTGCACACTTTGATAGCTTCTCTACCACTGAGTCACATCACCAGCCTTCTGAAGTGTCTTTTAATCATAATAGTCCTTTCTTCTGACCCCATACTTGGGTTTCACTAAGAGCCTCATGTTTTGGAGGCAAGTGCCTTTGATCTTCTACTTCCAGATTACCAACCAGCCTGCCTCACTACACTTGGCTACCTCCCTTTTAAAGGGCCACATATTTGCAGAAGAAACTAAGCCATTTATCCTGGGGAGATTCCCCATGTGTTCAATATGGTATCCTCATGGTGTTATTTTACATGTTTGTCCATTTCCCATGGATTCTTGGAATTGGAGGGAAAGCTTGAGGCTTGATTAGGATCAGGTGGTAATTTGTTCCTTTTTTTTTTTTGGCAAAAATTTTTCATTTTAGTCTAACTAAAACATATTCTTTGTTGGCCCCAGGGTGACACTCAGTTTCCTCTCCACTTCTGTCTCCTTTGCTCCTGGCTCTCTGGTCCCTTCCCTCCCTCCCTGGACTTTCCTCATCTGCCCTGGGCTGCTGTCTGATTGCCCTTTGTTCTCAACTGTATTCCTCTCCCCTTCCCCCCCAGCACTGCTAGCCTTGTGAATGATGACTTATCATGATAAGTCCTTATCCTGATGACTGACCTTTCTCCATTTCCAGCCATACCCTACAATCCAATCTATCTCCCTTTCTGGTAGATTAGGACTTCTAAATCTTTGCCCCATCTCCTATACCCTTAACAGTGGGTGTCTACATAGCAGATGGTATTTCAGAATTCACATCTTACCATCCTGTTTCAAACCCCAATAATCCCATCCTGATTCTTTCTTGGCCCTTCAGGCTCGATTTCCTGTCACCTCTTGCTTCCCCATTCCTGCCCTCTAGGGACTGGCCACATGGCTTTGTGGGTGGCTTCCTCTGATAGAAGCACCTGGCACCATTCTATCCCCGACTGCCTTCATCTGGATAACTGTTACTTTCCTAAGTTTGTTGAGGGTATTGCTTCTTCCAGGAGGTCTTCTTATTTTAGTTTTGGTGGTACTGAGGTTTGAACTCAGGGTCTCATGTTAGCGAGGCAGACACTGTACTGTTGAGCCACATTTCAGACTAGTTCTTTCTTTCTTTTTTTCTGGTTAGAGATAAAATTTACTAGTAGTTCCACTTGCTAAGTAAAATAGGAAGGGTGAGACTCCCTCTGTGGTGAACTTGTCCCACTGGTTCACCGGCTCTTTCTGAGATCGGATCTCACTTTGTGCCCAGCCTCATGTGTGTCCCACAGTCTTGTTATTTTGTACTTCCCATCATAGCTGGGATGACAGGCGTGCACGGCCAAGCCTAAGTTCTGTTCATTAAATTGGAGTCTTGTGGACTGCAAGTTGTGGACTTCTAGGCTGCTCTGGCTGCCTAGAATTTCAACTTTCTCAGTCTCAGCATATCAGATAGCTGGAATGACATGTGAGAATGTACCACAGTGCTCAAGAAGAAGTCGTATGTGTATGCCTAGGCCGGCCCCTGAAATCCTCCCAATCTTAGTCTTCTAACTAGCTAGGTTTGTAGGTATAAGACACTAGCCCCTGTCCAAGAAGCTTTCTTGATGCTCTAGCCCAATGTTGGTCTGTTAGAGCCCCATTGGGAGCAGTGGAAAGCAGATCTGGATGGGTGTGCTAGGGTACTCTGGCATCCATTCCCAGGTACCACCTATTGTTTTATCATCCTTGGGCTGGACCTTGCTTCTAACTGGCATCCTATGTTTTTTTTTTTCCAGCAATGAGTTTAGCAAGCTGGTCGCCGGGGAGTACCTCAGTTTCTTTGACTTCTCAGGCCTCACTTTGGATCGTGCACTCAGGTCAGTGGGGCTGGGATCTGGGCTGGGCCAGTCTCTTGGGGTGATATGATCAGCACATCTGGATTCTCATTGCAGCTCTATCAAAACCTTTGTGTAACTGTGGGCAACTGTCACTCTCTCTGTCTCTATTTCTTTGCTTTTAAAATTAGCTTACAGCAGTTGTACAAGGGAGACTTTCACTGGCACACTGCAATTCATGCATGCATGTATTCCAATCAAACTCTACCCCCTCTACCCTTCTTTCTTACCTGATTTCTCCTTCTGCCATTTTCATCCCTATCTGCCCTCTCTGTCTAGTAAGGAAGTTGCTTGGCTCTCTGGTGCAGCATGGGAAAGCACCATAAGAGCAACAGTAGTTCAACTATTCAGTAAGTGCCAGCTGTGTGACAGGTGTGAGTACCTGCAGGTGGGAGTAAGGCTTTAGTGCCTGGTCTGGCTTTGAACCACAATCCTCAGATCTTAGCCTCCTGAGAAGCTAGGATTATAGGTGTGAGCCACTGCACCTGGCTCTTTAAAATTTTTTTTGCCAGTCCTGGGGTTTACACTCAGGGCCTGAGCACTGTCCTTGGACTTTCTCAAGCCTAGAGCTCTACCACTTGAGCCACAGCACCACTTCCAGCTTTTTCTATATATGTGGTACTGAGGAATCATATCTGGGTATTTTTGCATGCTAGGCAAGCACTCTACCACTAGGCCACACTCCCTACAGGCAGAGGGCTTGCTTGGGTTGAGTCCTTTCTGCCTCCCACATCCATAGACACTTATGCACCCTGTCTGCTAGGCACCATCATTCCTATTTTCTCAGGTCAGGAAATTTGGCAGCAATAGAGACACTTCCTTATAGTCACTGAAGGGGGAAGTGGTTAAGGAGATTTCATCTGAGTTTTTACTGGTGTCTGAATTCAGGAAACAGACCTCAGGTGGCCAGGAGCAGGCCACAGGGAGGAGGAAGGATGGGGTGGGTGGCTGTAGTCTGTGCTGGCCAGAGACCAGCTGCAGGAGGGGTTGACAGTAGGCTAGAGCAAAGTGTGGTGGGTCCACAGAGGCTAGGTCCTCTTATGTTGTCACACATGTGTGTGTGTGTGTGTGTGTGTGTGTGTGTGTGTGTGTGTGTGTTGGTACTGGGGCTTGAACTTATGGTCTTATGTTCTTGCTTGGATTTTTCACTCAAGGCAAGGCTGGCACTCTGCCACATGAGCCACATTTCTACTTTCAGCTTTTTGCTGGTTAATTGGAGATAATCTTTTGGATTTATCTGCTTGGGCTGGATTTTCAGATCTCAGCTTAGACATTGGACCTGGTGGGTATGTACACCAGATCAATGTCAAGGCTCAGGCACTGGGGAGCCCACAGTGCTGGGCACAAGGCAGCATTGGCAGCAGTGGTGTTCAGGCCTCTGAAGAGGATCAGGTGGAAGAGAACTTGGCCTGCGGCTGGAGCTAGAGGGGAGGCTCAGAGGCTAGAATAGGAGGACTGCGTGGGCAGACATGAAGAGAGGGCGGGCAGGGCGAGACTGGACCTGGGGGTGGCTGAGAGTGTGGAGGTGGTGGTGCTGGGTGGGGCCTGGTGAGCAGCCCTGAATAAGGAAGGGTGGGCTGGAAAGGAAGAGCTGGGATAGGTGACTCCTTGGAAGGCCCAACTAGGGCTAGATGGGGGTCACCCCCTCAAGAACTGATGGAGTTTGAGGAGAAGAGGGAGAGGGCAAGTGGGGAAGAGGACAGGAAGGAGGGGAGATATGGAGAGGACAGGAAGGAGGGGGGATAGGGAGAGGACAGGGAGCAGGGGGGATAGGGAGAGGACAAGGAGCAGGGGGGATAGGGAGAGGACAGGGAACAGGGGGATAGGGAGAGGACAGGGAGCAGGGGGAATAGAGAGAGGACAGGGAGTAGGGGGGATAGGGAGAGGATGGAAGCAGATGTGGAATTGGAGGGTCTTTGTATTTCAAAAGTGCTCTGTAGTTGGGATTCCTTGAAGGCCTCCTGAAAGGAAATGCCAGCCAGGAGATGACTTGAAGGTGCCTGTGGGTTCTTTGGAGGCAGTCCAGAGGGTGTACAGAGAAGTGGGCAGTACAGTACTCTCACAAACCCAGGGCAGATAAGGCCCAAGCTGGCTCAACCTGTAATTTCCAAGAGAAGGAGAGTTTTCCAGGCCCTGGCATGGTTTCCAGGTGAGGGACCCGAGTTCCATTTCCTGATCCTTTTGGCTTTGGGGTCCACTTTAGGGGTCATCTCCTAAGCAGTGGATGGTCTATGATAGGTCTTGATGGAGATTAAGAGACCTGAGAGCACAGAGTAGTGAGCGAGTGGTCAGGGAGGCAGCAGATGAGTGTGCGGTTAGAGAGTCAGGAGGGGAGCCAGCAATCAGCAAACCCACTATGTGAGCGCCTTCGGTGTTACCCTGAGGGTCTTGGGAGCCAGTGACAGGTTTTAGGCAGCAGGGCTGGCTTCAGAGTCACAATCCTCCTGTCTCTGCCTCCTTAGTGCTGGGATTGTAAGTGAGAACCACTGTGCCTGGCTAGGCCTTTCCATTTAGAGAAGTCTACAGATTTCTGCAGGGAGGAGGACAGGGGTGCATGTTGAAGGTGGTGGCAGGCCTTGGGCATTCCATGAAGGTGTGGACGAGGAATTGGGATGAAGGTGAAGCACAAAGCACCAGGGCTTGGTGACAGCTTGGACTTAGGGTGACATTTCAGACTTAGGATGTAGAGAGCTTTGTGAGGGGAGGGGTGGAGAGTTTGGGCTCAGAATGGAGGAGGAGGCAGCAGTGCATCCACACAGAGCAGATACAATGCTCATCTGTGACTTCTTCACCATCTGTCCTCTGTCTCCTTCCAGGGGGATCCTGAGTGGGGCTGGGGGTAACTCAAACTCATACCTTACATCCTCTTGACTTTAGCATAAGGGGTCACCCTGGGAGGGGGAAGAGAAGAGAGAGAGAGAGAGAGAGAGAGAGAGAGAGAGAGAGAGAGAGAGAGAGAGAGAGAGAGAGAGAGAGAGAGAGAGAGAGAGATTCTATTCCATCCGAGGACCCAGACTGACTTGGGAGCTCTGGGAGATCCTTAGTAGTCTTGAATTGCTTTCCAGAACCTTCCTGAAGGCCTTCCCGCTGATGGGGGAGACACAGGAACGTGAGCGGGTCCTTACGCACTTCTCCCGCCGGTACTGCCAGTGCAACCCGGATGACAGCACCTCGGAAGGTAGGGAGGGCACCTGCCTGCTCTGTCCCCTTCTCCTGCCCACCACTTCATATACCTCTGTGTGGTATATAGTTGGTGCTCAGTGAGCGTGACTGAACATGGAATGGCAGTGAGAGCGCCCCAGATCCTGACCATTGCCTTGCCCCCCGGCCTGGGTGTCCTCTGTTCTAGAGCTTCTGCCCTAGGAGTGTTCACACTCCTGGGCCCTGGGTCACAGGCTCAGCCTTGGCATAATAGGGGTCCTGTGTGGAGAAGGCTGGGTCAGGGCCCTCTTAGGGGCAGAGTTTACAGGTGAACCTGAGGGGCAAGACCCTTAAGACTAATGCAAGGGCCTAGCCTGGGACCCAGAGCCTTGGTATGGGGGCAGAGCTAGATGTCTGGGCTAGAGCAGGCGCAGGGGAGTTAGATTCCCTCTGAGGGTCTGGGAGAGTTGAGTGGAGCGGCAGGGAGCATGATGTGAGCCGGGGCTCTGAGGTGCACTGGCAGGGGGCACCTTCCATCTCCACAGCTTCCAGGCCGGCTCTGCTGAGGGACGGGCGGGTGACTGGGGAGAGGGGGTGAGTGAGTGGGGTCCCTTCACTGAGGATGCCACCATCTCTGGTTTAGATGGGATCCACACGCTCACCTGTGCGCTGATGCTGCTCAACACGGACCTGCATGGACATGTGAGTTGGGGAGAAGGGACATGTCCTCCCACCGGCTCAACTGAGTCACGGGGATCCTTTGCCCAGTCCCCATGTGGAGACTTCTCACTCTGTGGCAGTGTTTCTTTTAGCAGATCAGAGAGCTGGGCATTCACTTCTGTCCTAGTTTTGTCCACGTGAGCCTGGCCTAGGTTCTGGTCCTCAAGCAGAAAAGTGAGAATGGTTGAACATGGGGCATTTAGTTGCCCCTTGTGTGGCCAAGGCCTTTATTGCAAAATGACTTGGAGTTTCTACCTTGCCTCACCTGCATACGCAAATGCAGCCATGATGAAATGCCATACCCCATGCAGGTAGTGGCAGGTGACCTTCAAGAGGCCTTGTCATTCACTTTGCCCTGCCAGTCCTGACTGTGAGACTGGTGGGTCCATGTCCCTGTCTGCCTTAAGGCTTCTGCAGCTCACTAACTCCGTCTTTTTTCCTTGGTTGCTGCGGGCCCCTCTGGGCTCTCCTGTCCTCCCTCCCTCAGGTGGTAAGTGCAGCTAGTGGTGTGCATGCCCTGTGTGCCCCCACCATCTCCATCCACCTTCTGTGTCCCCATCACACCATCCGGCCCCACTCACTGCCCCATCATTGTTCACCCTCGGCTGGCCAGAGCCCCTTCTGTTGTGTTGGGACATTTTAGCAACTCAGGAACCACTGTATTAACCAGGGAAGTCCCGGCAATGTGACGGAGGGTGGGATAACTCCACTTCACACCTTACCTTTGCTGCCACGTGGCAGCTATGCAACTCTGGGCAAACTACTGGCTCTCTCTTAGTCTCAGGGTTTACATCTGCTAGGCAGAGGTGGGGTGAGGTGTCATGATTTCCCCCATCGTATCTCAGGGAGGCTTGAGTGTGGTAATAGACATAACACCTGAATACTGCCTTCTAGTGAGGATTTTATTATGACTAGTATTGTTATAGGAGAATAACAATAGGACTCATTGTTGATATTAAAAATTAAGAATGGCCAGTCTTGAGTGCCCAGGCTGCTAGCTCTTCTACAGAAAGCCTGGGAGAGGAGGAGCAGCCTGGCCGGACTCATGGGTAGATGGGTATTGGCTCCAGGAGGGCTGAGTGTCCTAGCTAGGAAGAATAAACATATGACAACTTTGTCAGAGTCAGCTTTGGCCTCAGCCTGTGTGTGGAAGGGAGAGAAGACGTGGTGAGCACTTAGCTAGCAGACCCAGGACTGGTGGGCTTTAGCTGGCAATGGCCCCCACCTTAGTGCTGCAGCAGAGGAGGAGCGTTTAGGTGAGGAGCTGGTGGAACAGGCCTTCCACACTCTTGAAGCTTCTCCTTCCTGAGGGGAAGTTGCCCAACAACTGGGAGAAGGGTTCTGGGTCAGGTTCCCTGCATTTCTTCCCCTGGCCGCTGTGTGGTGGGAGGCGTGTTCTTACCTCAGTCACCAATGCTTCTCCACCATACAGTCCTGGTCCAAGAGCTTTAATGGAGACAGCACAGGCGGGTGCTTTGCCTGAGGCCTGGTATTGCCGGGACTGGGGGCCCTTCACAGGGTCCCGACCTGCTTCTGTTCCCCATGCTGCCTCTGCTTTCCACAGGGGTGGGGCATCTGGTGGAATGTGGCCACCTTAGGAATGTTGGTCCTGCCAGTGTTCCCAGAAAAAGCTCCAGGCAGAGAAGGAAGCAGGCAGGGGGCTTCAGAGGATGTGGATGCACCTGCCAGATGGGCATGGCCTGGATGTGGAGGAGGGAAGGGTTCCTGTGGGAGGATGTCCAGGCTGGAGGGTGGAGCCTCAGTGACCTGTCTCCAGAGTGCTTTCTGGGTTCCATGAACAAGACAGGAAAAGGAAGCCTGCCTCAGAGCCCCTTCTAGTCAGGACAGGTGGGTTACAAGCAGTGGACATGATGGAATAAAAAGGTATGCTGGAGGTTGGACTGGGGAGGGAGAGCACAGAAGGCCTTCCGAGTGGAGCCAGATACCTGGAGCACAGGGAGGAGCCACAGACAGAAAGACCTAGGACGACCTGGTCCAGGTAAAGGGGCCAGAAAGGCTGATTTCCATCTTTGACTATCATGAATAGGACTGCTATGAACATCCACATACAAGTTTATATCCCGACACCTGTTTCTAGTTCTGTTGGGGCTATACCTACGAGTGGGCTTGCTGGATTGTAGTTATGATATTTATGTGACTTCCAAGTGTTACTTTTGTGCCACTTCTAGGACTTGATCTCAGGACTGGGCCCTTTCCTTGCGCTTTTTCTACTCCAGGCTAGTGCACTACCACTTGAGCCATACTCCATGTCTGGTTCTTTGGTGGTTAATTGCCTGGGCTGGCTTCAAACCTCAATTCTTAGATCTCAGCCTCCTGAATAGCTATGATTACAGGTGTGAAGCATCAAAGTTCAGCTTAAGTTTTACTCTTTTTTTTTTTTTTTGGTACTGGTCCTGGGGTTTGTATTCAGGGCATAGAAGCTGTCCCATCTTTTTTGGTTAAAACTAGCACTCCACCACCTGAGTCACAATTCTCATTTCTGGCTTTTTGGGGCCTAATTGGAGATGAATCTCGTGGCCTTTCTTGCCCAGGCTGGCTTTAAACCACAATTCTCAGACATTAGTCTCGTGAGTAGTTAGGATTATAGGCGTGAGCCACTGTACTCAGCCCAAGTTTTACTTTTTGAGAGTCCACAAAACTTTTCCCAAGGTGGCTGTTAGTTTGAGTCCAGATGGGAGATGAGTGATGGTGGCATGGCTGGCAAGGAGGTCTGATGGTGAATGGCACAGGACCTGCTGATGGCATCGGCTGCATGAAGGACATACGGGAACAATGTGGCATCTGGCTGCCAGGTGTTATCACTCTCCAGAGGTGGGAAGAGACTTCTGGGTGTAAGGAAGAAAGTTCTAGAGGAGCAGGAGAGATGAGACTCAAGTCTCATTTGTGACATGTTGTGTTGGGGATGTAACACAGGGCCCCAAGGTGGCATCGGGATCAATGAGTGTGGAAGCTAGGGAGGTGTGTGTGTCACTGTCATACTGATGGAACGTAAAGACATGGGATTGTATGAGTGTCTGGGGAGAGAGGCAGGCTGATGGCCAAGTCGTGGGGCCTGGCTTTAAACAGAAGAGCAGGAGAGGAAGATGAGGAAATTCAGGAGAGAGAGGTGGGGGGAGGGGGGAAGTATGTGAGGAAGAAGGGAGGGATTGACAATGGGGAAGCAGAGTTGAAGAGAGAACATGATGTGTGTGTTTCGGGGTGTTGAGGTTTAAGAGAAAAGAGCAGAGGTGTGGGTCATGTTGGAGAATGGCAAGCAAACCTATTAGGGAAGTGTAACAGTGTTGTCAGGACATCTAATGCCCATCTCATCATGAATATAAGACTGGATTAGTTAACATGACGATGTGTTCTTCCCCAAGTTTCTACCTCTGGTTGGACTTGGATGCAGTCACAGTGTAGGAAACTAGTTAGGTATTTTTTTTTAAAATCAGGGTAAGCATTTTCTTTTTTAAAGTTGTTATTATAAAGGTGATGAACAGAGGGGTTACAGTTACATAAGTCAGGTAAAGAGTACATTTCTTAGCCGGGCGCACTGGCTCACACCTGTAATACTAGCTGCTCGGGAGGCTGAGATCTGAGGATTGTGTTTCAAAGCCAGCCCGGGCACTAAAAAGTCTGTGAGACTCTTATCTTCAATTAACCACTAGAAAACTGGAAGTGACGCTGTGGCTCAAGGGTAGAGCGCAAGGACAGTGCTCAGGCCCTTAGTTCAAGCCCCAGGACTGGCAAAAAAAAAACCTGCCCCAGGGCCAGGAGTTTTGCCTAGTGGTTAAAGTGCTTGCCTAGCATGCATGAAGACCCGGGTTTGATTCCTTGGTACCACATACATAGATAAAAGCCAGAAGTGGTGCTGAGGCTCAATTGGTAGAGCTCTAGCCTTGAGAAAGTCCAAGGACAGGGCTCAGGCCCTGAGCTCAAGCCCAGGACTGGCAAAAAAAAAAAGAAAAAAAAAACCCGCCCAAACCACACGAAACAAACCAACAAATAGGAACAACGAAACAAAAAAAAAATTCTTGTTTCCATTTCCTGGATTTTATTTTGATAAATACTACTTTGTATGATTGGCATTGCACCTTATGTTCCTCCCTGAAGAGTAACCTCATATGCTCTCACTGTCTGAATGCCTAGAGTCTGTATCATTTATCATGTGCGGCAGGTGTTTTCTAGGCAAATATGTCAGAAGCGAAAAGGAAACAGCTTCCGAGAAGTGGTTTAATGATGGAGTCTGGACTTGAAAGAGGGTCAAAATGACAGTGGGACACTTGATCTCAACAGAGTATCAAGGACTGTGGGGTGAGTGCTCTAGAGGGGACTGAGCTGGCAGGATGGGATATGAGTCGGGAGAGTGCACTTCACATGTTGGAGGTGGTAGATCTTGGGTATCAGATCAGTGAAGGATCCTGGAATGAGTTGGAAGGCTAGAATGTCAGAGAAATGATGATTTTCAACCTCCAAACTGGAGAAGATGGCAGTTTGGGTCAGAGCTGGAGTAAGGATGAGGAGAGAGATATTCAAGTATTTTGGGCTGGACCTGGTAGTGGAAGGCTGGTAAGCCCAGCTACTTGCAGACACAGGAGGCTTGCGAGTTTGAGCCCAGCCTGAGCAATGTGGGACTCTATCTGTGGGTGTGGCTCAAGTGGTAGAGTGCTTGTCTATTACAAGCAAGGTCCTGAGTTCAATCCTCAGGAGTAGAACTAGCAAGGAGCAGGCAGAGAGATAGGGTGGTGGGTAGGAGAGTCTGAGCTCAATCAAGGGTGGGCTACTTTTTGGAAACAACTTGATTTATCTTAGCCTGTGGGTTGCTTGAAGAACAGCTGTGGACTCGCTGGTGGGATGGGGTGGCAGCAGGAAGGGGCAGGGTGATACAAGACTTGAAAAACAGATGCAGGGGTTTGGCTGCTGTCACGAGGCTGTTCTCAGATATGACAGAGCTTCACACGAGAATGTTAAGGGGTATCCAGGGTAATCAGGGTTTACTTAGGATTTGTGTATGTTTCCTGCCCAGAGGACAGCTGCTTTCTTCATGCCTGGCCTCTCATCATCATTCTGAGATGAGCCTTAAATAGGCTAGACTTGTTCTGACTTCTGGGCTTCTTGTGGAGGTCATGCAGGACCTGTGGGAAAGGGCTGGCTTCTCTAGGTTTGAAGACACCAACCGAGTTCCACTCCCTGGGTGATGGCCAGGGTGGCACTCCAGCCCCACCAGCCTCCACATTGGCAGGAAGATGGGGTTAAGGAGATGATCAGCTAGCCCGAGAGCCACTGGCCAGCCCTGGGGTAGAACTGTAAGTCAGATGGATTGTAACTTGTTTTTGCGAGGAGACAGAAGTGGTGAGAAGAGTGCAAAGGCTCTGGGCGTCCTCGGAAACTCTGCTGACCCAAGAGGAAACGGGTGGGAAGAAGAAATGGGAGCTCAGAGGTCCTAAATCACATGGCTTTGTGGACTTTGAATGACTGGAATACATGTGTTCTATCCCTGCTCCCCCAACACAAAGCTTTTTGCCCTGTTTTCATATATATACATATATATATATAATGTGTGTGTGTATATATATATATATATATATATTATCCATCATGGGTGGGGCTTGAACTCAGAACCTGTCAAGTCTGTAAACTCAGGCTTAAATTCAGTTTTTGTGCTCAAGGCTATGCTCTACCACTTTGAGCCACATCTCCACTTTCAGTTTTCTGGTGCTTAATTATTGGAGATAAGAGTCCCATGGACTTTTCTGCCCAGGTTGGCTTCTAACCATGATCCTTAGGTCTTAGCCTTCTGAGTTGCTAGGATTATAGGCATGAGCCACCAGTGCCCGGTTATTATTACTATATTTTAAAGCAGATAACTTACTTAGTGTGATTTCACTTTGCAATGTGTTGACTCTTGCTTTTGAGTCTAGAGAGTCAGTCAATGTCAATAAACATTTCTTGCAGACTTGGAAAGAAGCCAGATGTATAGCTGTTGGTATTCTACATGTGTCAATATCCATTTTAAATCATATGATTTAATGACATTAAGAACATCAATCACATCTGATCATCCACTACTAACTAGTACTGGCACTTTTTCTTCTCCTCAAAAAGAAACCTGGCACCCACCAGCACTGTCTCCCCATCACTTCCTTTGCTTTGCCCATGACAGTTGCTGATCTGCTTTTTTGACTCATATAGTATCTACCCTTCTGTGTCTGGCTTATTTCACTGGACGTATACTCAAGGTGAATCCATCTGGATGTAGCATGTATCATTACCTCCTCTTTTATCACCAAATACTATTCTATTGCATGTATATAACACATACAGCATATATGGATGTAGTGCATATGTGGGCTATTTTTTTCCCCTCTCTTCTCTTTCATACTACAGGGGTTTGAGTTTAGGATCTTACACTTGCTAGGCAGGGCACTCTACCACTCGTGTCATGCTGCCAGTCCTTTTCATGTTAGGCCTTTCTTTATGGCCCTGCTGACCATTCTATTTGTGCTTTCTCCATGTCACTGGGATGACAGCTGCATACCACCATGCCTAGCCATTGCTTGAGATTAGGTCTCATGACATTTTATGCCTCACGTCTCAATCTTCCCATCTCTGTGTCCCAAGTAGTTAGGATTATAAGGCTTGAGCCATCACACCTAGCTGTTTCCACCTTTTAGTTATTATGAACAGGATGCTATGAAAATTTGCACAAGTTTTTGCCCAAACATCTGTTTTATTGAAAACTTTTGGGTGTATACCTAGAGAGGATTCCCTGGTCAAGTTATAATTATAGGCTTAAGTTTGTGAGGAACTTCAAAGTGTGGACTAGTTTACTTTTATTTCCCTGTAGGATCTCTGTATGTAACTTAGTCTAGTTACATACATACTCTTGATCTCCGCCTTAGCTTCCCAAGTGATAGGGTTATAGGCATGTGCCACCTTGCCTGTCATCATTTGCCTATTATTATTATTATTATTATTATTTTTGCCAGTCTTGGGCTTGAGCTCAGGGCCTGAGCGCTGTCCTTGGACTTTCTCAAGGCTAGAGCTCTACCACTTGAGCCTCAGCACCACTTCCAGCTTTTTTCTATGTATGTGGTACCAAGGAATTGAACCTGAGTCATTGTGCATGCTAGGCAAGCATGCTACCCCTAGGCCAAACTCCCGGCCCTGTTTTTTATATTTTTTTAATTTTCTTTCTTCCTTTCTTTCTTTCTTCCTTCCTTTCTTTCTTTCTTTCTTTCTTTCTTTCTTTCTTTCTTTCTTTCTTCCTTCCTTCCTTCCTTCCTTCCTTCCTTCCTTCCTTCCTTTCCTTTTTGGACATCCTGAGGCTTGAATTCAGGTCCTGGGTGCTATCTCTTTGAGTTTTTTTTTTTTTGCTCAATGCTAGGGTTCCACTTCTGACTTTCTTTTGTAGTTTATTGAACATAAGAGTTCCACACACTTTCCTGCCTGGCCTAGCACCAAACCACAGTCCTCAGATCCCAGCCTTCTGAGTAGGTAGGATTATAGATGGTGAACCACTAGTGTTTGACTTCTTTATTTTACTAATCTTTTATAGTTTTGAGCATGCAAATATTTCACCTATTTGGTTAAATGTTTTACTTAATTTATTCTTTTTGATACTATTGTATTTGGACTTTTTTTCAGTTTTCCTTTTTGATTTCTCATTGCTAGTATGTAGAAATACAATTTTTTTTTCCAGTCCTGGGCTTGAGCTCAGGGCTTGAGCACTGTCCTTGGTTTTTCTCAATGCTAGAACCCTACCACTTGAGCCACAGCACCACTCCCGACATTTTTCTATGTATATGGTGCCGAGGAATCCGGCATGCTAGGCAAGCACTCTACCACTAAGCCAAACTCCTGGCCCTGAAATCATTACTTTTAAATTTTTTTGTGGTTTCTTTAGGATTTTTGCTGTATAAATTCATGTCATCTGCGACTAGAGATAATCTTACTTGCGCCTTTCTAATTTGGGTGCTTTGCTTATTTTTCTTGTCTAATGGCTTGTGCTAGGATTCTCAGTGCAATGCTGAATAGAAATGGAACAGGCACATCCCTTTGTTCCTGATGTTAGGAACACTCACTGCTGAGTATGATTTCAGCTGCGGGCTTTTCGTATACGCCTTCAGTCATTTAAAGAATTTTTTTTCCATTGCTAGTTTGGTGGATATTTTGGATGGTCAAATGCATTTTCTACAACAAATGGAATAATAATCTACCTTCCCCTTTCATTCTGTGTATTGCGTTGATAGAGTTTTATTTATTGAATCACCTTTACATTCTGAAAGTATAATCTACTTGGCCACATGGCCTTATCCTTTAAATTTCCTATTGGCTTGGTTTGCTGGTATTTTCTTTTTTTGTTGGTTATAGGATTTGAACTCTGGACCTGGGCTCTGTCCCTGAGCTCTTCAGCTCAAGGCTACCGCCCTACCCCTTGAGCCACAGTGCCATTTCTGGTTTTCTGGTGGTTAATTGGAGACAAGAGTCTCACAGACTTTCCTGCCCAGGATGCCTCTGAACCACAATCCCCAGATGTCAGCCTCCTGAGTAGCAAGGATTACAGGCATGAGCCTTTGATGGTATTTTTTTTTGGCCATTCTTGGGACTTGAACTCAGGGCCTGGGTACTGTTTTTGGGCTAGCACTCTACCACTGGAGCCACAGCACCACTTCCAGCTTTTTTTCTGTGTATGTGGTACCAAGGAATTGAACCCAGGGCTTTGTTCATGCTAGATGAGCACTCTACTACTAGACTATGCTCCCAGCCCCTGAAAGGGATATTTTACATTTATATTTATAAGATTAGTGACCTACAATTTTCTTCCCTTGTGATATTTTTGTCTAGCATTGCTGTCCTTGTGGAGTGAGTTGGAAAGCAGTCCTTCCTCTTACATTTTTTTAAAGAAGATTTTGAAAGGATTGGTGTTAATTTTTCTTAAAATGTTTTGGTGGTACTAAAGTTTGAAGTCAGAGCCTTGGGCTTGTTAGGAAGGTACTCTATCACTTGAATAATACTCATAATTCTTTTTGTTTTAAAATTTTCTAGTCCTTGGGCTTGAACTCAGAGCCTGAGCACTGTCCTTGGGCTTTCTCAAGGTTAGCACTCTAATCACTTGAGCCACAGTACCACTTCTGGCTTTTTTCTATGTGTGTGGTATCAAGGAATCAAACCTGGGTCTCTATGCATGCTAGGCAAGCACTCTACCACTAGGCCAAAATCTTGGCCCTCATAATTCTTTTTGTGTTATCTATTTATCTATCTATCTACTACCTATTTATAGATTTTGTTATTCATAGGGCTTGAACTCAGATCCTGGGTGCTGTCCCTGTACTTTTTTGCTCAAGGCTAGCACTCTACCACTTTGAGCTACTGCTCCACTTCCAGTTTTCTGATGGTAAATTGGAGATAAGAGTCTCCAGACTTTTTGGCCATGATGTCCTTGAACCAAGATTCTCAGATCTTAGACTCCTGAGTAGCTAGGGCCATAGGTGTGAGCCACCAGCACCCAGCTGCTTTAGTTATTATTATTATTATTATTATTATTATTATTATTATTATTTTGTGTGTCATGGGGCTTGAATTGTTAGTCGGGGTGCTGTCCCTGAGCTCTTCAGATCAAGGCCTATCCCTTGAGCCAAGGCCCTTCTTCCCATTTTCTAGTGATTAATTGGAGATAAGAGTCTCACATTCCCTTTTTTTTTTTTTTTGGCCAGTCCTGGGTTTGAGCTCAGGACTTGAGCACTGTCCTTGGACTTTCTCAAAGGCTAGAGCTCTATCACATGAGCCTCAGCACCACTTCTGGCTTTTTTTTTCCCTATGTATATGTTACTGAGGAATCGAACCCGGGTCTTTGTGCAAGCTAGGCAAGCACTCTACCACTAGGCCAAACTCCTGGCCCCAAGTCTCACATTTTTTAGTGCCTGGGCTAGCTTTGAACTGCAATCCTCAGATCTCAGCCTCCTAAGTAGCTAGGATTACAGGCATGAGCTGCAGCTACGCGGGGTTGCTTTAGTGGTTGGTTTTTTTTTTTTTTTTTTTTTTTTTTGGTTGTGGGACTTGAATTGTGGGCCTGGGCATTTGCTTTAGTTATTTTTGAGATAGGATCTTATGTTTAAGTTAGGGCTGACCTGAACCATAATCCTTTTATTTGTTTCCTGAGTAACTGGTATGACAAGTGCATGCTACTGTGCCTAACATTTTATTAGCTGAGATGAGGGTCTTATCAACTTTTGCCATGTCTGGCCTTGAACTGTAAGCCTCCTGATCTCTGTTTCCTAAGCAGCTACGATTATAAGCATGAGTCACTATGTCTGGCTTCTTTAAATGTTCGTTAAAATTCACCAAAGACATCATCTGTCTTTGACTTTTCCCTGTGAAGTTTTAAATTACTGATTTAATCCTTACTTTTACTTGTTACAAGTCTTTTAAGGTTTTCTAGTCCTGCAGCAGCTCTAGTCTGTAATCCTCGCTACTTCGGTGGTAGTTATCAAGGGACTTCAGTTTAAAGCCAGCCCATGCAAAAAGAAGTTTATGAGACTCCATCTCAACCAATGGCTAAGTGCAGTGGCTCATGTCTATTATGCCAGCTTTCTGGTAAGCACAATTGTTGGAAGCAATGGCAGCACCGATCATCAAAGGGCCATGAAGAGACACAAATGGGAGGATCATAGCTTTGGCTAGTTCACACATAAAGTGAGACCCTAATTCAAAAGTAGTCAATGCATGGGGCCGGGAGTTTGGCCTAGTGGTAGAGTGCTTGCTTAGCATGCACAAAGACCTGGGTTCGATTCCTCAGTACCACATACGTAGCAAAAAGCCGGAAGTGGTGCTGAGGCTCAAGTGGTAGAGTGCTAGCCTTGAGAAAGTCCAAGGACAGTGCTCAGGCCCTGAGCCCAAGCCCAGGACTGGCAAAAAAAAAAAAAAAGTAGTCAATGCAAAAAGGGACCAGAGGCATGGCACGAGCAGTAGAGCACTTGGTTAGCAAGAATAAGGGTGTAAATTCAATCCCTACTATGTCCACCAAAAAAGTGCCTACCTACATCATTGTTTTCCTAAATAATTTCTGTGGTGTGTAGATATCCTACACAATATTAACAGAATGCCTTTGCTAAAATGATATCAACATCAATAAATTTGAGGATCTGAACATGAAATTCTCTTCTTGCAGAATCCCCAAACTCTAGAATGTATAAATAAATGTATAGATAGAATATATAAATCAATTTATTTGATTAGGATATTCTTTTTTGAGCTGGGCACCAGTGGTTCATATCTGTAATCATAGCTTCTCAGAAGGCTGGGATCTGAGGATCATGGCTTGAAATCACCTCTTCTCCAATTAGTGCACACACACAAAATTAGAAGTGGAGCTATGGCTCAAATGGCAGAGTGCTACCTTAAGCATAGAAATTCAGGGACAGCACCCAGGCTCTGAGTTCAAGCCTCAGTATTGGCACAAAAAAATGCTTTTTTTGAAGCTGGATTGGAGTTATAATTCACATGGTAGAGTGCCAGCCAAGTAAGCAAACTAATCAAATGCAAGACCCTGAGTTCAAACCCTAATACTGGCATGTCTGTAGGCATGGACACACATTTGTTTATTTACACATGTATATTATTTATTTATTCCTTCATTTATTTTTGAAAGACTACTTACTTCTATCTTATGAGATACCAGGATTCTGCAGTTAAATTGAGGGAATACTGCCCGTGGCAAACCCCAATTCACAAAACGTCCCAAAGAGGAGGGCCAGCTAGTGCTGCCTTACATGTGAGGAATCAGGAGAATCTCAAAGTGTGACTCTCAGGGGCCAGGAGCGTCACCTAGTGGTAGTGTGCTTGCTAGCATGCATGAAGCCCTGGGTTTGATTTTTTGGTATCACATACACAGAAAAAGCCAGAAATGGTACTGTGGCTCAAGTAGTAGAGCACTAGCCTTGAGAAAGCCCAAGGACAGTGCGCAGGCCCTGAGTTCAAGACCCAGGACTTGCCAAAAAAAAAGAAAAGAAAAGAAAAAAGGGAAAATGTGACTCCCGGGTCATGGGTTTGGAGGCTTCAGGCTCTTCCACTACTCAGTGGTTAATCAAAGGGCAAAATTTGGGACCACAGTTCTTGGTGCTTCCAGGGGTGAAGGTTTTTCTTTCTGTGAGCTCAGTACAGCGTGGGGCACCCTATGTGTTGCTGGAAACTGATATTTGGTTTCATCAGACCAAACTCTCCTTGATTTTACCTCTTGGAGGTCTTGCTGCCCTTCTGTGCAGGTGAGAGGGTGAGGCGGTTGTGGCAGAATACACAGAGCTTCGGCTCAGGAACCGAGAGGTCTGGGTTCAAGTCCTGGTGCTGAGTGACCTTGGGAGAGTTAACCCTGGAGAAGCGGGTGAGCGTGTGGACTTTGACACCAGACACACTTGGCCTTTCCACGTCCTTGCTGTGTGATCATAGGCACATCAGTCACCCCACTGCACCCTGTTTCCTAACCCTGTGGGGAGAAGGAAATAAGATAATGCATGTCATGCACAAGGTCTGGAAGAAAGCAGGCAGCTGGCAAATGTCATCTACTCTAGTGGCTCTTGTATCTGGGTTCGAAGAGAACCCTAACCTTTCACTGATGCTTGACAATTAGGTAGCATCTTGAATGTGTAGGAGAGTTCTGAAAACTCCTAAAGACAAAGGAAGATTCAGAGCGTTTTCCTCTTATTACTGTTCTTGATGCTGCCTTATTTCCTCTGAATGGGCAGGGCAGGGTGTGAAGACCATCCCAGACTCCTTCCAGACTCTAAGGCAGAACCCTTTCTCCATTACAGAACATTGGCAAGAAGATGTCCTGCCAGCAATTCATTGCCAACTTGGACCAGCTAAATGATGGCCAAGACTTTGCCAAAGACCTGCTGAAGGTATTGTCTATTACGGATCCCCAGGCTCCCAGCTCTGTCCTAAGTGGGTATAGGGAAGTCTCTGCTCCTACTAAATCTTAATGTTCCAGGCTCTTAAGCTGGGGGCAAGACTACCAGGACCTTGGGGTAGAGTCAGAGACCATCTAGCTCAATAGTTGACTGTCCTGAGGCTTTGTGACATTGGTGTTAGATGCCCCAGTTGTCACCATTGTCTTCACAGTAATCATCATCACTGCTACCAATGTCACAGCTGTCCCTCATCACCACCTCCTTTACCTTTACCACCACCATCACCACCATTCATCCCTCTGATATCATCAGGTATTAAAGGAAACAAAGTTTCATTGGAAGGCCAGAGTAGAGTTTTGGCTTTTCCAACTTTGTCAGTTCTACACCTTGGAGAAAGAAGAGAACAAAATATCTTTGGAGGGGGAAAATCATTAATTCATTTTTAGATAGTTGATCTTAACAATATGATGGTGCCAGGAGGGGAATTGAATTGAGTCTAGAGATAAATTTTTATTATGTGGCAATTAAAAATAAAGTTGAAAAAGAGAATGTGATCTCCTCTCTTTTCTTGCTATAATTACTTTCCCCACCATCCAGAAGCACTTTTACAAACATACTCAAGAGATCAAATCATCACCCATCTATTCACGTCTTGCCATTTACTAATTTCCTACCTATTATTATTTCATTCACTCATTTTCATTTGCATGCATTCTCAGGAGAAAACTCTTAATAACTTTCTTACTCAAATACCTACACATTCCTCCATCACTTGTACATTTACCTCAAAACACTCATAAATCACTGATTCACCCACCTCTTATCTATCATCCATCCATCCATCCATCCATCCATCCCATCCATCCATCCTTCCTTTCAACCATCCATTCACCCTAGTGAGAATTTATAGTACGCTAAGTTCTAGACCGTGCATTGGAGATTCAGTGGCAAACGTGACAGACAACTCTTGGCCTTATGAAGTTTAGTCTC
This sequence comes from Megascapheus bottae, assembly GCF_031878675.1. Lineage (NCBI taxonomy): Eukaryota > Metazoa > Chordata > Mammalia > Rodentia > Geomyidae > Megascapheus > Megascapheus bottae. The sequence goes on along the minus strand of NC_143512.1, from coordinate 13,328,595 downwards.
CTGGGGTGGGGGCAGACAATAAATGACAATATCATTCATCCATACATTCGGCCATCCACTCATTTATCCATCAAATCAACCAGTATGAATCACTTTGCCCCATTAGCTGTAAGGGAACGATGCTCCCTTACTACACCTTACTGAGGTAGTGGAGAGTTCTTTGAATCTCGGACTGAATTCCTCACTCTGTCCCCCTCTCCCAGACCCTGTATAACTCCATCAAGAATGAAAAGCTGGAATGGGCCATGTGAGTATGCCTAAGGGGCAGGTATGGGGAGACTGAGTCCCTGGGAGAGGGAGTGGCTGGGAATTCTGATTAGTCACTCTGACCACTCTCCATGGTGCTGATTTCTCCCGACCCAAGTCCTTGAGCACCCCTGACCAGCTGGCCAGTTCAACTCATGGTAGAATTCACCTTGAGCTAATTTTCTAACTTGATTGAAAGTGTTTCATTTAAGAGTAGGGTTTCGGGTGTGAACAAAAAAATTCTACAAAGAGCTTAGGGCTCTGAGTTCAAGCCCCAGTCATCAGACACAAAAAAGTTTTTACATTGCTATGAAATGGATTGAACTGTGGACTTAGTTCTAAGATGTCCATTGCTGGTTTTCTCTTCTTTTCCTTCTCCTCTTCCTCTTCCTCTTCCTTCTCTTTATTCTCCTCCTCCTTCTCCTCCCCTACCCCGCCTCCGTGTGTGTGTGCTAGCACACTCGCATGTGTCTGTGTGTGATGGTACTGGGGCTTAAATTCAGGGCTTAGGTGCTGTCCCTAAGATTTTGTTTTCTTGCTCAAGGTTGGCACTCTACCACTTGAGCTGCAGCTCCACTTTGGGGCTTTTTAAGTGACTAATTGGAAATAAGAATCTCATAATCTTTTCTGTCTGGGCTGGTTGTGAACCATGATTCTCATAGCTTCCTGCGTAGCTAGGATTCTAGGTACGAGCCTCCAGTGTCCAGCCCATTGCTAGTTTCTATGCTGACATTCCTGCCAAAACACAATAACTCCAATTCTTTCCTTTTCTGTGGTGGGGGAGATGGACATAGTAGACGCAGGCCTTCCTGTCACCCCGAGAATATGAACATGTTTAGGTTGTGTCAGTGGGGAGAGGTTATTGGGTCCTGACTTCTTCTCTTGTGAGCAGCCAGTTGGGAAGAAAGATGGCAATCTTATTGGTTGGAGAGGCTAATAGAGATTCTGGGGAAGTCCTTTTTTCCTGTGCTTCTGAAGCTGGCATAAGCCCGGGTTAAGGGACTCCAGTCCTAGGGAGTTGAGCTGATGCTCTTCCCTGGGGCTGTCATGGCAGGCCTGGATCTCTGCCAGTTTCTTGGCTTGGTTTGATCAGTGGCTTTTGTCTACCATGGCTCAGCCCTCCTTGGCCTGGGTTCTTAGTGTTGGAAAGAGGAGAAGAAAGGCATGGAGATAGTGAAATCTCTAACTTTGTGAGGAATATCTTAGAGGTCCTAACTTAAAGATCAGAGGTTAAGGATCAGCGATCTGGATCTGTGGTGTGCAATCTCCGGAGTTCAGCCTCTCAGTAGCTGTCCCTCTCCTCTGACCCTGGCATCCAGGGGGTGTTGGGTGGGATGTGGGGCTGAGGCCTCTCTGGAGGTGGTGCTTAAGGCCTGGTACCTTCCTAGAGATGAGGATGAGCTGAGGAAATCCCTGTCTGAGCTGGTGGATGACAAGTTTGGAACAGGCACGAAAAAAGTGACACGGATCCTGGATGGTGGAAACCCCTTCCTGGATGTCCCACAGGCTCTCAGTGCCACCACCTACAAGCATGGCGTGCTGACCCGGAAGACTCACGCTGACATGGATGGCAAGAGGAGTGGGTGTCAGGCTGGGAAAGGTGGAGTGGGAGGGAGGGATGCTCACACAGGGAGGCCCACCCCTCGGCCACTCCTTTGGGGATGTACACCTGGGTGAACGTGGCTGGGGGAAGGCCAGACAGGGGAGGGAAGGCCGGAGATAATGGAGTGGGTGGCAGACACAATCCCCATGTCTCTCTCCTCAGCTCCCCGCGGGAGGCGTGGCTGGAAGAAATTCTATGCTGTGCTCAAAGGGACTATCTTGTATCTGCAGAAGGTGAGAGACTGCCCCCTAGAGTTTGTGTGTGTATGTGTGTGTGCTCATCCTGAAGCCTAGGTGCTTTCCTGAGGTCTGCTTGTTTATTTATTTCTCAAGGCTAGCACTTTATCACTCAAGCTACTGCTCCACTTCTGGCTTTTTGGTGATGAATTCTTGTGCCTGAACTGACTGTAATACACCATCCTCAGATCTCAGCTTCCTAAGTCGCTAGGATTACAGGTGTGAGCTACTAGTTCCCAGCCTGTCCCAGAATTCTTAGCAAGGAAATGTCAGCTCAGTCTTGCCCAGCTCAACTTGGCGGTTGCTCAGACCTGCTGGGAAGGGCCTAGGGGCCAGAGTCCTACTTGGGCTCACGGAGGGGTCTGAAGCTTGGCCGGGGAGGGCGTGTGCAATGCTCAGGGGCTCAGTGTGTACCCAGCATCAGGCATCTGGGGCGGCCTGGGTGCACAGGAGGGGATTTGGAGAGATTTTTTTTTCTCTTTTTTGGTCTGGGATTTGAACTCTTTTCCTTATGATCTTCTTACCTTCACTTCTTGTTTGAATAACTTGGAGTACAGGCATGTGCCACTACAGCTGGCTTTTCATGTTCTTCACTTTTTATCCACTGGGCCTCCAACTACAATCCTCCTATTTCTTTTTTTTTTAAATTTTTTTTTTGCCAGTCCTGGGCTTGAGCTCAGGGCCTGAGCATTGTCCTTGGACTTTCTCAAGGCTAGAGCTCTACCACTTGAGCCTCAGCACCAATTCTGGCTTTTTTTTTCCTGTGTATGTGGTACCGAGGAATTGAACCCAGGTCTTTGTGCATGCTAGGCAAGCACTTTAACCACTAGGCCAAACTCCCGGCCCCACAATCCTCCTATTTCTATCACTCAAGGTTAGCTGATATGAATCATCTTACCTAGTTGGAATGAACACCTCCCTCTTCCCCCAAGACTGGACCCAAACTTGGTATCTGATGATGTTGCTCATTGGCCGAAGCCACACCTCCAGCCCCCGGAGTGTTTCTTACTGGAGTAGGATGTGAGTTGGTGCATCACGATGACAGAACAACTCCTCTTCCCCACCCTCCAGGATGAATACAGACCTGACAAAGCCCTGTCCGAGGGTGACTTGAAAAATGCCATTCGTGTACATCATGCGCTGGCCACTAGGGCTTCTGACTACAGCAAGAAGTCCAATGTGCTTAAGCTGAAGACAGCCGACTGGAGGGTCTTCCTCTTCCAGGCACCGTAAGTAGGTGCTGAGCCTTTTGTTGCCACATGGGCTCGAGGCCTGCGGCATCAGCCTGCACATGTTTTCTCCTGGTACCTCAGGCTGGACACCTCCACTTGCCGTTTGCATCAGCCTCAGTGTTTGGGGGTCTGCCTCACGTAGACCAACAGGTCCTCCGAAGCAATGGTTCTCACAGTGTGGTACCCTTAGTGTCCTCTGAAACTGGTCCCAACTTTGGCCCTCTGAATCAGAAATCTGGCTGTGCTTTCCCAAGGCTAGTGGGAGTGGCTAAGGTCCCTGAAATATGGGGTAACAGAAACTGTCTAAGTCATCCTTGATTAAATATTAGGGCTAAATGGAAAAGAGCTCTTAAATTGACCTAGAAAGGCTGCCCTCCAGCTGCACCCCATATTTCTGAAATTGGGGATTTCACATCTCACATGAGCTTTAAGGGAAGACTAGTAGGTGGTGCCTAAGTGCTGGTAGGTGTGAGGGCAGGACAGCAGGGTCTGTGACTTACCCCCCCCCGCCCCCCCTCCCCTCCCGGCTTCTAATGCATTCTTGAGCCCTAAGGTCTTTTGTCTAGACTTGATCAGGGTGATTTCTGCAGGAAGATTCTAGACTTTCTGGGACCTGGCCAGAAGGGGAGCTCCCCACAGCTCGGCTAGGCTTAATCAGTCACTCACTTATTCTTCCTCCTTCCTTTCTCATTCATATACTGCTCCCATAGCCAGGTTTGATCCTGGGCATGAGGGGTGGTAGGGGGTGGGGAGTGGCTAGGGAGTTCTGTTGTGAGAAGCCAGCACCCTTGCCTTTCCTCCACTGTCCCCAGAAGCAAGGAAGAAATGCTTTCTTGGATCCTGAGGATCAATCTGGTAGCTGCCATCTTCTCAGCCCCAGCTTTCCCAGCAGCTGTCAGCTCCATGAAGAAGTTCTGTCGGCCCCTGCTGCCCTCCTGCACCACTCGCCTTTGCCAGGTACAAGTCCTGAGGTCACGATGCCACCTTCCCAGGTGTATGCCCCGACCCAGCTCTCTCTCCAATCTCAGCCCAGCTTCTTCTCTAGAGCCTAGTCCTGGGCTGGGGGCAGATGCTTCCCCAAATTCTGCCACACCTCATTCCCATTGTAGATGGGAAGACTGAACCCGCACACCACACACCATGCCCCACACAGACGCCTGGCTGTGCTATTGAGGGCAGCATGGGCAAGCGTCTCTGCCAATGGCGACGCATGTCTGTGGGACTCTGGTATTGAGTGTTGGGCATGGATTTGAGAGGAGGTATGTATTAGGGAGCTGGGCAGAGGTGAGATTTGGCTCACTTTACATTCAGTGCTTTCTTCAAAAAGTATTGCTACAGCCAGGCGTGATGGCTCACGCCTGTAATCCTAGCTGCTCAGGAGGCTGAGATCTGAGGATCAAGGTTCAAAGCCAGCCTGGGCACAAAAGGACCTGAGACTCTTATTTCCAATTAACCTCTAGAAAACAGGAAGTGGGGCTTGGCTCAAGGGTAGGCTGATAGCCTTGAGCTCAGGGACAGTGCCCAGGCCGAGTTCAAGCCCCATGACCACCACCACCACCAACAAAAAATGTATTGCTACAAATTAGTGGGATTCCCTCTGTTATTTCCATACATGCATACAATGTCCATTGGTCATGTTCATCCACCTGTCTTCTACCACAGCATCCCCATCCTTTCCAAAGTTATTTTTTAGTTTCCACATGTGAAAGAGAACATGCTAACTTCTTTTGCTTAAAAAGATGTCCTCTAGTTTCACCCATTGTGCTATAGATGACAGAGCTTTACTTTACTTTATGACTGAGTGATATTATTTCTTTTATTGGTGGTGGGACTTGAACTCTGGGCCTGGGTGATGTCCCTGAGGTCAGCTCAAGGCTACCACCCTACCCCCGGAGCCACAGCACCACTTCCGGTTTTCTGGTGGTTAATTGGAGGTAAGAGTCTTATTGATGGGCCGGGAGTTTGGCCTAGTGGTTAAAGTGCTTGCCTAGCATGTACGAAGACCTGGGTTTGATTCCTTGGTACCACATACATAGAAAAAAGCCGGAAGTGGTGCTGAGGCTCGAGTGGTAGAGCTCTAACCTTGAGAAAATCCAAGGACAGTGCTCAGGCCCTGAGCTCAAGCCCATGACTGGCAAAAAAAAAAAAAAAAAAAGAGTCTCATTGACTTTTATACCTGGGATGACTCCCCCCACCCTTTTTTTTGAACTGTGATCCTCAAATCTCAGCCTCCTGGCTAGGATTACAGGCGTGAGCCACTGGCACCCAGTTGACTAGTAATAATACATATATATATATATATATATATCTTTTAAAAAAGTGCGTGCTGGGGCTTGAACTCAGGCCCTCACACTTTTGCTCAGCTTTGCTCACAGCTGGAACTCTACTCTTTAAGCCATGCCTCCTTCACAACTTTTCTTTCTGGTTAATTGGAGATGGAGTTTTGTGGACTTTTATGCCTGGGCTGGCTTCAAACCATACTCTTTAGATCTTATCTTCTTGAATAGCTAGGATTATAGGTATGAGTCATTAGTACCCAGTTATATACCACATTTTATTTATTCATTCATCAGTTAGTGGGCAGCTATACCTGTTTCACAATAGCTTAGCTATTATGAATAGTGCCACAGTAAACATGGGTGTGCAGGTATTTCTATTGTATGCCAATGTACATTCTTTTGGATATGTGCCAATGAGTGTATGAGAGGATCATATGGTAGTTATAGTTTTAGTTTTTTGAGGAACCTTTTTACTAAACTTCTGCAGTGGCTGCACAACCCTGTATTCCTACCAACAGTGTGTAAGAGTTGCTGTTCCTCCACATCTCCATTAGCATTTCTTTTTTTGTATCTTTAAGCTTTATTTTATCACTCTTATCATTAGCATTTCTTATTTATTTATTTTAATTGATAGATGTCCAGGCTTTCTTGCTCATGGTTGGTGCTTTACCACTTGAACCACATCCCAGGCCTGGCTGTTTTGTTGGTTGGTTGGAGTCTCATGCACTTTTCTGTTTCAGCTGGTTGGAATTGTAATCTTCCAGCTCTAAGCCTCCTGTGTACCTAAAATCACAAGTGTCACCCATCAATGACTAGGTTTTAGCCTATTAATTTTTTTTCCTTTTTTGCCAGTCCTGGGCTTGAGCTCAGGGCCTGAGTACGGTCCTTGAACTTTCTCAGGCTAGAGCTCTACCACTTGAGCCTCAGCACCACTTCTGCCTTTTTTTTCTATGCATGTGGTACTGAGGAATTGAACTCGGGTGTTTGTGCATGCTAGGGAAGCACTCTACTACTAGGCCAAACTCCCAGCCCCTATCCTATTAATTTTTTTTGGATAACACTCAGTGCTCTTATGATGGCTTCACTGATGCTGAAATGTTTTATTTGTAGTCCTATCAAAAATCCCATCTCATCAATACTCCAGGTTTTCAGAGTGTTTTTGGAGAGGAAAGAATAAATGATGGGCCCAAATTTGACATAGAATCTGGGATGCTCCAAACATTCTGTCTTTGCCAGCCTTTGGTGCCCTTGTTTTTCCATGAGGCTCTGGGGGAGAGGGGTGTCTACATTTGCCTAAAGTCCCTGCGTGCACATACACAATTAGCCCCAGTACATACATGCACATGTATGTACATACATACATCGCCTAGCCATACATCTTCTCATATACATACTCGGGACACTCATATATGCACACTGCACAAAGGAACCTGGCTGTATAGTGGCGGGTGGCATGTGTGTTTGTGTATATGACAGTGTGTCTGTTTTTGGGTGTGATCTTGGATCTGTGACCCCTAACATGCATCTGAGAATGACTACGAGTGAATGTATATGTCATATGCAGTCAACAGGGTAACCAGGCCAGGCTGACCCTTAGCCTAGTGTGCACACAGGAGACTTCCCGTGAGCCAGGGTGTGTGGACGCGTGTGAAGATCTCTCGCCTCCTGAGCAGGATGGGTTAAGTGTGCATGTCCTTTGTCCTTAGTAGCAAGGGAGAGAGGAGGAACATGGGAGCAGTCCTGAGATGGCTCTAGAGCTTGGCTCTATTCCCTTCCCCCATGGCTTTGGGACCTTCGGTTTCCCTGGTTTGACTCATCGCTGTGATGTGGTAAACGTTAGGCCTCAAGGTCCGGGGCTTGTCTTTGCAGGAGGAGCAGCTGCGGTCTCATGAAAATAAGCTGAGACAAGTGACTGCAGAGCTGGCTGAGCACAGGTGTCACCCAGTGGAGAAGGGCCTCAAGTCCAAGGAGGCAGAGGAGTACCGGCTGAAGGAACACTATCTCACGTTCGAGGTGGGCCTCCGACAGGTGGATGGTGAGGGTAAGGGCTTGGGCCAGAAGAGGAGGGCAGCTTCCATCTTCCACCTTTACCCACAACATCCCTTTAAAGCTAGTGTCTCGTGGTCAGGGAGTTTCTTATTTTGGGGGCACCTCTGAGGTAGCTATAATCTAATCACGAATCATAGCCTCTCACTCTCCAACCGTCACAAGCTCATCAAACAAGTGCAGCTCACCTCGGTTTCTTTAAGAACCCCAGAGGGACTTAATCAAAATATACCACCTTTCCAGGCCCCTCCTCTCCCACAAAACTTTCCATCTGTGTCCCCCTGAAAATTCCCCACCTTTGGCTTGATTTTTCCTCTTGAACATATACTTAGCAAACAGAGAAATTTATTCTCTTCTCTTATGTCCCTTCCTCTCTCTCCTGTCTTTTCTTAGCTTACCACCCTGATTCTACCTCCTGATGTTCTGCAGAGAGGCTAAGTGTCGCCTTTTTTGTTGTTGTTGTTGGTTGTGGGACTTGAACTCCGTCCCTGAGCTCTTCAGCTCAAGTGCCACTTATGGTTTTCTAGTGGTTATTTAGAGATAAGAGTCTCAGAGATTTTTTAGTGCCTGGGCTGGCTTTGAACCATAATCCTCAGATCTCAGCCTCCTGAGTAGCTAGGATTACAGGTGTGAGCCACCACGCCTAGCTAAGTGTCACCTTTGTTAGATGAAGGATGAGATGTCTGGTTGAGGGAGAAAGACAGGAAGCAATTGTCATGCAGATGGGGATAGATAGACGGACAGACAGACGGAAGGGCCAAGAGTAATCCAAGAAGTCCCAGAGCAGGAAAATTAGGCATCGTAAGTCTCAGCCTCTAGATTTCAATATTGTTTTCCTCCTCCTTTTCCACTTCCTTCACCTCCTCATCACTCCTGTCCTTATCTTCCTCTTCCTTCTTCTCCACATCTTCCTCTAGTACTAAAAGTTGACCTCAGGGCACAAAACTTATTAGTCAAGTGCTCTAACACTTGAGCTACATCCCAAGCCCTTTTTGCTTTAGTTGTTTTTCAAATAGAGTCTTGCCTAGGCAAGCCTGGACTGGGATTATCCTATGGATGGTTTCCACATAATTAGAGTAACAAGTGTGGGCCACTGTGCCTATTTTCTATTGGTTGAGAGGGGTCTCAAGTACTGCATTTTCCCCCCCACGCCCCTGACCTGGTGTTGGATTATAATCCTTGTGGTCTCTGCCTTCTGAGCAGCTAGGATTTCAGCCATGAGCCACAATGCCTGGCTCTACATTGCTTTCTATTAAGATGTACAGGAAAGTTTCCAGGACAGACCTTGAACATCTGAAAAGCACAAAACATGGTAGTTTAAGGAAGTTGTCTCCCATGTACTGTGTAGTATGAAAACTGTGATTGCAAAAGCTACAGTGGACTGGTCTGCTAAGTCCTAGGCCTGGTTCTTTTGTTTCTCTTTTATCTACTGACTTTGCCTTCATAAGAAGTCTGAGAAAAGGGGACTACTTCCACTTTTCAAATGGAGAAGTTGAAGCTTTTAGAGGTCAAAGCACTTGCCTGAGGTCATGAAGTTAAGGATTCAGGAACCAGGATCCTGACCCAGGTGACTGCAGCTTCAGAACCCTGGTCTTTTTCACGGTTCCCAGGCTTGATGGAGGGGGTAAAGTCTTGTGAGCAGAACTGGGTGGCAGCAGGGCTGGGGGAGGATGAAAGGATCTCTCCTTCCGAGATATCAGCCTCTTGGGACTGTGTCGAGGCAGGTCTGGAGTCAAGATCCTCAGATACTGCTAAATCTCCCTCCTAAGCATTACGTTACATTTGTAACTTGTTTGATTTTTTTTTTGGGGGGGGGGACGGTGGGGTGGGTTGTGGAGCTTGAACTTGGCTGGAGCTGTGTCCCTGAGATCTTCAGCTCAAGGCTACTGTCCCACTCCTGGAGCCAAAGAGCCACTTCCGGTGATAAGTCTCATGGACTTTAGGGCCCCAGCTGGCTTTCAACTGAGATCCTCAGATCTCAGCCTCCTGAGTTACTAGGATTACAGGCATGAGCCACCTCACCCAGCTGATTTTTTTTTTTGCCAATCCTGAGGCTTGAACTCAGGGCCTAGGCACTATCCTTGAGCTTTCTCTAGGCTAGCACTCTACCACATGAACCACAGCACCACTTGTGGCCTTTTCTGTGTATGTGGTGTTGAGGGTTCAAACCCAGGGCTTCGTGCATGCTAGGCAGTCCTCTACCACTAGGCCATGCTCCTGGGCCACTTGTTTGATATTTTATGAATGTGTTTATTTATTTGTGCTCATATAAATATGGGGACATTGCCATTTAGATGTGATAGTTTTTTCTTATCAATTGATACCTCATTACTATTTTAACTCAAATAAAAATTTGGATAGTGGTAAGAACATCACAACATTTAGCATCTTAATTATTATTTTTTTTTTTGCCAGTCCTGGGCTTGAGCTCAGGGCCTGAGTCCTGTCCTTGGATTTTCTCAAGGCTAGAGCTCTACCACTTGAGCCTCAGCACCACTTCCGGCTTTTTGCTATGTATGTGGTACCGAGGAATTGAACCCGGGTCTTCGTGCATGCCAGGCAAGCACTTTAACCACTAGGCCAAACTCCCGGCCTTATTTTAAATGTAATAGTTGAGAAAGAAGTTTATTCATATTGTTATGTAACCTATCTTCATACCTTTTTCATATTCCAAATTGAGACTCTACACTCATTAAACAATAACACCTTATCTCATACGTGGAAGTTGTAAATCTCAGTACTTCATTTTTTGGCAGTACTAGGGTGTGAACTTAGGGCCTCTTGCTTGCTAGGCTGATGTTTTGCTACTTAAGTCCACACCTCCCACCTGCTTTTTGCTGTTTAATTAGAGATGGAGTCTAGTGAACTTTTCCTTGCCCTGATTGTTCTTGAGCATTGATCCTCCAGCCTCCTTAGTAGCTAGTATTACAAAGAGTGAGTCACCAGCAGCTGACTGTATCTTCACTCTTGTTGCCTGTGCCTTCCAAAAGACCACTGACAGCAATTTATGGTGTATTTCCTTTTTGTTGATTTGAGACAGCTCTTTATATTAGCTAATTTGTGTTTTGTTATATAAGATTCAGCGCCGCCACGCCCTCCCCCCTCTTTTTGTTGTGCCTTTTGATCCTGATTTTGGCCTTTCTCTGCCCTTTCCCCAGAAAAGCCGTTATGAGACCTACATCCACCTCCTGGCTGTGAAAGTCAAAGTGGACTCAGATGATCTGGAGCGGATTGAGGCTCGGCTGGCCACCCTGGAAGGGGATGACCCTTCTCTCCGGAAGACACACTCAAGCCCCGCCCTTAGTCAGGGCCATGGGCCCATGACTGGTAGCAAAACCACAAAGGATGCTTCTGGGCCTGATACTTAGCCGGTGTGGGCTTGTAGGCCTGGGGTACAGGCAAACACCCCCAGAGGGCTCAGTGAGCACAAGTCCAGCCAGGTGCTGCTCAGACCAAGCTCCAGGCAGTTGATGGGTGACCAGAGGGTTGTGGAGAACTCCAGGAGGACAGAGCTGCCATTCATGGTATTGGTTCTCTGGTATCCTGAGCCATCTCTAGCCTTGGACTCTCTCCCTACCCTGGCTGCCCTCCCCATACAGGGTCTCTCTTTTAGGCCTGGGTGCGCATGCCCAGCACTTCCCCATGGGAGAAGCTGAAAGCCATTGTGTCCCCAGGCTCCCCTATTCTCATCAAGCTCCTTTCTCATCTCCAGTGTTTGTGAGGGCAGGTCTGGACACCAGGTCTCAGACTGGACCCCCTCTTTTCTCCTCCTCCTGAGTTGAACAGCAGCGGGTCTGCAGAGCACCAGCATCATCCTCTCCTCCCGGCAACCCTTGCAACAGGCCTGGTTCTTCTGCCTCACATCGCAATAATCTGGGGCCAGGCCTGCATCTGCCCAGTGCCAAATGGACCCTACTTCTTTGTGTGTGTTCACGTACCCTTTCATCCACTGAGGCCATCATTGCCTCTTTTTTTATACAGACATCAATGTATATGTAAATGTGTATATATAAATTATATATATGGAAGACCTTTAAGATGGGTTTTGAACCACTACCAGTTAGAGGAGGAAATTCGATGATGGAAAAGCCTGTTTCTGAGCTCTGCCAGTTAGCGAGGAGGGCTGCCTTGGATGCCATGGGAGAGGAAGACAGAAAAAGTGCTGAATTTTCCTTCTCTCTGCATTTTCCTCTTTCAGCAGACCCGAGACTGTCACCTGCTATTCTTGTTGAAGCTGTGGGACTTTGTAGGATATATGTGGGTCATTCTGGCTATCCAAGGGTGTCCTGGGGGGGTGGATGAGATGTGACCACCAGCACCACTGGGTCTTCACATTTGTGCTGCTAGGCCTCTGAGCTCCAGCAATTGCCTCTGAACAGGAATGCTAGTCCTTTCACCTTGCAGGGAGGCACCGGTCACCAAGCCCCAAACTGTACGGTGATGGGAGATGATGGGAGCTGTTCATTTTTGGTCTTGGGAAAAGGTGAAACGACAAGTTGCTGATTGTTATTTCTTGCATTCTTTTGGTAGTGGATCAGAAAGGCTTAGCTGAGGACATATATGGAAAGAATAGAGGTATTTATCACGTGTGCATCACAGATTGGCTTCTTTTAAACCTTGCATTCCTCAGACCAGCAAGTAGGTGTGAGTGCGGGCGACAGGACCCCACAATGGGCTCTGATGAGCCATACCTTCCTATGGTTTCATCAGGTTGCTTGTAGTTTGGCCAGCTATTTGACCTAGGCAGTGACGTGTTTAGTTAGTAAGATAAGCCAGCCTGGCCACTAAGTACCTAACATTTACAAGCCCACTCACTTTTGATGCGGGGATTGGGTGAGTATGTGGATTGATGTAGTGATTTAAATCCCGATTATTTAACTTGGATCAGCTGAAGTGTGTTTTATAACCAAACCATCTGTCCTGTTCATTTTGCTCAGGGGGAGTAGATGCTCATTTAAATGGAATGAAAAAGGCCTGTAAAAGCTCTCAGTTCTTTCTCCACACTGCCTCAAAGGTCACTTCTTGAGGCGGGTGATGATAAGCAGAGAGGTGGGCTTCCCTGAGTGAATACTACTTGTGCCTCCCATCAGTAAAAGCATTTCTTTTTAGTTTGCTTCCTTAATTGTATAATTATTTATTTGTAAATTATATACATGTACTACTGTACTAAAATACTATGTACATTATAAAACATACACAAAAATAGAAATTTTAAAAAAAGAGGAGATGAAAATAAATCTACATAGAAGTTCTAATATTTTCCCCCATTCTACTGGACCATCCTATTTCTCCCCTCCCCGCTCCTCTTCCAAACCCTGCTTCTGGCCAGTTGCAGTAAGCAGTCTTGGGCAGTGGGGATGGGACCTGGGGGCTTCCCCTGCTGTCTCCTGTGCCTTCATCCTCTTATTCAGTGAGGCCAAACAAGTCCCTCACACAGTACTGGATACTGGATACTGGGAACAGTGTGGTGAGAAGCAAGCCAGCCTGTCCCATGGGGCTTATAATCTAATGGGGTGGGGGAGAGAGAGAGAGAGGTAGTTACCAGTGCTGTCTAGGATTGGGAGAGGGACTATGAAAAGAAGCCAAGAAACCTCCTTTTCTCTAAAAGGAGGAATTTGAGAACTGAGGTGAAAATTGACCCAGGAAGCTCCCTGAGCGTCCTAAGTGTTTCACAGGAGAGGGTAGGGAAGGGAAGCTGGTTAGCTGAATTTGTAGGTTTCTTGATGGTCCAAACTCAAGGGCCCTAAGATGGAAATTAGAGAGGCAGAGTTGAATTTGCTCCCAGGTCCCAAGCATACCTACATATTAAATAATGAGTAGTGTGAAGAGAGAGACAAGGAATTATATTAGGGTCTAGGCCTCAGACACTTGGCGGTATGACTAGTATTGTAGAATCCAGAGTAGATCAAGACATGCCCTGAGAGCCCACTGCGGGGGGGGGGGGTCATTTAGACTGGTGGGTTCATTTGAGTGGTAGAGGTAGTTTCTTTTCTTTCATCTTTTCTCCCACCCTCCCTCCCTCTTTCTCTCCCTCCTTCCTTCCCTCCCTCCCTTCTTCCTCCCTCTTCTTTCTTTCTTTTTGTGCTGGCGCTGGGACTTAAACTCAGGACCTTACCCTCACTTTGTTGGTGGTACACTCTACTACGTGAGCTATACCTCCACATCTTTTTTGGCTGGTTAATTGGAAGTCAGGATCTTGTGGACTTTTCTGTTCTAACTGGCTTCAAACCAGGGGCCGGGAGTTTGGTCTAGTGGAAAAGTGCTTGCCTAGCATGCACGAAGACCTAGGTTTGATTTCTCGGTACCACATAGAAAAAGCCGGAAGTGGTGCTGTGGCTTAAGTGGTAGAGTTCTAGCTTGAGAAAGCCCAAGAACAGTGCTCAGGCCTTGAGTTCAGACCCCAGGACTGACAAACAAACAAACAAAAAACCAAACCATAATCCTCAGATTTCCAGCCCTGAATAGCTTGGACTACATGCAGGTAGAGGTAGTTTCTGACTGAAATTTTAGAAGACAACTTAGACGAGTTACGGGAAGAAAATATGCTGGATCAATGCGTTCACTGAGGGATTGTGTGGAGTTATTTTGGTATCTCACAGATGTCATAAGTCACACAAAGATATCTCTGGCCCTCAGAAAATTTCAAAGCCAGTAGCAAACTCAGAGACCAAAGAAGATTCAGGGAGAGGCTAGTGATTTGCAAGTTTTCACAGCATTCAGCTAATTTTCCTTTTTTTTTTTTTTTGTAATGAGTGCTTCCCCCGTGCCCCATAATGAATCCAATGACCTTAGTTCTTCCTTCACTTGTCTCTTCCTCTCATCTAGTTCTTGACTGTCAGTATTATTTAAGGGTACAAGACATAGCCGACTGTCAATACCATCAAGGCGACCACCTATGAGGCTTCTGACAGGAGCATGTCCAGGGTTGCTGTCCGTAATCGCCACACAGCCCTCTGACGTAGGCATTTGTGTCATAGCACGTGACGAAGACTTTTGCCAAAAGAAGTCACACAGGGAGGGGCAGAGCTGAACTCAGGTCTTCCCTAAGCTCTCTCAAGTCTGCACCTCTTTCTCCCTCCCATCTTTCCACCTGTGACTATACCATCCCCAGGGCATTATGCTCCTGCACTCGAACACACACACACACACACACACACACACACACACACAAGTGTGCGCAACCCTACTAGCGCTTTGGAGAAGACATTGTGTTCTGCCTGGAACTTTGTGGTTCTTGGTTCTGGCATGGGTTTAATAAATTAGTTGCTGAGGCAAAAGCCTTCTTAACTCTGGATCTGTCTGCTTTCTCCATACCTGAAACCATGGACCTTTATGGCTGCGGGTTTAGACAGGCTTGGCTCTGAGGGGTATAAAGTGGGGGAAAGAGCAATACCCTGTGGGCCTGTGGCGCTGCAGCTGTTGTGGTCCTCCTGGCAACGTGGGTGCCCATTATGCCACCTTGCATGTCCAGACTTTGCCTGTGATGTGGCTGAGGCCCCAAGGGTCATCCGCTGCCCCTGTGCCAACCCCACAATCCTTCCTTCCTCACCCTCCTGGGTCGGAAACCGGGGCCTCAGTCCAACCCTGTAGCTCCAGGGCAGGAACTGGGCTAGAGTTCTGAGGCTGGGTTTGAAGCCCAGCGATTTTCGTCAGTCCTTTGGCCAGGTTCCCCAGCAGCTCAAGGGGACACCTTGTAAATGTTTTTAGAAAAGGGAGGAGCGAGCTCCCTGGGAGCCAAGGAGACAAGAGGATCATTTCCTCCCAAGGACTGTCCCTCTGGCTCTGCCCAGCCTTCCTTGGAACAACCATCCGCTTCACCACAGGTCCTCTTCCTGCCTCCCTAGGGCCAGGCATACAAAGTCAAACAGGAGTTATTTTTGATTTTATTTATAATATAAAAATGTTCAAGTGTCAACAGTCAGGTGTTTGGACATTTCAGGGCAGAGTTCCCATTTGTTTCTGTTTGGGATATATATATTTTTTAACAATTGCCTTTTTTTTTTTTTGACAAATTAGCATTGGATCCAGTTTTGGGGACTGGGGAGGGGAAGGGCTGGAGAGGGAATGAAGTCATAGGTGGGCTGGGGTTTGCGGGTGGGCTGTGAGAAGGGAATGGTGTTACTTTATTGCTAAAAGGGGGAATCGAATACACTGTCCAGTGGCTCTTCTCGGTCCCAGCGTGACCATGCATCCAATCTAAAGAATCTGAAATGCAAAGGACATGCAGGCATAAAATAGAAAAGACGACCTGTAACTGTAAACGAAGGTGCTGCAGAGGACAGAGGGCGTCCTGGAGGCCGCAGGGGAGGAGGAGCCATAAACATTGGGCCCCTGGTAGAGCTGCCCCCTCCCTGGGCTGGGGCTGGTGGGGAGACCTTTTTCTCTGTGAGGGGCAGGGAGGGTCCCTCCTCATTCTGGTTGCTGTGGGGAAGGCCTTTGCCTCCCCCCTTCTCTCCGCAGGAAGTTACCTGGTTCCCAAATCTGGCTCACAGCCTAGGATCCTGCCTTTTCCCGGCTGGTAGGGGCCTAGGACTCCGGGCCTGACCTCCCCACCACCCTGGGCTCTGCTAGAAAGGCTCCTTCCTCAGGTTCTTCTTTCTCATCCCTACCAGCTCAGGATCCCACGGGGCCCCCCACACCCCGCAACCCAGCCGTCTCTCCAGGAGCCCCAGATTAGCGTTACAGCAAAAGGCACCACAATATAGGTTTCTAGTAAAGAGTCAAAAAATTGGCCCATCTCTCTTTTTTTTTTTGTTGTTTCTTTTTTTTTTTTCCCGAAGCTGTAAATCAGGATGTTACATATAAATAGTTTCCCTATAAAAACGTCTTTGCCGTTAGCTATTATAAGACAATTTTTGCTAAAATGAAAATAAAACATTTTGTTATACTTTTTTTTCCTTTTATAGAAAATAAAAATATTTTTTATTTCTTTTTCCCCCCCCTCCTCTCGTCTCCGTTCTCCTTGAAGACAGTGGGGCGGGCGAGGTGGAGGGGGCCCTAGAGAGGCGCCGAGTCCTGCTTGGCCCGCGGGGACGGCCCGCGGCTGTGTCTGCTGCTGGCCCGCGTGCTGTGGCTGTCCAGGGAGTAGTAAGTCCTGCTGTCGGCCGCCGGGCACAGCGGCGGCGAGTCCGAGCGCAGCGCGTCGTGCGCCGCCCGCAGCCCGAGGAACGGCGTGCTCTCGGCCGCCAGCGCCCCGTCCGCGTCGTCCGCGTCGTCGTCCGAGGCCGAGGCCGAGCCGCAGCCTGAGCCGCTGCTCAGCGACAGCGAGTCCCGCGCCGCGCGTGCGCGCTGCGCCGCTAGCCCGTTCAGCCGCGAGCGGCGCCAGCGCCGGGGTCCCGCCGACGTCCTGCGGGACGCGCCGCGCGCGCGCGGCCGCGGTGGCGGCGGCGGCGGCGGCGCGCACTCCTGCGTGGTCTCGTACTCGTCGTCCTCCGGGATGCGGAAAGGGCTGGCGGGCAGGCTGCCCAGGCTGCCGCCGAGCGCGCACGCGCTGCGCCGCGGCCCCGGCCCCGCCGCGGGGTAGTAGTAGCTGTCGTAGCTGCGCTGCATGTCCGCGCCGCCGGGTCCAGGCCCGGGGCCCGGGGGCGCCGGGTGCCGCAGGAGCGGCTGCTGCTCTGCCAGGCGGTAGCTGATGGGCGCGGCGGGCGGCAGCGACACGGCATGCGCGGAGTTGGGAGACGTAATCTCGAACGTGGGCACCTGCGTGGCCAGCGAGTAGTGGAAGTCCACGGGCGAGAGGCGCGCGGGCGTGGTCAGGGCCGACACGTACCTGCGGGGAGAGGCAGAGGCGAGGGTCAGGGCATGGGGAGGATGGGGGGATCCCTACCGTGAGAAACTCTTGAGGAACCCTGACCGCCATTCCCGAAAGCCTCTCCCGTTTGTTTTCTCATCGGGGATAAGCGCGGTGTTCGACGCACTGCCACTCTGGGATGGCTCCAGGAATGTATCAGGAACGCGCCCCGTGTCCTCTCCTCCCCTCTCCCGGTGTTTGCTCATAGTGCGGCCATTATGCTCAGGAGACCGACTTGGGACACTTAGGCGCCCCACTCAAAAGTTCCTATGTCCGGGAAGTGTCAGCGCTGGGGTTTGAACCAGAGCAGACAGAACCAGGATGCGCACACCCAATACCTTGTCCCCTGGACTCACTGCCTCTGCAGGGACAGCCCATCCGTGGTCTGATGGCTTCAGCGAGGGAGACATTCCTTTCCATACCGAAGCCAGAAGCTGCTTCGGGAAAGCGACTATTTACATTAGGGAAGGGTCTTCATTAGGACAGGGCCCATCGACGTCCCTGCTTTCCTTTCAGACTAAGGGAGCAGACTTGGACCAGCCCCAGTCCCTGTTGTATTCGGAATCAACTAACTCCTTTTCTTCCCTCAGCCACATATGGGTCTAGCTTCTGAGCCCTACTTATTCCCCTGTCCTGGGCTACCTCCTCATGTTGTCTTGTACCACCCCAGGAGCGCTCCTTTCCTTCACTGCATAACGCATATGCAGTTCCTGGACCTTGTTTTTATTTTTGTAGTCCTGGGGTTTGGCCCTCAGGATCCTCCCAAGTAGCTGGGATTATAGGCAGGAGCCATTGCTTCTGGCCTCCAAAGTGTTTTTAACTTGCAACTCTACTCAGGAGCCCCTTGGTCCTTACCCACCCAATTCTTGCCATCCATCCTGATCCTTACCACCTTCCAAGCAAGGGCCCCAGACCTTTGGCTATCCAGGTGATCCTAATCTGCCTGTTTAGGCCCAGTGCCTTCTGGTCTCTCCTGCTCCTGGCACTGCACTCAGCAGCTATTGTCTTAAGTGTTTATGTTGGAACAGCTCCATTAGTTCATCCTGTCTGTAGGCTTTCCTATAGTGATAATACCTCTCACTTTCCTACCACTCAAAGGGAACTTTGGACTGGAGTTGTGATTGATGCCAGCAGAGGGGGAGACATGAGGTCTGGTCATGTGTTCTCAGGTGGCCTTCACAGGAACCACAGGCATGGGTATTGTTTGCCTTGATGTACTGAAGGAAGAAGGTTCAAGGTAAGCAACCTGCTCCAGATCACACCAGCGAGGGAAGGTCTTGGGAAGCTTGGTTTTGATAAACCTAATTGCTTCCTGGAACTGGTAGTCAGACTGCACTTTTCTGTCTCTGGATCTTCTCTTGTGCTTTGCTTTTTCCATCAGGGATTATGACTTCTGGCTTGTCTCCAGCCTGGGCGCTCCTCAGGAGCCCCGAGGGCCATTGCTGGAGTAGGTGGCTTGGAAAGGAGCAGAATTTACTCCTTCTCCACAGTCTTCCTTTGCTTTCCTCCCCTAGGCCACTGGAGGGCTGAGCAGTGTGGGAGGCTAATCACCATGACTCCTAGCTTGGAGTCAGGGAAGAAGTGGGTTCTTGGTTCTTACTGCATCTGTTGTTCAGGATCCTCACAAAGACTTGAATATTGGGACTTCAATGCTGATGCTACCAGGGCCTGGGATCAGTGACCAGTATTGGCTCATGGCGTTCCTGTCTGGTCAGGGGTATTGAGGACAGTCTTCCTTCCTTTCCACCCTCTAATCTACTTGGTCTTGGTGTCTTTCTGTCCCTGCTGGGATGTGGGCCTCTGGTGCACTGGGCCAGGGTCCTCGTGGGTCCTGGTTGTGAACAGCATTTGTTTCTAATACTTCAGGGCAATTACTCATATCCTCTTCTATTCTGGAAGTGTCCAAGGAGACCAAATAGACTCGCTGTAATCCCAGTCCTGCTAGACCATTTAGCCTACCGAGGACCTTGTTTGCTCACTTGGACAAGGAGGGAATGCTATTTTCAGTGAGTGCATTTGAAGGGACCCGAGTGTCCCTTTGGGTCAGTGGCAGCAGCCTTCTGGTGGAGCCCAGGTCCAGGGGGCAGGAACTGACCTCTCGCTGTGTGGGGAGTCACGCAGGGAGTCTATGGAGTCGTGGTAGGGTGGCATGGCAGCCCTGCGCCGCTCCTCTAGACTGTAGGCCGCTGCCCGCCGTGCCCGGGCCTCCACGCACGCTGGGCTGTTGCACTTGCTGGTGCCCACGGATGATAACATGATGCCTGACTGGGAGTCAGAGGTTAGACTCTCCGAACGTTCCAGGCTCCACGTGTGGCTCTCGTGTCTGGGAAAGTCAGATGGGGCAGGGTGAGGCAAGGGGTCAGAAAAGGGCAAATGAGGTCCTACGGCCACCACTTCCCAGGTTCATCCTAGCCGTGGCTCTTTTGCTCAGCTTCTTCTGGTGTAGAATATCCCAAATGTCCATCTCCTGTAAGGTGTCCTCCCTGCAAGGAGGACTGGAGCCCCCCGAGATGTGTGAGCTATAGCCTGCAGAGGGCTCTCTTCCACCCGTATGCTTAGTCACCCATCTTAGCAGCCCAGCCCTAGGGGCCCCGACTTTTCTATGGTGCTCCCCAGGAAAGGAGGGCCCAGCCATGTTATCTCTGGGCTATGTGGACAGGCCACACCAGTTCTGGAGAGAAGACTTTGTGGACTGGATGATTTGTGTGGCAAACTTAGGAGAAAGTGTCAGCTAGCTCTGGCGTGCTGAATGGGATAAAGTACTGGAGTCTGCAAGGTTCTGCAGGCCTTGGCGCTGCCCACCTGTGGCTGGAGGTGGGCGTGGCTGAGGAGCAGTGGTGAGAAGGAGAACAGGAGTGGCTCCCGGAGAAGGTGGTCTCAGTTTCCCTCCGGATGACATGGTCGGTGGCTGGCACATTCTTGGAGATGTACTGGGACAGACAAAGAGTTGGGGGCAGTTAGTGATGGAGATGGGTTGACACTCCTTGTTAGGGACAGATATGTAATGAGTGCTGAGTCCTAGATTAGGAGTGATCTATTGGATGAGGTATGAGCTGATGATGGATTAGTAGTGCTGGGCCCAGCTACTGCACCTACCACCCCTTCCCCATGGCAGGGGGCAAAGAAAAAGGCAGAACTGGCCAGCTGTCTCTGAGAGCTCAGAGGCTGCCTGGGAGCACCACTCACATCTGCCATCTGGATCTCTTCAGGGTCCAGCCGAGGATGGCTAGGCCCATTGGCCAAGCTCCGGTTCTGGTGTGCTGGACACATGTTCTGGCGGAGGTGGTTGTGCATCTGTTTCCGCTGTTTTCTATTCAGGGGAAAAGGTGGGTGAGCTTGGCACCTCCCCACTCAGTGCATGAACTTCCCAGGGGACCTACGGTGAGGGAATGCATGGAACCCACTGCTTTCTAGCTGTGCTACTCTGGCCATTTTCAGAAGCTCTGCATGTCATATCACTCCTCTGTCTAAAACCCCTCATTAGTTCTCAGTGCCTGTTTCTCCCTCTAGCTATATATCTCTGCCCACCCTTCCACCACCAGGTTGCCACATTGGGTGACAGCTGATTTCCGATGCTCTGTGGTGCCCTGCCTCCCTGGGCTCCCGGGTTGGTGCCTGTGTGCCTACTAGTCCACTCACCTGAGCACTTTCTCTGCATCTTCACATATAATCTTTTCTTTTCGTCCCTCCTCTCCCTCCCTTTCATTTTTGTGCCAGTCCTGGAGCTGGGTGCTGTACCACCTTTAGCTTTTTGCTCAAGGCTAGCACTATACCACTTTAGCCACACAGCTCCACTTCTGGCGTTTTGGTGGCTAACAGGAGATAAAAATCTCACAGACTTTCCTGCCTGAGCTGGCTTTGAACTGTGATCCTCAGATCTTAGCCTTCTGAGTAGTTAGAATTGCAGGTGTGAACCACTCACTTGCCTGGCTCACCTAGAACTCTTGCTGGCTTCTCTGCCCTAGCTTAACTGCTGTTTCCTCAAGGAAACCCCTTGCACCCTCCAGCTGAGTCTAAGTGCCTCTAAACTGTCCTGTGACATTATACCTCTTGCTTGGAGCACTGGCCCACATGCCTGGGGCAGGATGTGGTATCTAGCAATATTGAAGCATTGAACGAATATTCAGTGAAGAAAGGAGTAAATGCAATGGGGATCAGAACAGTAGCTTGCTTCCTTCCCAGATTTTGGCTTAAATTTTCCCACGTGGACCTTATTTCCTTCTCTAGGGTTCCAGAGCTTCAACCCTCTCCTTAGTCTTGGCAGCTTTTCTGGTTCTGGATTTATCCAACATGAAGCTAGAACATTAGGTCCCACTGACAGTGGCATCCTGAGTTCAGACTCAGGGGCTCAGTCCCTGAAATGGCTATGCCCAGACCCTTGATGTCAAGATAGGAACATTTTTCTGTATTATACTACTCTTAGCCTTCATTAGCTCTTATTGTCTGCAGGATAAACACATTCTCTAGTTTGCAGTATGACCCTGTGGTGGCCTGCTATCTCTTAGCTCCTCTGATTCTATCCCTTTGCGTCACCCATCCTGGACTGCTCTACAGTTGTTCTATCTCCCTTTGCCCTTCAGCTTGTACGTACTCTTCCATCTGACCTGCCAGATTCCCAAGGTTATGCTCCTCCTGTCCTCTGTCCAGAGGTGGCCTGCCCCTCTGAGCTTCTGTCTCAACCACTCCCAGGGTGCGGTCAGGCAGTGCCTCAGCGGCATAGTCTCTTCTTTCTTTTGTCTCATTGACTCAGTGTGTACCACCAGATAGGGCACAGGCTCCAGGGCCTTGTGGGGTTCACTGTGTACTCCTCACAATGTCTTTTGAGTTACATAGTAGGCTTATTTCAATGACAACTTGAGGGGTTCCTCAGTGTGCCCAAAGCTCCATCAGAAACTTCAGATCTGGTTTGAGACTTGCCTTTTTTCAAAGCCTGTGTCTATGACCCGTTTTGTCCAGTCCCCTTCTCTCTCCTCTGATTGCCTGTCCAGCCCCTTGGCTCCACAGCTGCAGAGAGAAGGCTGGAGTTGCGGGGGGTACTATTTGGCACCCTCAGAAGAACATATTGGAGGCCACCCTCTGGCTTGACCTGGCTGGCCTCAGCCTGAGAGTTTCACACTCACTTGGTCTTGCAGTAAGCAACCACGCAGACAATGCCCACGACTAACAGAGCCACGCAGATGCCGGTGATGGTCAGAACCCTCTTCTGGTACAGCTCCTCAGCCTCTGTAGGATCAGAGTCTATGTGAGGGGTGCAGATATCCCCACTTTCCAGGCCCTAGGCTCCCTCAAATGAGGTCCCCCCATCTTATGCCTGTTCCTCTAGACCTGTCCACTCAAGGACCTGGCCACCTCTCCCCAAACTACATGCCTGCTCAGAGCACATGAGTGGAAAATGCAGGGGGGAAATGGAAAAAGATGGAGTGGAGGCAACTCGAGGAGGGAAAGGCAAGCCGCTGGCCAGCACAGGCCCTGCTCCACAGTGGCCCGACAGGTCTTCATGGCAGAGAACATGGATATCCTGGCCAAAGACCTGGCTCAGCCACCTCTGTGTCCCTTAGAAGGGCTGGTGATAGGACATCAGACCCAGACTTAGCAGGGACTAGGGTCAGAAACAGGACCAGAGAAGACTTGGCTGCAGGGAGAGGGCATGGGAAGAGAGGCTCCTGTCTATCCTTATGATCCGGGCAGGATTCTGGCCTGGCCCATTCTATCCTCCTGTCTGCTGCCCGCGGGACAGCACATCCCTCTGGTATCTCAGGCTGCCCTTGGGCACCAGTGGCAGCTCCCATCCTTGCTGGCACACTGTGAAACAGTACCACCCATCCCCTCAGAAAGGCCTAACTGTCCTTTCGTCTTCCTTGTCTGGTAAGGCCATCCTGCCCCTCTAGAATAGAAATAGCCAGGAGGAAGGAAAGGAAAGGGCGACAGCACTGGCCACAGTGAAAGTCATAGTCTAGAAAGCTATCCGGCCCCACCTGCACTGCTGGCTGGCCCTTCTGCCTTGCCCCTGCCCCCCTTAGCTCAGTGACAAGCTGCAGCAGGACCATCGTACTTGGTAAAGCCCTGGGAAGCATCCCTAACTTTTAGGGCTTGAAGCATCCCCTGTGTAGAGATGTCACTCACACACGTAGACTTTTGCATGTAGTTAGCTATATGCTCCAGGGATGGAAACCCTCTCCCCAGGTGTATGGACCTACACTCAGGTAAATTCTTAGCCAACTAGCCCCTGGAGCTCTGTCTACATGCCTCAATCCTGTACAGTCAGGCATCTGTGTCCACTACTTTTGGCCATAATTATCAATAAGTCCTATGATGACT